>NC_068363.1:103699227-104068425 GCF_020536995.1 Dreissena polymorpha
TGGTACCGGCTACTTTTTTTTCCTTTTTTAAATTTTATTCTTGATTTTTTACTGGAGCTTTTAAGATCCAATGTTTACATTTATCAATATAAAGCATTTAATGACAAACTTCAAAATATGCCAAAATCGGTGAAAAGGCCCCTCTAAATGAAATGTTACGACTGCAAAATACATATAAATCATACAAAAGAGTAACTCAAATATAGTGTTACCACTAAAATTACTTATGCAACTGGTAATTTCCAACTTTAACCTGTCTCAATTTTGACTACAGCGACTTTATAACAAATTGTGACTTGTTGTTAAGTAATTAAATGCCTTATCTTGATACACATGTTGATTTAAAAGACTCAATACTTATATATCAAGCTTGGCCAACAGAGATACGAACTGTAGTCGTGCAGATTAAGTGGCTATTTCCCTAACCTCTCGGCCATCTTTACAATTTGTAGTGAGCAGTACGCATTTTTGTTAATGTAAGCGATCCACGAGTTGACAAATGTCTCCAAGAACAAGTGGAACATTAATTAATTCGTTAAGCATGTTATAACCCTTTTGTCACTTGATGATAACTCCAACACGAAAAGGTGTTTTCAGTATATGTAGATGTCGGTAGTGATAATTTGCACTCTTGCTTACACGGTTTTGTTATTGTTTGTCTATGTGACAGAAAGTAAGAAATTGGTCGATTCATTAAAGTGATATTATGAGCATTTTTCACTGTTGAATTGAGCTGAAAAAAATTTACAGGTCACAAGAGTAAGTTTAAATGTGGTTACTGACCAATTATCTGCAACTCATCTTGCTACCAGTTGTTTATAAAAAATATATTTTATATTCGATATTCTTACGTGACCCACCCAGTCATGTAAGCCGAGATGATCTGTAAAACAAAATGGTGTATTCGTGTCGTATTAACGAATCTGCACTAAAACTATATTTAGGTTCACATTGTACATGCGTGATCAGTTTTCAAACGAAAGTACGGTTGATATTCAAATGCATTATTTTTCTCTTCCGGGATATTGTTTTAGTATGGTGATGCTGCATTAACAAATATAAGTGCATTTAAAGTGAAAACACCAAAAATAAACAACGGTTGCGATAGACACCTATAAACTGTTAGATGCCCATAATATCACTTAAAAGGGGCTTGTTCACACTTAAATTGCATTTTTTTGAAGTTTTTCATTTAATGCTTTAAATTCATAAATTTAAACATCGCAAATAACGTGCTCCAGTCTAAAACAAAAATAAAGTTAAAATAAGAAAGAAAAAAGTAAGCCGCACTAAGGCTCGAACCACTGACCCTTGGATCGGTTTTTTCCCCGACTAAATATAGATTTTAAAAATAAATTTAAATTTAAACACGCATTGTGACAACAATAACAACAACAACAAATATGGCGGAACCTGTATTGTCAAACACGGAAGGAGAAGGTAAACAGGCTTTTTCCGCTCCATTTTGGGAAAAATGCCACACTGGAATTTTGGGAATTTCGCGTCGTGAAAACCCCCATTTTGGGAAAAAAATTAATCGCAAAATTGGCTCAATTGTGAAAAATTATCGCATGTAAATAGTGTTTCTTATATTTTAAAGAAGCCGTTAACTGGTAAATAACGACTTTTTGGATAACTTATTATTAAAATATATTACAAAATATTATGAACATGTGTGATAAGTGAAGGTTTTTTAATCTGAATTTGGGGAAAAGGCTTGGCCTTTTTTGAGGTTAAAAAAAATCGCGCGAAGCGCCGGATTTTGAGGAAAATAAGGAAAGTCTTAAATAATCATTAACATATTTTACAGTTTTTAAAACAAATTCAAGGCAACAGATAATTTAATTATGCAATACTTTCTATTTTCTACACCCACCGGATCAGGTCAACTTATATATTTTAAGGGTAAAAAAAAAAAAAAAAAAAAAAAAAAACAATTTTTAATTGGGAATTTTTTTTTCAATTGGGAAAAAAACAACCACATTTGCATTGGGAATGGGGCCGAATTTCGGACCCGTGGCATAGGGCGGAAAAAGCCTGGTAAAACATGTTTTTTTATTGTAAAACTCAATAGTGCGTATGATTTTTTTTTTATAAAAGTAGATTGAAATAGTATAACTGATCAAATGATTCGTTTTCGTTACATAAGTATATGAATATACACTAACACTTAAGTTACAGACAGAGACTAAAATTAAAAGCCAAGTTTAATACAGAATTAACTTTAGTATTCGCGCAAATAAATTAAATTTATCATTAGCCTTGGAGTACTGAGATCATTTAAACATTACAGTATCTTTTTCTTTCCTCATAATTGCCAGTGACAACATTATTTATTGGCAGGCAATTCAAGATGCTGTGCATTTATTGACATATTCATTATTGTGTGTTATATGACAATGACATTTATTATTAACTAAAATGCATTTGAATGGTACTGGTAGTTTATAAATTTAAACCCAAAACTCATTGTTAACCCTTTAAGCGCTGGAACTGAATTTTGAAGGCCTTTGCAAACAGTTTGGTTCCAGATGAGACGCCACAGAACGTGGCGTCTCATCAGGATCCAAACTGTTTGCTATTCTGATAGTATTCTTTGAAAAAAAAATCAAAGACATGGCTAATTTTAGAAATTCAGCGGATGACATTTAGCAGATAACAAATTTCCCAGCATGCAAAGGGTTAATGTATTTATATCAGTTTCTTCTGCACAGCTATTTTATTAAGAAACTGAATAACCAAAATATTTTTGAAAATAGTAACACAGTTTAGTAATTCATGGCATCAAATGCATGTAGCTGGGGCCAGACAACTCGCCTCAATACCAACTTACCCCAAAACAAACTCGCATCAATCATATGGTCACTCGCTCCAACCAAGAGACAACTCGCCCCAATTTATTTTCGTGCATCTTATTGTTTCTTTATTTAAAGTATTTTATCTTTATATTCTTTGTTAATTTAGCAAAGCACGTATATATTTTGATAAATGTGTATTTCAACAGTACATTGTATTTTGAATAAATCAAATACAGGTCATCTGAAATGCATGTATCATTATATTTGTAAAAGCCAAGAATATTCTGGATATTCCTCTTTTTTTCATTTGTTTTGAATATCCTCAAGATTTGATTTCCTGAATGTTGAAGAAAACTTATTAGATAATAATACCACATATTTACAACTCACTTTTTTAATAGAGACCATAAATAGTTTTAAAAAGTGGTTTAAATTGTGTATTTACTTTTTCAATAGGATACATCCATAATTAAACCAAGAAGTTTATGAAGAAGGGATCACTGGATTTTGTCACTTTGGTACAAGAAACAGAAAAGGTATACTTATTTAGCTGCATTTTTTCTGTTGATTTCATTTGAAAATATTGAAATAATTTGTAGATAATGTTTTCAGATATTCAGGCAAGTTGAGATTTCATTGAATTTTTTTTATGTCATTTCACAATATTCTTGAATGGAAACAGAAAAAAACACAGTTCAACGCACTAATTGTTGATACATGTATATAAAACAAAGTCTTTGTATGTAAAACTGTGTTGCTACATGAGCAAAGAATTTAAAAAATGATCCTACACTACACTAGGTGAATATTGACATTTTACAAAAAAACTGATAGGAATGTTTAAAAATGGTGTCATGAAAAATAAAAAATTCTATATGTACAAGTAGCTACATCTTGTGTCAAAATTCTTAGCTTTATGTTCAAAACATTCATTGTTAAATGCAGAAATGTCTTTTCAAGGATATCATAGACCACCTTACTTATACAGAAGCATAGGAGCTGTTGGAGGAAATTGCTGCCAGACAGTCAGCAGTTATCACTGACAGCCTTCCTGGCCCAGCTTGGACCATCCTCAAGCTAACCATGATGGTGTGTTTGCAAGAATTGTCCATTTGGTAGACCATGATGAAGACCAGCTTTGTTGTGGCATGGCCTGACAATACTTTACAAGCCAGAGACCAGTATGTTTACTGTTGTTGAATATCACCCATTTTTCATGTTTATTTTTCTGTGGGCCTGTTTAACAGAATTAATAATGCACTTTATCTATTTCAAATATGTTAGTTTTCTGTGGACTGTTTAACGGAATTATTAATGCATTTTATCTATATCAAATATTTTATTTGTCTGTGGGCCAGTTTAACGGAATAAGTAATGCATTTTATCTTTATCAAATATTGTTGCTTGTAATATGAATATAGAACACGTAAAACTACTCATGTAATTGTCACAGCTTAAAATCAAAAGTGTAGAAAATTTAACTCATTTACTGTCGAAACAGTGACCATTATGTTCCTGCGTCTTATAAGTTGGACAATAACAGCTAATATATATATATATATATATATAGATTTAGAGAGGGGTTTTGAGTTTTTTATCTGTTCATATTTTTCAGAAAAAAGGTTTAGTGGTGACTGATCCTCTCACCCTCCTTATCCAGGAAACGTTTCGGAACAACGTGTTGGCACTGAAGATGTGGAGGACACAGATTGATCACAGTACATCCTTTGGATACATGGACACCTTCAACGGGACGACAACAAAACTGTACCTGCCTTTTTTTGAAAGGAAGTAGTTAATAAATTTATTGTTAACAGCTTTTTTAGTCTTGTTGTTTACGAATGCTTGCAACATTTAAGTGGATAAACGGTTGCTTTAAATTTGAACCTTCAGTAATGCATTCTTTATTAAATGATGTCATCTTATTTCTTTCAGTATAGTGTAAATAATAAGAACATAATTATCCTTTGTATACAAAATGAAAACCAAGTTTACTGTTCTATTAATCATTATTTATTTATCTTGTTCTTTTGTCAGAAATATTACAGGGGCATGCATACAGTATTCCTTAAATAAAAGGGGCAGTTCTTAGAAAATTAACATGTATTTTAGCAATGCATATTGAAACTTTTTCCACATTTATAACCAGCAACAATATGTAAGTATTATAATGTAACACAAATTAATACTATGAATTTACTACTGATTTTGCCATGCCTGTCATCAAATAAACATGTTTTACTGAAAGATGTTATGTGGAAGACTTAATCAATCATTTAATAAATATTTGAGCCGCCTCGCTCTGGGAAAAGGGGGTTTAATGCATGTACATAATGTTGTCCAAGATTAGGCTGTGCAGACTGCACAGGCTAATCAGGGGCAACACTTTCCGCCTTATCTGAATTTTCTCTAAGAGACTCCCTTTCAACAAAAAATAAAATAAAGCAGCAATTGTCTGCCTGATTGGTATGATCAGCGCATGTTAATCTCGTACGACAATTTACGCACATGCATTTAGCCCCATTTTCCCAGTGCAAGGCTCACCTATTTAGGTTTTAGCTGTCTATATGCTCTTTAACTTTTGAATCATGATGCAGTTTCATAGAATAATGTATTATGAGTCGTTTTTAATTGATGCATATTCTTTTGTTCAGTGTTGAACTCAACATGTATTATAATAAGGTGTTCACTTAACATTCTTGCAGTAATGTTTTGCTGTGTAATATACATGTAATAATAAATCAAAATTGAACAACTAGCTTCTTATTTCTTCATGTTATTTATTAAAACATTTTAAACCAAAACAACAAAATCCATAACATAATGAACACAAAACATAATACTCTATATTCATGAAACAAAACTATAATTGATAACATTTTGAATAAATGTTTCCAACTTTCAACATTTGACAGATCAAATTATTTCTGAATTCCACCAATTTTTTATTTATGGATAAACAGCACTTTATCATCTTTATGACAGTTTATGTAAGGCTATTACAATAAATGGTTGTTTATAGACTGATAAACAATGGAAAACAATACATAATCTATATACATGTATAGCATTGTGCTTTGATATCATTGTTAATGGAACATAAACAAATGTGGTGTGCAGCACGCACTCAACATTGACTATGGTAGCTTATACCTAAACAAGTCAATAATTCCTTTTCATAGTCTTTACTTGTGACAAAAAATCAGGAAAATGATGAGCCCATTGTTTATTTAGCTATTTGCCAGACAAGGTTTTTACAAATTCTTCTGTTTCAGAGTGAGTGACCTATGATCAAATACTTTGGATCCTCTATTGTAATAACAAAACAATGAATTCACCATGTTTGATCATGCATCCCATAAAAAACTTAACACAAATCATGATACATAACACTTATAAGAGTCAACAATTCCTGTTAATGGTCTTGACTTGTGACAAAAAAATCTGGAACTTGGCCCATTGTTTATGTAGTTATTTGCCAGACAAGGTTTTTACTTATTCTTCTTTATCAGAGTGATCTATGTTTGAATACTTTGGATCCTATATTTTTATAACAAAACAATTAACAAAATTCACAATACCTTACACACTTAAAACTCAAATACATATTATATTGGCATTTCAGGGCACTTGTATGCTATGTTCATCAGTATTTTATCAATGATATTTCTTCCCTATGTTTATAAGCAGTTCACTTATTAAAATCACATTTTATCACCATGATGATGACAGGACAGTCGACCATAATGTCACACATTTGGTCACACCTTCGTATTACACAAATAAATTCAAGCATCATTTCAAATACTAAAGTCATCTACTGACTGAAAAAACTGCCAGGGTCACACATGCACTTTCATACTCAATGGTATACATCCTATAAAACCATGCTGCCAAATTCACACAACATGTTCCTACCCATAGTCAGTTATCATTGATTTCAGCTTTGTCAATTTTTTAATTCATAATAATGGTATGTTGAAGTTAGTTAAAACAACATAGTTGCATACACCATGTACCAATTTGTATGAGTAAATCTTCATATTGTTTCCGGGTTGCTTTCCCTTGACCTATTGGATATTGCAGCTCCTCATTAGCCGCAGGTGGATATATAAGGGGGAATTGTAGAGGCAATCAGCTTTGGATAAGCTGAATCAAAAAGGAACTTTGATCGAAGGGTTTTTTCCTTGATGATCTCTGTGTACTCAGTGCATGAACGTGTATCCCTTCTTTTCATTGATTGGCACCACCATCCAATTGTTGGCTGCCTTCAATTTTCTCTGAAATAACATATAAGCATATTTGTAATTTTGAAATGTACACTAAAACTTATCATAAAAACTATGTATGAAATTTGTTTGCTATTTTAAACATTATTTTATTCATATCCAGTGATTTTTTTTGCCAGAAATTACAGCCGATATTCGGCTGCTTCCCAATTGCAAAAAATGGCGTTTTTTCCCAAAAATTTGATTAAAATTTCCCCAAAAAAGACAACATTTTCCCAATAAAGCCAATAAGATTACAATGTAATTTAGCAATAATTTCGAACGAGTGCCGATCGAGTTGCTGAGTCGTCACCGAACAACAACTGACTTACGTATTTTTCGCGAATTTAGCCGATTACGATTTTACGTTGCTATCCACATCTCTCTCTATATTGCGGAGGATACCGACGATAGTCGATGTATCCCGATTGTAAACGCCTGTTTTTACACACGCCCAATATGGCGGCAGGCAGACGAGAAATTTGCGATGCGCGTCGAAAATGATAAATAACATTCAAATTAACAACGGATATCATATGGTTATTACGGAATAATTTAATGCGTGTGTCAATTAACGCAAAATATAACGTTAGAGATAAAAACAACAAATATTTATTACAAATCTTCACAGTGAATGTGCATCACGGAAATCAGTGTTGGGAAATTGGAGTTAGTCTACCGTTACTCACAAAGTTAATGCATTTAAGATGAGTATCGTTCGAAAATGGAAAGAGACAAACATGGTATGATTTATATGTTAGTGGATCTGTGTAAAATCAGATTCATATGCATATTCTGCTTTATTATGTTTGTCACGCTTTACAGTTTACTGAAATAGCATTGAAGTGCAAGATGTTGAAAGGTAAAGAAATGAAATAAATTATTTTAACTCCATATAATACATCATTAACATAGCAAGACCACTAAACGTTTTTTTTATAAATATGTGTTAATGTTTTCACCATATCATATTTAATTTAAAAGAATACTGAATTAAATTCTTACTGTTAAAGAGGTTATTATTAAATGATATATTTTAGAATCTATATAGATTATTGCAAGTTCAATATGAATGTGGAAGGATATTAACTTAACATTGTCTTCATTGTAAGAACACATTAAATTAGTACTTTATAATTTAAAAATGCTGTCAAACATACTTTAATAATTTTAATTCTGTTCTTATAATCATATTTATAATGTTTCCCAATTTCATGGTTTATCGCGCTATTTTTCCCAATTTCATGGTTTATCGCGCTAATTTTCCCAATCCAAAAGGCACAGGCTGTAAGAAAAAAAATAAAAAAAAAATCACTGATATCATGACAATCAGGTAACATACCAATACTTTTCTGGGCCACTTGATTCACCAGTATTAACTTATGAACCTACCAATACTTTTCTGGGCTACTTGATTCACCAGTATTAACTTATGAACCTAACAACACTTTTCTGGGCTACTTGATTCACCAGTATTAGCTTATGAACCTACCAATACTTTTTTGGGCTACTTGATTTACCAGAGTTAACTCATGAACCTACCAATACTTTTCTGGGCTACTTGATTCACCAGTATTAACTTATGAACCTACCAATACTTTTCTGGGCAACTTGATTCACCAGTATTAACTTATGAACCTACCAATAATTTTCTTGGCTTCTTGATTCACTAGTAAGAGCTTATTATATGATGAAGTTATCATACTTGAGTCACTAACTGATAATTACTGTACAACTAGAGATTGGAGGAGAATAGCATTGAAATAATTTCATGACCAATCACCATGCAAGTTATCTGAACGGTTCAGAAAAAAACCAGCTATCGGATATCCTCTGGTTTTCATAACATAAAAGGTTTCTGGTAAAAAAAAATGATAAAGCAATTATATTACCAAGGAACTTTAGGAAGCACATAGAATCTTATTGAATATAAATATATTATTTTATCACTTAAAATATGCTAAGACAGACATACTCTAAGTAAGATGTTATCTCTCTAATTCATGACACATGACCAGGTGTGGTACTTCCTTGTGACACAAAGGACAGGACAGGACCTGGCGGGGGCTGATGACCGTGCATATGTGAAGAGTTTGTTGTTCTAACATTATGCTGAACAGTCAAACTTGCAATAGTTTGGCCGGCACGTCATCCTAAATACCTTAAAAAGAAGGTTTGTTTTAGAATATAAAATTGATCACATATCCATTTAAAGAAACAACAAAATTGATGTTAAAATCAGGGAATAAACTGTATAATCATATTATCATATCATAATATAACATATACATTTGCATACCATTATATTTTATAATATATACCGAATAAATTAATCATTCATAATTCATCATTTATCATTAATTTGATGCTTCATTTGACTCGTGTTGGAGTGTTCCTTATAAGTTATAACGAATTCATTAAATTGATACGAACATCTTGGCATAGGGGCATAAAGGCTTATTTTAAAACGCGCAATGAACAAATTATGTTATCAGTGCGTATCTGGTTTCGTTGAAGAGTAAAATATCCATATAATAAAAGTTAAAACTAAATACCTATCCAAACTTTTGCTAAATTTCCTTTGTAAACAGGCAACACTTGCAAAAAACTAAACGTAGCTTCTAAAGTATGACTTACAATTCGTGTGTTTAAGCCATTACCCTGTCTTCGTCTCTTCCAACGATACTCCTATGGTTCTGCAAACACTCAGTCTTGTCGCCAAGATTGAATAAATTCGATCGATGTCGCTGGCTCCGGCTTTTGTTTCTCTTTTTTTATATTTTCGATCACAGAAATGAAATGCATTGTTTGTAAACCAAAACCGGATAAGCGCAGCGGGCATGCGCAGGTTGCATTCTTGTATACTAGTTGGGATCCCATTCACAATTTCTGACTAAAAATAACTCATTTCGCGTCTGAGACGCTTTATAATTTTCAGGTTTTCAAATCGTCGAAAGTTGCATTTAATGGAGATTTTAGAGCATGGAAACGATTTGGTATTTTTTTTTAAAGCAAATATCATAACTACAATGAAAATTTGCAAATCCGAAACATTTTTTTTCAATTTTGTCAATTTATCAAAGTGTGAACAAGCCCCTTTAAGATTACTGTATAAAATTTAACACAAATCAAATCAGGTGTGTATGCTATGTATCATAAACCTCATTGTGAATAAGAAATAATTCCGTTCATATACTCGGTAGGATCAAGCAACTGCAAAGTAAAGTGATAAAAGAACAGCTAAAATAAATTGTTAGAAGCTGCAAAAACATTAAAATTAGTGCATACGTGTCGAGTTCTGGGAAAACTGAGAATAATGCATTTGCGTAAAGTGTCGTCCCAGATTAGTCTGTGCAGTCCGCACAGGCAAATAAGGGACCACACTTTACGCTTTTATGACATTTTTCGTTTAAATGAAGTCTCTTCTTAGTAAAAAAATCAAATTTAGACCGAAAGTGTGGTCCCTGATTAGCCTGTGCGGACTGCACAGGCTAATCTGGGACGACACTTTACGCACATGCATTATGCCCAGTTTTCTCAGAACACGACTCATATTAAAAACATTAACTCAATCAGTCTCGTACTTTTTATGACCTGCTTGTATTCAGTAGGATCTTCTAAACGATCTAAACTTGATATGGTTGAGAACTTGAGACACATGTGACTGTGCGGTGCCGACATGTGTTGCCTGCTTAAATCAGGATGGAAAAAATAAGTGACACATGACTTTATTTAAATGCACATGGAAAATAAACCATCAATAATCTAATTAAGATTTCTGAAATTCAAGTTCATAAAATCAAGCATAATGGCAAAATGTGTTTCTTTTTCCTTATCAGGATTGCTGGTATTTGTGATAAATAGACTCGTGCTGCCATTGAATAAGAATCATGATATAAATCGGTCCGTCCGGTAGTTAAAAAATGTCTTATATGAAAGGTACGACGCCGACATAGAAAGAACTCGGACGCGACGAAGTCTTACCAATGAAATGTTTAGTAAATATAATTGATGCATGACTTTGACGCTGTGGAGAGACCATGAAATTACAATATACACAAACAAAATTTGTCTTGCGATGTTACTGCTTTTCGGTAAATTCCAGAATGCCGTATCATTACAATAGGAAAATGGTTAGGTGTGTTCTTTAAAAAAAAACTGATATCTGATAGTTGTTAAGGATTCTGGATCATGCGTGTGTGAACAACGGTGAAAATGATTTTTAACAAAGTTAAGCATTTTAATAAGCAAATACACATCTCTGTGGGGGTACGTTTGTAAATGCCCCTCCCCAACAAAAAACCCATATAAACAACAAACACCAAAAACGGCTAAAATTTGTGCGTCTATAAATCTTATATGGATTATTATAGGTCAGTAATTCAATTTGTTTTCCAATCAATATGAACAAATATCTAGCATTCGTATGCGTCTAAATTCCGTGTGTGCCTTAAAGGCTTTATTAATATCCGTACAAATACCAATTATTTTTATTTTAAGTTGAAGGGCATGTTTTCCGACAACATGCTTTCAACATTTAGCACGCGTCTTATTGATTAAAAGTACGACATAGCCAACACACACAATACCGGTAGTTCACATGTTGTTATCGCACCCATGAAACTTTTGAGATGTCCATGGTTTTAAGAATTGCGTGAAACGGTCATAACAGAGTTGGTATGTTAAAAGATGATTTCCATTGCTGAAACAAGCCAAGGGAATATATCTTTTGAATTTCATTCAATATTCTCACATATATGTCAAGTTTAAAAAAAGGAAATGGCGTTTACATAACCTGCCGATTTAAGGAGCAAGACGACAATAGGGCCGCGTACGTAAAACAAACATAACAAAAATGCGTTTAATGGGTCAACGATTTATTTGTTTGAGCGAGTCATGGTTTGTATTCAATACTGCCGGTACAGTAATATGTGTCACGTAATTACGTATCGTTCGCGGAGAACACACAGTAACAAACAAAGTTCATTTCTGTTTTCATCGAGATTTATTTCTGTTGAATATTCTCTAACACAACGCTTGCTAATGTTCATGAAATACAATTTTACATCGCGGTGGCCGACATGGCCACCACGTCAAGAAAGCGTGACTACTCTACTCGATTGTCAAACTAGCTCTCCAATTGTCTTTCTTACAACAAAACACAGCATTTTATTCCAAGGTACATGAACATAAAATTTAGATATTTCCTATCTCACTCTTGGTTGGTTAACTGTTCTCTTACCCCGATTTTCTAAACCCACCCCTTCGAATAAGCCTTGTTGATTGGAAGGATCGCTTATACACCTACCACATGTCACAGCAGAAGAGTGCAATATACAATTATCACTTTGGGAACAGGAGACCTCATTTCATTTGCATACTTGATCATACAAACAGATGCTCTCTATGGACAAACCACATTAGTAGTGTGAAATCTAACACTCCTATAATCGATTACGTAAACCCCGATACCCATAAGATACACACTCAATCCGAACTTACATTGGTTATGTTCATTGGGAAATTGGATATTTCAATTATTTAAATTTCATTATATACTATATCTGAATTGGGGCTTTTTATGTACGAGCCGAATGTTCCCGATAATTGAACTACATTGGAGAAATGAAACCATACTTCCATAATCAATTTTTCAAACTTCATTACATGTCCCTTCCGTACTGACATCTGTTATGTTAATTCCTAAATACCCGCAACATACAGCAACGTTAAATACTCAAACATATTATTAAAATATTTCCCTATTATTAAATCTATCTGTACTTAAATTTATATACCGTTATGTTACATATGAAAAAAAATCTTAATGATTTATAACCATTAAAAAGAATAAAGTAATATTAATCTATATGCTCGAAGATGAGTATCACTTTGTAATTGAATGTAAACTGTAAAATATATACAGAAATATGAAAGTTTTACATTGATAACTACTCTTGGAAAAAGCCAAATGTGTTTAAATTTGTTGAATTAATGAAATCCGAAAATGTTCGAACGAATGACAATCTTGTATTATACTTGAACAAAGCTTTTAAACTTGTTTAATCTTATTATTATTATCAATTGGACCACATTCATACATTAACATTTTTGTAGATTTATCATGATAACAAGGATATACATCTAGCATTTTTTGTGTTTGTATATGAAAATGTAGTCTATTTTGTATACACTATACTAGTCACTTGACCACTCCTTTGTTATATCATTTATGTGCGGTATACTCATGGATAATTGTCTATTGTATAAACAATAAACTGTTACATAAACATCTTCAACTACCAAAGATATTCAATATCAAATATGTTTCGCGTTATTATATCACCTGACTGCAAACACACCTTCACCAAACTTGCTCTATTTAAAAAACGTATCCGCCATGGGGCGAGACCATTATTGTATTCTTTTTCTTTTAGTGAATATCTTGAATTTTACTTTAAAGCATTTTAAATATAAAAGAGTTGAGTTAAAACAATTTGCCTTGACTCTATTGGAAGATCTTTGCAAAATGGTGTTCTTATTGTCTCCCTTAAAAGAAGCGGAGTGGTCATTTTCCTTGTATCGGTTTATTGAGAAATAACGATGAAACACCGTTTTAATGAGAGGTATTTATTTCGCAGATGGCTATGTGTGTATAATGTGGTTTACAGGTCACCCCACATAGTAAGGACTTGCACCCTTGTTATTCGATAAACTGATAAGTGTTCAACCGCTTTTATTGTTGCATGTTTTTAAAGCAAATGTAGTTATTAAAGGGGTTAATCACGGTTGCCGTGACCATTATGACAATACTACGAGGTGTGAACCAATTTTACCATGACAGCCAACAGAAAAGTAATTTTTTCCTTCAATCAGAGCTTAACTTAATGTAACTCTGATGCATGGGGTCGTACCCTAACACACCTAAATAAAAACTTGTAACCAACCACGCCCAAAACAGTCAACATCACAATACACGAAGGTGTTATAAAAAACGGAGGTAAAGTAAACACTGGCTCAACATTCGGTAAATGTAATTTTGTCGTCTTCCTTTTTAAAATCACAATAAATATCAATAGCACGTGAAATGTGAATGATTTGTTTGTAGATTGATTTGTGGTTGATCTTAACATTATCTAAAATGAAAAGATGCAAAAACATAATAGTATGCTTTTTATACAAAAAAGTCATAACCATGTATATTTGAAAACCACTCTCTGAGATGTAAACAATCATTTTGCATATCATATTATTTTACTCAGAGAAAGAAATAGTCCGATATCATCATGTTCCCTACAGACTGTCTTGTCTACTAACACGCTGCCGATAGATTTACGAACAGGCTGGGAGGCATTGCGCATAAACTTGACCCTCAGTTTCAACAAAGTAATTTTGACTGCGCCGAAAACAGACATGATCAAACTGGGACTTGATCAACACAACATTGAAGCATCCATCATCTTAATGAAGCGACAGGCATAGCCATTCATCCAGGGTTGAATAATGCATCTTACTAAAAGACATTACAAGAAAGCAGTTGATGAAAAGCATCAAAGGGGCACCATGTTACGATTCATATTGCGACGCAAGTTTTAAGCAATATAAGGCATGGTCGTATCTGCAAAGAAATTATTCAATAAGAATAATTTATCATATATGACTTAGAGTTCATTCATTATTTACAAACAATTTGGTTAAAGACCCCATGGTTCCGGCTTTTAATAATAAATTTAACACAATTGACGTCCATTTTCGTGTAAAACGCAGCATAGTGCAATATACTGAGCAGGTAGATTGCATGAAATCAGCATTGCGCAGATTAGTATCATTTACTGTCGCTCATGCGCACAAGAAATGAAATGCATCATAAATTTCCTAGCATAGTTGTGTATATTACACGTTATAAATATAAACCGTCGGATATTTCTTTTTCAGATTTGTGTTATTAAACAAATGCATACAGTAATGAAAACATGCATATGTATCTGTATGTGATTGTTTTTTATGCGTTATCAACACCAATTTAAACTTTCTGAAATTTGAGCTTTCTTGACATAACAACGAACAAACAAATCAACACAATAACCAATAATGCATAGCATTTGTTTAACATAACACTTAGACCTCATAGTGCGTTTATAAAGATTCAACATTCAAGTGGACGTTCTGATTAAAAAAAGCTTAAAGGGGCCTTTTCACAGTTTTGGCATGTTTTGAAATAAGTCATTAAATGCTTTATATTGATAAATGTAAACACCGGATCTTAAAAGCTCTAATAAAAAATCAAGAATAAAATTTAAAATAGGGAAACAAAAGTAGCCGCAGCTGGACTCGAACCAGTGACTCCCGGAGTCCTGGAGTAAAAACGCATCAGCCCGCTCGGCTATTCTGCCTAGCATACTTGGTTAAAGTATTTTATGCATTATATGAGCGATCTTTGTAGTTTCACACAATTTAACGACAACAACAGAACTCTCCAAATTATTCAATCGTTTCGCGTTGCAACGCTTTATAATTTTTAGGTTTTTAAATTGTCAAAAGATGCATATAATGGCTATATTAGACCATGGTAAATGTTCAGTAATACTGTTTCCTCACAAATATCATAACTAAAACGAAAATGTGCGAATCTGAAACAACTTTTTTCAATTTTGTCAATTTACCAAACCGTGAAAAGATCCCTTAAATTTGGAATTCATCTGAAGTCGGGAATAGGAAAAGTAAGTTTAAGAACATACTGTATATGTATTAATAAACTTCTTCATCATATTTACATTGTTAGTAATTCTGCTTGAAAAGTGGAACTATGCATGGTTACCATACATGTCTGCATTTATGGGAGAATATCTTCAATATGAACCTTTAATATGTTTTTAAATATTTTCGTACTTGTTCTATCGTTAGCTATACAGAACGATAACAAATTACATATATACATTTAGGAATTAGCTAATTCATTGGAATCGACAGTATACACAAACAATAAATGTGTCCATTTGAAGATATTTTGATTTTGGGATATGCATACAACTTATTAAATAATAATATATACATATATTTAAACCACTCATCTTGACAAAAAAAAATACATTAAAATCATCAATTTCATTTAACAAATGTTCAGGTATATGGGCTCAATAATAGATTTATTTGCTTTGGTAAATTAAACGAAGCACGCATTAGTTCATTACATAAGTATCCTATTATGAATCTCCATCAGTTCATTCACACAACTTCCTTCTTCAATCATCCTCTGACGGACCTCTCTTACAATCTGGTCTATACGTGTAAGTATCGAGTTCAACATACTATCCGATGTATTAGAAATACCATCCGCAGCCTTGCACTGTTCGAGTCGGTTCATGCATTTCAGCATCAACAGTTCGAGCTCAAATCTCCTCTGGCCGTACCAGAACAAAGACACTGGGTGCGATACTATTGCTTGCCTTATCTTCGGCAATTTGAGTACGAGTAGTGGACCTTCGTTCATCAATTCGTTTATTATTGCTACCCATGTTCGTTGTTGTTTTTCATTCATACCACACGAGTCCATAAGGTTTCTTTCTGGTATCATGTAATATGAAAGTTTTGTCGTTGATAAAGCAGTTCTTAGTTCTTTTAATCCTTCACAAAGCCAGTGAAATAAATTCCTTTCAGTAAACAATTCTTGATGATTGTTCTCCGCAAGCCAAAAAACTAAATTTTTTACGGTGTAAGATGTAATTTCCTTCTTGATTGGCTTTAATATATCCTTAACCACCATTTTTAATATAACATATATGTAAACCTGAGTGCTATTAAGACTGCTCACAAGTTCGTTCTCCCCCGTATTAAAGCCTATTCTCCACTCGACAGCTCTGTTTTCACTCCCTTTGTATCCAACTGGAGTGACGAATGCTCTCAATGATACAACTTTCTGAACGATATCCGGCGCTGGCCAATTACGACGTCGTTCAGCCCATTTTTGAAGTATGCTAGGGCAGTCACAGGCAAAAGAAAGTACTCTGTCTTGATGGTATGCACCAATTGACGTCGGCATTGATGGTCCTGCACGTGAATGACGCACCTCGTCTGACGTAGGTGTGGTGCTATTTAGCACAGTAACATACACGTCACTGTTCAGAAAAGAGCGTCCATTTTCATCGTCGCACAGAGCATTGCTCAGAGTTTGGTAAAGCGCTGTACCACGTCGCTTTAGTAATAGCCAACAATGCCCGTGGTAGCAGCTACCGGTGTTTAATGTAAACAAAGTAGTCTCCTTTGGTAACATATCACCAGACAAACCGTCTTCTAAACACATGACATCCTCCTTTACATACATATTGTCCACGTCACTCTCATAAAGGCACGTTAGCCCCTCAGCTTTGCTACCCGTAGTGATCATCTTTACCTTACCTAGATGCTGCGCATTTAGCAGCATATTATTCTCCATATAGAAGTCTCTCCGTGCCTTTCTGATGTGGGGCCCGAACCCCAGCCAGGTCATCACATTGCACATCTCCACTGAAGCATTTTCCCACTGAACCTGAAATTGCCGCTTAAATTAATATAAAATGTCGGAAATGTATTGTGAAATGCAAGCAAAACATAATCAAAATGAACATCATTGGTAAAAAAGCCTAAAACTACTAATTATATTACTAGAACCACTACTATTACAACTACTTCTTTTACTACTAAAACTACCACTACTATTACAGTACACTACTACTACTACTACTACTACTACTACTACTACTACTACTACTACTACTACTACTACTACTACTACTACTACTAGTTCTACTACTACTACTACTACTACTACTACTACTACTACTGTTACTACTACTACTACTTCTCCTACTACTACTACTACTACTACTACTACTACTACTACTACTACTACTACTACTACTACTACTACTACGGGTTTTAATGGTTTCTTTTTTTAAAGAATTTTTTCGCGAAATAATCGTTGATTTTGAGTATGTGTTACTTTATTTTTTGTTCTGTATTTCATCATTGTCTTAACTTTTGGGGAAATTTCGCCTTATTAACGCATAAGCTCCGTCCACAATAACAATCAAAGCGCTGAAGGCACTGAAGATGTTCGCTATTGCATAATTTAACACGCAATTCATTTTTCAAAATCAATCGCAAGTTTGAAATGAACACACGCCATTCAACTTTAAAAAGTGTGTGTCATAGCGCACGGGTCGAGTTTTGTGTGCACTTTTTATCATCCTTATTATTTCATAGAAATAACTAAGACAAAATAAAAACAGCATGCTTTTTTGGAAGTTCTGAAAACAAAGAAAGTATGATGAAAATGGTAATGAGAACTTAATAAAAGAAAATTTGCAGTCACCATCATATTAAAGGAATATTTTTTCTAATATCAAATGACTATCTCACCAAGAATATAAATTTATAATGAAAGTTCCGTGTACAAAACTTTTGATTTTTGACACCATATACAAATTCAAAATATACAATAATCTTCGTATCTTGTATATGGAGGAATAAAAGTATATAAACATTGCTGTTTATGCTTTACTTGTTACCCGAGCAGTTCACACGGTGTCAACAACGCTAACATAAACATAGGTATAGAGCACTAATGCGCTTTTAGGCGAAGCTGTTTCAGTTTTCATCTTAGTGACTTTAACATAACGCCAACACACACGCATGAATATTTTCGAATATTTAATAAGCTGATTCGAGATACAACCTCTGAATTTTTGCTACATCACTGCGTATGTGCTCAATTCAAAGGATGTAGCGCTGTTCAGTGTAAGGAATTCCGGACTACTCTCTGTATGCTCAAACGACACAAATTGTGGCCCTGTTACAATTACGCGTTACAATCCATCTCGCAGAATTTCAATTTCGCCTCCAAGATGAGAAAACAATCATTAGCGAAATAGTATAGTGTCACGATAAGTAAAAATCGTTTAATTATCATACCACAATATTTGCCGTACTTGGTCAGCACGTCTGGAAATCATTCCTTAATGCGTCGATAGGCTGCCATTATTAACAAGTTTGCTATTTTGAATTCAATTTTGTATCAAAAAGCATTGTTTTTAAATGTGGGATTTTCAATTCGCAATGAGATTTGTAATGAACCTCGTCATGCGAAAATGGGTCTTATTCCATATGCGCCCATCATATAAATAGCCCACTCAGCTATCCCTCCTTCTGGTAAGGAGAAACATAACATATTGAGTGATTTTAAAGCGAACAGCGTCGCCTATGGCCTGACTGCGCAAGAGCACATGTTGGGTTTAACAAACGCTTGCCGAAACGCATAAGACCCATTTTCGCATGACGGCGCTATTGACGTGTGATTTAAATATGACGAAAGAAAACTGCGTTTAAATCAAATATAAACATACGATATATTTCGATAATGAAGAAAGATACTCATAACAAGGCATATGAGGACACATATGAAGTGCTCTCCCGTAGTATATTTTTTATTTACTCACACTAATGTGTGGTTTGACAATGCTAACACACATTTCATGCGGTGAATATGCAGCTTACAAGGGAAAAACACAACACAATAGTTTAACTTTTGTTTAATTGTATTCAATTATTTAGAAAAGTAAATTGCTAACTTTATTTCAAAGTCGGCGTATACGCCGACTACATTTTTAAAAGACATGTATTGTTATAAATATATTTAATATAATATATTTAGTTGTTTTCGGTTTTAGCGATTATAAAGCATTTTCGAGGTTGCCTATAGTATGCCTGTAGTAATTGATGAACTCATATCCAACTGTCAATGTATTGAGAACTGTGAATATAAACAAGCTAACCCTTCTACTAAGCTTCTACTATTGCGTTGCTAGCACCCGTAAATACAAAAGATCGCCGCTATGTGTTGAGAACCAAGAACGCTTTCCAGAAGTACCCGATGTAGTAGCTTCAACGAGGTTATGAAACAGGTCATTCGTATTATTATTATAAATTATTTGTTATATTCGGGTTAAGCGATTATGATTTTTTTAGTCTATCGTATCGCTGAAGTTATTGTTGAACTTATGTTCAACGTTTTATAAATTGAGAATATAAATAAGCGTCAACTTTTTCCCAAATCTCTCAATTTACGACCTGTACTACGTCATTGAGTTGTATGTGAGAGCGTAACCTATTGCGTTGTTATCGCCCGTAAACTTTCCTTTGTTTATCGACAGGCGCATCTATTAATAGCCTCATATCATGAATGCCAAAACACCCGCGAAAAAGAACCACGTGACCAAATAAGACGCTAAACGCAAATACCATGCGACTACGACTTTAATTATGTAAGAACGCTCCGCAATTCCTCTGAAGCCGGGGCCTTGTGATTGCTTTTACGTAAAGAATTGACCTCTAACTGAAGTAAGCAAAGGAAACGCAGCACCTAATTGACCCATTCCTTCTATGTGCGAAGGCAGATTGAATTTTACTAATGTACGGTTTGCCTATTATAACACACATTATAATGCGGTAAATATGCGACTAAAAGTAAAAAACACTATAATTAAACTTTTGTTTTTAATTAAGTTATTTAGAAACCAAAATTCCAAACCTTATTTCAAAACAGCAAGACTACATTTTTTAGAGAATATTCTTATTATATTTAAATGTTTTTTTAACAGTTTCAGCGATAATGAATCATTTTTATGTTGTCTATCGTATCCCGGTAATAATTGTTGAACTCGTGGTCAACGTGTTATTAATTGAGACCTGTGAATATAAACAAGCGTAACCTTATACTAGTGCGTAATTCTCACCCGGACTCCCCTTTGTTTATCGCCAGCCTCAGATTTATGAATGAGATGAGCGAAAATACTACGTCACGCAGACGCAGCAGAAAGTGGACTATTTTAATCATTCATAAACAATCTCCTCCGCGACACGTGCAATACGATCATTGTTTTTTTATTCTTTTCTATAAAACACCATTCGAAACTATTGCATTTAACACGATATTAATATAATGTTTCCATTTGTGAATAAACATAATTGGAGAACTCAAACCTCTTGCATAAATTATACAACTCTTTCTTCGCGCGTAGTGTAAGCGGGAATTGGGCTAATCATACCCAGGCCGTATCGACCTGAATTTTACATCCAGCACATTAGACGGTCGCTAAAGCGACCATCTAAAAAGTTTTCCAGACGGTTCATGCACGATTGGAATTCAGGAAATGCTATACAATTCTTAAGCAAGGACAAACCTGAGAATGTTGACTGTAAATCCCGCTGCGACGTATCACATATTCAGGTCCTGATTCATCGTGCCAGTACCCACCTTCCGCCATCTGTTTAATTATGTACATACAATTTTAAAACATTTATATGTTGGCCTTTTTTTTTAATTGACCAGACAAGTTTGCATGGCTCTTATTTGTGTGTAACAAACATATAAATAAATGGTTAAGCATGGTATATATCATTTTTAAAATTCTGATACGCGTTTGTTTAGTTACTTCTGTTGGATATTGATCATCTCCATATATTAACTTAAACATGTCTGATCTGTAATGCTTTACCTTCAGACCTACAACATCGTCGATTTGCATTGTCATAAGAATATCGAGCTGCATTTCGCTTTCACAACTACATGCAGCCAAGTACATTAAGATTGGAAATAAACATTTACAATACAATCAATAAATGCATTGAAATGACATGTTACAACTGCAAAATACATATAAATCATACATAAGAGTAACTCAAATATAGTGGTACCACTAAAATTACTTATGCAACTGGCAATTTCAATCTATATCCTGTCTCAATTTTGACTACAGCGATTTATCACAAATTGTGACATGGTTTTTTTAAGAAAGTAAATGCCTTATCTAGATACACATGTAGATTTAACGGATTTCAATACTTATGTTTGAAGCTTGGCCAACAGGGATACGAACTTTAGTCATACAGATTAAGTGGCTATTTCCCTAACCTCTCGGTCATCTTTACAATTGTGTCTTGTTCTGATAAAACTGGGCATTATGCTTGTGCGTAAAGTGTAATCCCAGATTAGCATGTGCAGTCCGCACAGGCCAATCAGGGACGTCACTTTCCGCCTAAACAAGATTTTCGGTAAGATGGGACTTCCTTTTAACGACAAATACCATTAAAGCGGAAAGTGTCGTCCCTGATAAGCATGTGCGGACTGAACAGGCTAATCTGGGACGACACTTTACGCACAGGCATTATGCCCAGTTTTTCAGAACGCGACACAATTTGTAGTGAGCAGTACGCATTTTTGTTAATGTAAGCGATCCACGAGTTGAAAAATGTCTCCAAGAACAAGTGGAACATTAATTAATTTGTTAAGCATGTTATAACCCTTTTGTCACTTGATGATAACTCCTACACGAATAGATGTCGTTCATGATATTTTGCACTCTTGCTTACACGGTTATGTTATTGTTTGTCTATGTGACAGAAAGTTAGAAATAAGTCGATTCATTCAGCTTTCTGTATAACATTTAACAGAAATTAAATCAGGTGTGTATGCTATGTATCATAAACATCATTTCGAACAAGAAATAATTCCGTTCATATACACGGTAGGATCAAGCAACTGCACATTTTATTAAATAACAGCTAAAATTTTAAGAAGCTGCGAAAACATTAAACTTTGTGCATATGTGTCGCGTTCTGAGAAAACTTGGCATAATGCATGTGCGTAAAGTGGCGTCCCAGAATAGCCTGTGCAGTCCGCACAGGCTTATCAGGGACGACCCTTTCCGCCTTATATGGATTTTTGCTTTGAAGAGACTTCATTTAAACGAAAAATGCCATAAAAGCGGAAAGTGTCGTGCCTTATTAGCCTGTGCGAACTGCACAGGCTAATCTGGGACGACACTTTACGCACGAGCAATATGCACAGTGTTCTCAGAACACGACTCGTATTAAAAACATTAACTCAATCAGTCTCGTACTTTTTATGACCTGCTTGTAGTCAGTAGGATCTTCCAAACAATCTAAACTTCATATGGTTGAGAACTTGAGACACATGTGAATGTGCGGTGCCGACATGTGTTACCTGCTCAAATCAGGAGAGCAAAGATAAGTTACACATGACTTTATTTACATGCACATGGAAAGTTAACCATCAGAACGCTATTAAGATTTCTGAAATTCATGTTCATAAAATAAAGCAAAATGTGGGGTTTTTATTATCAGGATTGCTGGTATTAGTGATAATCAGACTCGCGCTGCCATTGAGCAAGAATCATCATATAAATTGGCCCTTCCTGTTGTTTAACAAATGTCTTATTTGAAGGTACGACGCGACATAGGAGGGACTGAGGCGGGACGGAGTCCTACGAATGAAATGCCTGGTCAATATAATTGATGCATGACTTTGACGGTGTGGAGACACCATGAAATTACCATATACACAAACAAGATTTGTCTTGTGGTGTGACGGCTTTTGGAAAAATTTCAGAATGCCGCATCATTAAAATAGGAATTTGAATTTAATTCAATATTCTCACCTACATGTCAAGTTTAAACAAGAGCACCGCCTTGCGGGTGCAGACCGCTCATCTATTTTCTTTTTAAAGGTGAAGGGACTCTCATTTTCAATCACAAAGGAGGGAGGAGTGGAGTGAAGAGGGGTGTATAGTGTGGGGTTGTGGACATTTATTACATTATCTTCCAAAAAAGCGAAAAAAAAAAAAAAAAAATCGGGGGGGGGGGGGTATAGTGTGAGGGTGTGGTGATAATTTGTGAGATGATCTTAAAAAAAAAAAAAAAAAATCAAAAAAAAATTTGGGGGGGGGGGGTGGGGGGGTGGGGTGGGGGTATAGTGTGAGGGTGTGGTGGTCATTTGTGAGATGATCTTATAAAAAAAAAAAAAAAAAAAAAAAAAAATTAGGGGGGGGGGGGGAGGGGGGGGAGGGGGGGGAGGGCACGGGGGATGGTTTGGGTGAAGTCTATTGTGGTATGTCAGGTAAGAGTAGTTTCATCAAAGTATCAATCAAATCTAATCATAAATAAAGAAGTTATGGCAATTTTAGCAAAATTTAATAATTTGACCTTGAGAGTCAAGGTCATTCAAAGGTCAAAGTAAAATTCAAGTTGCCAGGTACAGTAACCTCATGATAGCATGTAAGTATTTGAAGTTTGAAAGCAATAGCCTTGATACTTCGAGTGGATCGAAACACAAAATTTAACCATATATTAAAAGTTACTAAGTCAAAAAAGGGCCATAATTCCGTAACAATGACAACCAGAGTTATGCAACTTGTCCTTTTACTGTACCCTTATGATAGTTTGTGAGTGTTCCAAGTATGAAAGCAATATCTATGATACTTTAGGGGTAAAGTGACCAAAACATAAATCTTAACCAAATTTTCAATTTTCTAAGTATAAAGGGCCCATAATTCCGTCCAAATGCCAGTCAGAGTTACATAACTTTGCCTGCACCGTCCCCTTATGATAGTTCATAAATCTTGCAAGTATGAAAGCAATAGCTTTGATACTGTAGGAATAAAGTGGACCTAAACACAAAACTTAATCAAATTTTCAATTTTCTAAGTATAAAAAGGGCACATAATTCTGTCAAAATGCCAGTCAGAGTTACATTACTTTGCCTGCACAGTCCCCTTATGATAGTTAGTAAGTGTTGCAAGTATGAAAGCAATAGCTTTGATGCTTAAGGAATAAAATGGACCTAAACACAAAACTTAACCAAAATTGTCAATTTTCTAAGTATAAAAAGGGCACATAATTCTGTCAAAATGCATGCCAGAGTTATCTAACTTTGCCTGCCCAGTCCCCTCATTTTCGACTACGTTATAAGTTGTGTTATAAATTGTAAAAACTGAGTTAGCATCAATATAACGATACATTCGAATAAAAGAAAACCAAACTTAATTATTTAAGCAAAACATGTTTACAGATGTAAAATAATTTAGTTTCTACTTTCGATTCTAAAACAAATGCGGTACGGTCAAGTTACCAATACCGGATCAGTAGCATAATACAGTTGCTCTGGTGAAAAGCAAAAACTGTTTTGAAACTTCTTTTACACCAGTTTGATTAAATATTAGCTTTGCTTACTGATTCAGTACATACTCTTATTTTTAAACGCAGGCAAAATGTATTTGTGATACCTTTATTTCGCCGCAGAATTCATGCATTAACGGATCAGTTGCAGCCATGACGGATCACGTGACTGAAACAACTCAGGAGGCATCTAACAAGCTATTCGAACTGTCGAAACATGAACTGTGTTGTTTAAATTGACCACGTTATATTGCCAAATATAAATTATATTCATTTATATTTTTATTAATTGTTTTCTATATGAGATCTTGTATCTAAATTATATGCATGGTGTTCTTGTGTGAATTATCTGCTGAAAATCCTAAATAGATCATAAAGACATGGGCAGCTTATAAACCATGTAAATTGTTTGAATCATGTTTAACTAGAAATGGCGCGGCAGAAACCGACGCGTATCCCCACGCCGCAAGCTACCATGTGTTTAAGTTTCAAGGTTCTAGTGATAATAGTAAAGGGGGAGAAAGCGGCAAGGACGGACGAAATGGCAATTTTGTGTGGGTGTGGCCTATGTGGGCGGGGCCCTGGGGTGGGAAATGTGGCTTGGATTTTAATTATGCTGAAATAGTTCGGGATCTTGACCACAAAACTTTCTTAGATTTTAATTAGGCTGCACTAGCTCAGGATCTTCACCACCAAACTGGCTTGAATTTTAATAAAGCTGAATCACTTTGGGTGTTGACCAAAAAACTGGCTTAGATTTTTATTATGCTGAAAAAGCTCGGTATGATTATCTTGAACACTATACTGGCTTGGATTTTAATGATGATGAAATAGGTTGGGATCTTGATCTCAAAACTGGCATGTATTTTGAAAATGGTGAAATAGCCCGGGGTCTTGGCCGCCAAAATGGCTCGGGTTTTAATAATACTGAAATAGCTTGGGATCTTGACCACCAAACTGGCTTGTATTTAAACTATGCTGAAATAGCTTGGGGTCTTGGTCGCCAATCTGACTTGGATTTTAGTTGTGCTGAAATAGCTTGCGGTCTTGACCGCCAATCTGGCTTGGATTTAGATTATGTCGAAATAGCTCGGGGACTTGACATCCAAAATGGCTTGGGTTTCAATAATTCTGAAAAAGATTTGGACCTTGACCACCAAACTGGCTTGGATTTTAATTATGCTGAAATAGCTTGGAGTCTTGACTGCCAATCTGGCTTTGATTTTAATTATGCTGAAATAGCTCAAATATTGGTCATGAGATGTTCAGTATTAATTTGAAGTCAATTGGTGAATAAATGAAGAAGTTAATGTAAAATTACATAAAAATGTGTGAAAGTCTCTGACCCGGCCCCACTCCAAACCCCATAACTTTTGACCCAGGGGGCGCCCCAGGGTTGGTAATGGGGCCATGCATAGTTGAGACTTACCGTATTGTCCTTAGAGATGTTCAGTATCAATTTGAAGTAAATCTGTGTAGAAATAAATAAGTTAATGTAAAATAACATAAACAAATGAGTGAAAATATCTGCACCGGCCCCATCCCAACCCCCATAACTTTTGACCCAGGGGTCAGATCAAAATTCCAAATAGTGCAGGGTCGCACATATGCTCATAGCTACCATGTGTGTAATTTTCAAGGTTCTAGTGCTAATAGTGTAGGAGGAGATAGTGGCCAGGACGGACGCACGGACGGACAGACAGACAGACGGCGAAGATAACCACAATATCCCCACGCTTTTAAAAAAGCGTGGGGATGATCGTCGATATTGAATATTGAAAATAAATAAAACATTAAGATTGAGAATATGTATTGTGAGAATCAACAAGATTTGCATATATTTTAATATAATATATTATCAATACGCATATTATAACGCTTGATCCGTTGTCCTAATTCTTCATTTGTTTTAAGGTGTAGCAAAATCTTAAATACGAATCAAATCTAAAATGGCCCTTTGCAGACAGAAATACTACTAAATGGACTTTAAATTAATGAGTAAACATCTTACTTTCCAACAGAGTTGTAGCATGTGGCCGCGAATAATGTTGAACCTCGATTTTGAAAACGAGACGGAAGTCACAAAGTCTTATATACATGTCAGCAAAACATACCGAAATGTTTGACAAAGAGCAGCTCCGATTACGACTATATCAATGCGTTTTAAAGAACATGCCTTGAAGATACTGTGTGCAAAATATCATCTAAAAATGTCAACTGTTTATCGCAATACGCAGTCTTGAACATCAATGTGATCCGCTATGGGTAATGATCCGGTAATGGTAACTAGACTGTAGCCTACTTAAAAGAAATCGGACATATTTAGAGACCAGTATTAAATACATGGACGCTTCATATCTTATAACTACTATATATTCATATAAAATATGTTACAAGATTTTGCTATAAACAACTTTGATTATTAATGGAAAGAAGAGACGATAAACAAACCTCTGACATATTTATATCCATTCCGACGTGTCTCTTTTCCATAAACTGAATAATTACATTCCATAGCCGAGCCATATGTCACTATTGAATACGTAGGCCTTAAAACGTGTGACTTTATCATATTATACAATAACCAATGTGTCAACAAACGATCTTTGAGTGACATAGTGACGTCACAATCAATATATAGAATGATACAATTACCGCTTTTTAAGAATACAAAAGCACATTGACGGAAATATTTAATCATGAGGTAATTCACACTTGAAGTGTCACGCAATATTACTATTAAGGAGCAAATGGTATTTTGTACAAATGATATTCTTGTATACACCAAGCTCTTAATGTACCTTTGTACTTAATTTGTGTTTTATGCGCTTTAACTATGTCTTTGTACCTTAAATGCTTATACAATATTCTTAATCTTTCTTTTAGCTCATGTATACTTGTTATACTATATACATTTGTTTGTCGGGAAATAGCTCATGATCTAATGTTTATTGTTGTTCATATCCGACGTAAAATAAAGATTCTTGTATCTTGTTGTAAAATACCGGATAGACTACATTTCTATGGCATAGTTGTGTGGTCGAATGAGGTGCTTCATGTATCTTAATTATTATAAACCTCACTTAGTTTTACATCAGCCCAGTAAAAAAGGGCACTTGTGGTGATTTTAAGCATGTTGATGGCCTTTGATATTTGTTGCATATATTGTAAAAACGCTCTTAAAATTGGACTTGTTTTTGTATTCATGCATGAGTGGCTGAGTGGTTAGCCCAGAGGTTGGAACATACGCTCTCCACCCAGGCGACCGGGTTCAATCCATGTTTCCGGCAAAATGTGAGTTTGGTTGGTCACCACACCACTCCTCCGTTTATTTCGTCGTCCCCCATAGCTCAAGACCACGCCAACATTGAAACATTTCAGTAAAAACAAATAGCTGGGAATTGAACAAATTGCAACTATCATTTGAAATTTGTCCTAACTTTCGTGAGTCAAGTAAGTGAATAAGGTAGGGGTATTATGGCGTACGTCTATTACCCACAAATTCGCAAGGAAGGACCTCATAAACTCCGAAATACATCTCACCCCCACATGTTTTTTGTTCAAGGAATGCGCATGATCGGTTATTTTCGTACAATACATTTTTGGCACAAACTAATTAATTAATAAATAACATATCATGCAGTGCAGAGCGTTTTGAGCTACTCTTACCGATTCACATGACGTAACACATTTTTCAGCGGCACAGGAAATGAAAAAAAAAATACGATACTGTTGCAAAAAAATGGAAACAGTTTTTATATAACATTTAACATGATAGTTATATAAAACACACAGTACCCTGGGAAATGAACATGATTAATTAGACATGAATGTCGCTTTCTCAAACAGGTCGTTTAATGGTCCTCTCTAGTATAGCTTTCATATCTGGTAGAAGACTCAAATTCTTACAAAGGTGGCTCGTCATCGTCATCGTCCTCACTCATAATAAGTTTTAGATATGAAAATGTATATTATACACATTTTGATATTTTTTCTCTCCATCTTCCCATAAAATATATAAATCAACATTGTTACCTATTGTTACCTAAAAATCGTTATTCTACATAAACGAATTAGCTCATTTTCTTCTGAGAGGACTGTCTCTTATCAATTACGCACCACGTACCAGCAAATTGCAACATGAATGCTCTTTAAAACATATTTTAAACAGCAAAGTAAAATCCTGCCATATAAACATATATTTTATCAAGATTAATTACATTGTAAATATTTATTCTATGTGCCACTATAACTTCCAGTTGAGCCCTTTTTATGTTAACTTACAGTGGTAAGTTTATTGATGCATTGCGCGTGAGAAGGAAAAATAGTTATTTTAGCATGGATACAATATTCTTTTCAAATGTGCATTGTCTTCGACATTTCTTCACAAATCCGTTTAAAATAGGCTTAGTTTTATTTGAGAAAACCGGTAGGCATAAGTACTCCGCGTTATATCGTATAGATGAGTACAGACGGAAATGAGTAAACAAACCGGTTTTGCAATTTGGTTTGTGTAAAGCTATTTATAAGAATATAAACTGTTCGAAATCCGTTCTAGGGAGATCGTCAAAGTGCCAACCTCGTGAACACAAAAGTGATAAACACATTAATTCACTATAAAATATTGCTGATGAAAAGACTTAAGCAAACAGAGGGCATCAATGCAAAGATTTGGAAGGAATCATTAACAATTAGGAAAGTGCTAAGACAAACGTAAATCAGTTAAATCAATTAAATAGATTCAGGAGCAAAGTATCGAGTGCTATGAAGTAGTAACAAAGTTGTAACGATGTAGTAACGATGTAGTAACAATGTTTATTTCAAGTAAAATTAAAGCACTTGATGAAGCTGATATATTGTTGACAACTAGAAATAGTGATGGCACGCGACCGAAAACTCGCGGATGGCCATTATTTGAAAAGTTATTCCGAGCTTACTGGAAAATAAATTGATATTCTCTGTGGTATTGCATACGTAAAATAATGTCTAACAGTTTTTTGAGTCGGATGGCTTTAAATTATTTGCAGTAAAAGTACAAGGAAGAGGCGAGGGCAAACAAGTTAAAGGGCCCAAGGGGTTCAACTCAATATGCATAGTGACGCGTAGAACTATGTTTCTCTTGTGGCGAACCGAGTCATCGTAAAGGAGCAACTGAATGTTCAGCAAACAGCTCGAACAAAAAGTAAGTTATTAAGTGTATAGACCCATGTTATCAGAACATTGGTAGTTTCCTTTTAGTAAACTTACAGAAAGTTATAAAAATTGAAATTGTTTAAAAAGATCCGTGTATAGAAACGCTACCACAATGCTAATAATGCTCATCGGGCCGAAGTGCGAGCTTTAGGATCTCGTCAGTTGATTGAAGTTGACCATGTCTCCGTTGATTGTCAGTCTGAAAATATTGATTTTAAAAATGTTCTGCAGAATTCAAATCAAAATTGTGCTTCTGCAGTTGATAAATACCAATTTGCGTCAAGCCAGGCACATGATGTAGATGCATCCATGTCTGTCTCATTTCATAATTGTACTGCTGCATTTAATTATTGACGGAATCATGGCATCTGTTGGTGAAGTGTGTTGGTTGGATGAAACGTTTGTAGCCAAAACTAATAGAACTCTAGATCCTTCCCCCCACACACACACACAACAAAAAGCTAATAACAACAAATGAGAATCCCAAATATGAAATAAACTATGATCGGTTACATGTAAGCTGTATTATCAACGACTGCTTGTGAAAGATCTGTGAAATCTTTGGGAAAAAACTCTAGCACACGGTATACTATTCTTTTTTATAACAAGCAATGTTCGTAGTTATCGTCTAAATATGATACTTAATGCATCCAATTAAACATTTCAAACCCGGAAAGTATGACAAGGCCAAAGAGGGAATAGAAGAATAGAAAAAGACCTCACTTTTCACTTTCTCTATAGACAAACATGTTAAAACTCGGGAGTAAAATTCAGAGGAAACTCCTTTTAATTTTCGTAAAAACATTGCTGTACATAGCAAACGGCCGCTTGATTATGTACCAGATCTGATTGAATATAGGGCTAAAGAAACTGTTCTGATAAACACAACTATTTAAAGTTTAACACCCGCATGTATACCTCGTTAACATCAGTGAGTTATATTGTGTGTGCGCTCAATGAATACTTAAAATATTCGAAAATAATATTATTAGAAAATTATGACTAGTGTCTATAACCTTTCTACTTTTGCATGAATCCGCAAATGTAACCGGGCGCTGTTTGATCGCAATTTTTGTAGTAAACCTCAATTGCTGTAAAGCAAAACCACTGTTTTGATTTTGTAAGTGTTACACGGGGAGAAGAAAAAAACACTGACTCGGGCACAAGCGGCATTTTTGCAGTCAAAAGATATCAATTTCAACAAGGTGATTTTTCAATGTTTAGAGGCTTTAACTTTATGAGTTGAGAAGATAATGCTTAGTAACCACTGAAGTCACTCATTATATGTAAAATGTCAAGAGGAACTTCAAAGATTTTGGTCGTTTTGTATTCTTGCGTGATTGAATTAAGATTTTTTTGCATTTGTTTGCTGCCTGTCATTTGATACTTGCACACTGATTAGTACTGTACTTGATTTTGAGCTTAAGTCGTACACTTTTTCGAATCACCTTCTTCCTTTTATTTAAGTGTTCGAAAGCTATTGTTTCAGCTTTCTTGATTGGATCATCATAATTAAAAGTAAATAAAATTTATAATGCTCTGCCTCCTTGTTGATCTTATCATCATGTGACAACTTACATCATATATTTGTTGTACTCAAAATGCGTAATTAATTAAACAGAACACACTGATTTACCATTAACACAGATTTGTATTGAATTCATATAGTGTAAAAGTTTTAGTCCTTTATCTTGATTATAACAAGATAAAATAAAAATAGGGTAATTTGTTTTAATGGACCAATGAAAGTTAAGTTTCATTATGTATTACACTATATTATATAATATTTTTGTTACTCAATATGTCCAGTCAACATACGCTGCAAAGAGCCGGTGGTGGTCAAAACAACGGCTACTAGACGATTGTCTTATAGTGTTGCCTATAGGAGGTAATATTTCGATTTCTAGGTAGCTAAAGTAACTAACCCAATAGCATGAAAGAGTGATTGCAACCAAATACTCAAGAAACTGGTTAATATTCTGTATTCTTTACTCAAGAGCATGTCATCTTGACTATTGAACTATTTAAATTTTAAATAGTGTTTACATTTATTTTAAAATAAACGGTTTATGCTATAATATTAATGAACCAGAAAACGAAGTTTGACACGATGTGCTTAAGCGTTAACTTGACGTTCGGTCAATTAGTTTGTTGTTAGTTTTTTTGGTCTGTCGCCATAGAACTTATCAGTTTGTGGAGCAAATTACTTTTAGGTTTCTTTAGATGTGCAAGATGTTCTTCACATGTTCCTGAGTTATTTCCTTGCACGTAGATATGTACATTTCGGTTACTATGCTTCTAACAAAGCGGCACGGGGGTATCTTAAGTATCCTATGTGACATAGCTATTGTTTTCAATCGCATATAGTTGATACTCTTCGTGAGCTCCTGAATACAAAAGGTGAGCCTGAGCTTGATGCCATTCGAGACAGAATAAATACAATAGGCAGCCTTTCTTTTCTACGACAATTAATATCATTTGCTGGCATTTACATAGATCTACAATTAATTGCTAAGATCTGACTATGCTTTGCGTTGACTGTTCCAAGGCTTTGATCAACATGTTTATCGTTTGTGTTCTTTCATTAAAAAGTAGTTGATAAGAACAAGAATTTTTCTCCTGATATATGTTCTGGTGTTGTATTGTTAGTTGTATTATACTTTGTTTAACGATGAAAGTTATTTATTCGTTCAAAGAAAACATGGGTCTCGCAGTCAGTTGCTATTATTCTATCATTTAAATTCAGGGGGTCATACTATGTGTAGACTTAAATACGTACGATTACATAAATAATGAACATTATTTTACTTTAATTACTTGTTAGAAAGAAAGGAACATGTGCAACAGACATTCAAAGAATGTCTTAAAGCTCTCAAAGTGGAGAATGATCTTTGTCTTTCGCGGATGAGCACCTTCTACAATTAAACTGATGAACGTACTGTGTTTTCAAAAATACCAAGGTTGTTTGTGTGTTTGCTGAATCGTTTTGCTTGAAGCAAACATTAATTTGTAGGTAAATGTATGCTAAGCATGATTTATTGTTCATAAATTTGTAAGGTCATTAAACAGTTATTTTTCGTCAGATAAAAGAACACCTCTAATCAGTTGATTGAGAAGTTTGCTGTCCCTATTTACCACACACTCTAAAAAGAGCAAAATAGCAGTTTCAACTTCAGGTCTCAAGATTTGACAGCCTTCAAAGTCTTCACATCGACACATATGTCAGAAATCATTGTGGAACTTCGAAAATCAGACCATTGAAAGGTTAATACTAACATTACATTAAGTATTCTTTATTTCGTTAATAATATTGTCATAAACAGAACATAACTTAATAACAAATCATAATATTCATTACAACATTTAATGCCACAGTGTATATTTACATGAACTCCATAATGGTTATAGTAGATTTGATTTAAGCTAAATTTAAATCACTAGTTTCAGTATGCAGTGCCGAAGCCATTTGCGGATAAAATGTACATTTGAAGAAATCGTTTATTCAAATATGTAAACAAAGCTGCTGCTACGGAAGTGTTTATAGCTGTCTATCATTCACCTTATGATAAGACATAACAAGAAAAAAAATTGATGAAAAGCATCAAAAGGACAAAATTTAACGGTTCATAATGCGACACAAGTAAAACAATATAAGGCATGATCGTATCTGCAGAAAAATTATTCCATGCAGAATAATTAAACACATATGTTTTCATTCATTATTTAAGTACACATCGGTTTAAAACTCCATGGTTCCGGCTTTTAATATTAAATTGAAAACAGTTGACGTCAATGTTCGTGTAAAATGCAGCATAGTGCAAATACTGAGCAGATATAATTGCATGAAATCAGCATTGTGCAGAATAGAATCAATTACCGTCGCTAATGCACACAAGACATGAAATGCATAATAAATGTCCTAATTAGCGACAATGTTTCATGTTTCTGACGTACTATTTCAAATAATAGTCGATTCTTATTCTGTTTATTTGAATGAATATTGAATAGCATAGTTGTATATATTACATGTTTTAAATATAAAATGTCAGATATTTCTTGTTCACGTTTGTGTCATTGAACTACTACTTACAGTGATTATAGCCTACATATGTATCTTTATGTGATTATTTTTGGCGTTATGAACCAACATCTATAACTAACTTTCTGAAATGTAAACTTTCTTGATATTACAACGAACAAACAAATCAACACAAAAGCCAACGATGAATAGCATTTGTTTAACATAACATACCCCTAATTGTGCGTTTATAATGATTCAACATTGAAGTGGACGTACTAATTTAAAAGAGCTTAATTTCGAATTCCTCTTAAGTCGGACATTGAAAAAGTAAGTTTACGAACATACTGTATACATATTCATCAAAATCATAATCAAATTTACATTATTATAAATTCTGCTTGAAAAGAGGAAATATGCATGGTTCCAATACATGTCTGCATTTACGAAAATATCGTCAATATGCAGCTCTAATATTCATAATAATTATTGTTTTCAAAATATTTTCGCAATTGTTGTATCGTTAGAACGATACACGATTGCATATGTAGTATAGTAAATAGTAAAAAGGTTTATTTGCTATACGGCCACCGGCCCTTGCATATACATACACACATACAAAAAAATGCATATAGATATTATATCAATGTGAACACTTATCTAATTCAACAGTGGTACAGCAAAAAAAGTGTTTCAGTTAACAACATCATTTTACGTCTTTCGACGGCATAGTAAATATACATTGCAATATTTCTTATAATGTTGTCATCACGCGAGGCCATAGCGTTATTAAATTTGTTGATTGTTGGCTGATTGTAAAACCGGGAAGGAATATACGTTTCTCGGAGATCTTCATAGAAAGAACATACAAGTAAGAAGTGATATTCGTTTTCAATATAAGTCTTGCACAAGGGACATAACCTTTCGTTTCGTTCTATATTTATGTATCGCCCATGTTCAATCTTAAGTTGATGTGATGAAGGTCTGAAACGGAAATATGCATTTATAAATTTTCGAATCAAAAGGACGTTAAGGTACTTTTCCCATTCAAAATCTATTTTAAAACCGGTATAAGTTATCAATTATGAAGCATCATTGCAAGAGTGTAACCATGACTGTTTAAATATATCTTTCAAGCGTTGAAAAAAATAGAACAAACATATGTTTTCATTTACAACACCTTGTTCATTCCAGACATACCCAAATATTACAGAAAATAAATGTTCACGTAGTGATGAGACCCAATTTTTATAACCTAAACAATCATACACTTTTAACATTTCATAACATTTTTTACATTTCTAGTATTTGGCATGTTTAACAAACGCAACCAGAATTTAATGACACGCTTACATGTTATATACAGGATATCTTCAACAATCGCCAAGTACAGCCATATTACATGTATGTAATGGTGCTCTCATAAATCTCTTGCAAGCATATATATGGACACGTTCGACAACATCAAAGGATTTTAGTCCCCAAAGCTCTGAACCATAGAATAAGATAGGCATAACCTTGGAATCACTTAGCTTGAAATAACAGTTATATCCTATTGGCATATATTCGTACAAAGAAGATATCAGCAATAGAATCACACGTTTTGCTTTAACAGCCATATTTTCCGACATTTTATACATTGACATAGTCATAGCCTACATAATTGAACCCGTTAACACATTCTTAGTTTTCATTGGCATAATACCAATTTTCCCTTTAGGATAACCTTCCCCCGTTTTTAAAAACGACTACTTTAGTTTTTTAACAGTAACTTCTAGTTTATATTCAAGGCAAAATTCGTGTAAATAATTTAATTGTTGTTTTAGTCCAGAAATAGTATCAGATGCTAACGCAACATCATCAGCGAATGACAACATACGTATTTCAATATCATATGGCGTTAGTGGTATACCCCTTATATGCTTGCTTTTAAGATATTCATATAAATCATTTAAATAGACAAAATAATGTCGGGCTTGAATTACAACCTTGCAGTAGACCCATAGGACAGTGGATTATGTCACTTCTGTATATAGACCCTTCATGGCATTTAACAATTTTTCTATGATGTTATTTTTTAATAGCTTGTGATATAATTTCCCCCTGTCGACGTAATCAAATGCCTTTTTAAAATCAACAAAAGCAACATATAAAGTTTTACCTTTTCTACACAAATATTTGTTGATTATTGAGTAAAGAACATGCGTTATCAATCGTTGAATACCCTTTTCTAAAACCGGCTTGTGAATCTGTTATGCGCCCATATGCTTCAACATAGAACGTTAATCTTTTGTTTAGTATATAAATATATATTTTAGTATATAAATATATATTTTACTGAAGATATCTATAAGGTTATACCCCTGTAATTGTCAGGGTTATGTGTGGGTCCTTTTTTATGTAACGGTATCATTACAGAGCACGCCCATTTTTGAGGGAAGTAACGTGTACTAAAAATCTTATTCAAAATAATATTAACAAAAGATAGAATAATATCAATGCTGTATATGAAATGTTTAGCTAGTAAAACACCAGAATTGGCTTTAGAAGGGTTTAAACATTTTACTGCTCTAATATTTCTTTATCTGAGATAGAAGAATTGAATAATTCATCCTGACATTCGTCAATAGTAATATTTTCTCCGACAATATTAACATCAAACATTGTGTCATCTGTATCATGAGTATGCCTATTAAAAAGTGTGTTAAAATGGTCGTACCATTGTTCACAAGATATATTTGTTTTATTTATCTTCTTTTTTTGCAGCTTTATTTTGTTCATCCAAAAAGCTTTTTGATCGCGAACTGAGTTAGTAAGTGTATTTATCACTTTTGCTTTGCATTCATAACGTTTCTTATTACACAAAGTGCGATAAGCTGTTTTAATTGACATATAAATATTTAAATTAGTGACAATTTTATAACGCCGAAAATTTCGCAGAGCCCTATTGACTTCAGTTTTATCATTCTTACAGTCCCGGTCAAACCAAGTTGATTTGGTAAACCGTTGTAAACAACGTTTTCGCCTGGATACTGAGTGCTTATTACAATTTATTAAGACGTCTTCAAGTTTTGTCACAATTTCGTCAATTGGCATGCTTGTGTTTTCAAAAGTAAATGACATTCCATTATCATCTATTAACGACTGTTAATAGTCTTTTTAAATGGCAATATTGTCGGTACTAAAGTCGGCTATGATTTTAATACTTTCATGGTTTTGGTTTGAAGTATCAGATTTATATGAGTTTGTCTTTAATTTTAATACAATAGGTAAATGGTCAGATGAGCAATCATGGCCAACAAACAGATCTTGTACAATATCAAATATTTCAGAACGACCAAAAAAATAGTCAATTACGCTGCAATCGTTGGAGCTAATGAATGTATAACTACCTTTATCTTGATCGTCCACACATCGACCATTGAAAATAAACAATTCATAAGCTTTACATAGATTAAGAAAATTTCGACCGTAATTATTTAAATGGGAATCACTTGATATACGTTCACGCATACGAGGGTTAATATAAAATATTTCTTCTTAATCATGAAATATTTGCAAATTTGTGTTAACATCAATAAAATCAGGTTACTGTCCTGTTCTGGCATTCAGATCACCAGCCAGCAAAATGTGTTGTTCTGCGTATATACATTTAAGGCATTAGCTAATTCATAAGAATCGACCGTATACACATACATAAAATTTGTCCATTTGAAAATATTTTAATTTGGGATATGTGTTCAACTAATGTAATTATTAAAAAAAAAATGCACACATTTTACCCACCCATATATATGATGTCACCAAACTACATTCAACTCAGATAACAATCAAATGTTCAGGTATATGCACTTAATAATAGACGTGCATAAGTAAATTTAAAAAAGTAAAATTACATTAGCATCCTTTCAAAAATCTCATTCAGATAATTCACGCAACTTCCTTCCCCTATCATCTTTCGACTGACCTCACTCACGATCTGTACTATACGTATTAGTATCGAGTTCTGCATACTATCCGATTCATTAACAACACCATCCACAACCAAGCACTGTTCGCGTCTGTTTATGCATTTCAGTACCAACAGTTCAATCTCTAATCTCCTATTGCAGTACCAGAACAAAGGAACAGGGTGAGATACTATTGCTTGCCTTATCTTCGGCAATCTGAGTAATAATTTTGGACCTTCGTTGATCATGTCGGAAATTGTTTCCACCCATGTTCGCTGTTGTTTTTCGTTCATGCCACATGAGTCCATTAGGTTTCTCTCTGGTATCATATAATATGAAAGGTTAGTCGTTGATAAAGCAGTTCTTAGTTTTCTTAATCCTTCACAAAGCCAGTTAAACAAATTCTTTTCAGTAAAACATTCTTGATGATTGTTCTCCGCAAGCCAAAAAACTAAGTTTTTTACGGTGTAAGATGTAATTTCCTTTTTTATTGGTTTTAATATATCCTTAACCACCATTTTTAATATAACATATATGTAGACCTGTGTGTTATTAAGACTGCTCACAAGTTCATTTTCCCCCGTATTAAAGCATATTCTCCACTCGACATATTTGAATTCACTCCCTTTATGTCCAACTGGAGTGACGAATGCTCTCAATGATACAACTTTCTGCACGATATCCGGTGGTGGCCAATTACGACGACGTTCAGCCCATCTTTGAAGTATGCTAGGGCAGTCACAGACAAACGAAGGTACTCTGTCTAGGCGGTATGCGCCATCTGACGACGGTAGTGATGGTCCTGCACGTGAATGACGAACCTCGCCTGGCCCAAGTGTGGCGCTATTAAGTACATAAATATACAAGTCACTGATCAGAAAGGAGCGCCCAGTTTCATCATCATACAGGGCATCACGCAGATTGTGGCAAAACGCTGTACCACGTAGCTTTAGTAATAGCCTACAATGTCCGTGGTAGCAGCTACCGGTGTTTAATGTAAACAAAGTAGTCTGCCTTGGTAACATATCACCAGGCAATCCGTCTCCTAAACACATGACATCTCCGTTTACAAACATATTGTCCGTGTCACTCTCATAGAAGCTTGTCAGCCCCTCTGCTTTGCTACCCGTAGTGATGATCTTAAACCCACCAGGATATCGTGCATTTAACAGCCTATCATTCTCCATATAGGCGTCTCTACGTGCCTTTCTGATGTGAGACCCAAACCCCAGCCAGGTCATCACATTGCACATCTCCACTGAAGCATTTTCCCACTGAGTCTGATATTGCCGCTGAAATTAATATAAAATGTCGAAAATTTATGAAATGCAAGCAAAACATAATTAAAATGAACATCATTCGTAGAATACCCTAAACATACTTATTATAATACTAGTACCACTACTTTTACAACTACTTCTTTTACTAATAACTACCACTACTATAACAGTACATTACTAGTACAACTCCAGCAACTAATCACCACCACCACCACCACCACCACCACCACCCACCACCCACCACCCACCACCACCACCACCACCACCACCACCACCACCACCACCATTTTGCGAAATAATCGTTGATTTTGAGTATTTGTTACTATTTTTTTTTGTTCTGCATTTCATCATTCTCTTCACTTTTGGGGAAATTTCGCCGTATTAACGCATAAAATCCGTCTACATTTATTAAATAACAAGAAGTTTTCCCGACGGTTCATGCACCATTGGATTTCAGGAAATGATATACAAATCTGAAGAAAGGACAAACCTGAGAATGTTGACTGTAAATCCCGCCGCGACGTAGCACATATTCATGTCCTGATTCATCGTGCCAGTAGCCACCCTTTGCCATCTGTTTAATTATGTACAAACAGTTTAAGGACATATACATGTTGGCCTTTGTTTAATTTTTACCAATCAAGTGTGCATGGCTCTTATGTTGTGTGTAACAAACATACATATAAATAGTTTAGCATGGTATATATCATTTAAAAAAATTAATGCTTATCCTCGTTGGTTTAGTTACATTTGTTGGACATCGATCATCTCCATATATAAATTGAACATGTCTGATCGGTTATATTTTACAATCAGTCATTCAGGCCTACTACATTGTCGATTTGCAGTGTCATTAGAATATTGAGTTCATTTACTTTCACAACTACAAGCGGCCAATCATATTAATATCGGTAATAAAAATTTACAATAAAATCAATAAATGCATTGAACTGATATGTTACAACTGCAAAATACATATGAATCATACAAACGACTGAAACGAGTGACTCAAAAAAAGTTTAACCACTAAAACTTCTAATGCAACTGGTAACTTCCAAATTTATCCTGTCTCACAGTGTTCTCCGGAAGCACCGGCGGCCGGCGATTTCGCCGGTTACTAACAATCTAGGCGCCGGCTACTTTTCTAAAAAATATACATTCGAAACGCCACAAAAACGCCTGTGTTTATACAAATTTTGACGCCATACTTTCGCTTTTGTGTTTAAACAAACTAGCTCGAAGTTAATATTCTAATGCGCATTATTTTCGCGCAGAGACAAGCACGGATAAACGATCGATAGTTCGTATCTTTACGTAACAGTTTTTCACCGCTTTATTGCACGCTCGTTTAGGGCGGATATTTACGAACACAGGTATTTTTAGCTAACTACAGTAAGTTTACGGCTGGCTAATTTAACCTTCGACCGGTCATTTTCCAATTAATGCGCTGTATTTAAAGCGTTTGTTTGAAATAGTTGTTTAGAAGCAGACGTCACGATGCCTTCACCTAAATCAAAGCGCTGAAGGCACTGAAGATGTTCGCTATTGCATAATTTAACACGCAATTCATTTTTCAAAATCAATCGCAAGTTTGAAATGAACACACGCCATTCAACTTTAAAAAGTGTGTGTCATAGCGCACGGGTCGAGTTTTGTGTGCACTTTTTATCATCCTTATTATTTCATAGAAATAACTAAGACAAAATAAAAACAGCATGCTTTTTTGGAAGTTCTGAAAACAAAGAAAGTATGATGAAAATGGTAATGAGAACTTAATAAAAGAAAATTTGCAGTCACCATCATATTAAAGGAATATTTTTTCTAATATCAAATGACTATCTCACCAAGAATATAAATTCATAATGAAAGTTCCGTGTACAAAACTTTTGATTTTTGACACCATATACAAATTCAAAATATACAATAATCTTCGTATCTTGTATATGGAGGAATAAAAGTATATAAACATTGCTGTTTATGCTTTACTTGTTACCCGAGCAGTTCACACGGTGTCAACAACGCTAACATAAACATAGGTATAGAGCACTAATGCGCTTTTAGGCGAAGCTGTTTCAGTTTTCATCTTAGTGACTTTAACATAACGCCAACACACACGCATGAATATTTTCGAATATTTAATAAGCTGATTCGAGATACAACCTCTGAATTTTTGCTACATCACTGCGTATGTGCTCAATTCAAAGGATGTAGCGCTGTTCAGTGTAAGGAATTCCGGACTACTCTCTGTATGCTCAAACGACACAAATTGTGGCCCTGTTACAATTACGCGTTACAATCCATCTCGCAGAATTTCAATTTCGCCTCCAAGATGAGAAAACAATCATTAGCGAAATAGTATAGTGTCACGATAAGTAAAAATCGTTTAATTATCATACCACAATATTTGCCGTACTTGGTCAGCACGTCTGGAAATCATTCCTTAATGCGTCGATAGGCTGCCATTATTAACAAGTTTGCTATTTTGAATTCAATTTTGTATCAAAAAGCATTGTTTTTAAATGTGGGATTTTCAATTCGCAATGAGATTTGTAATGAACCTCGTCATGCGAAAATGGGTCTTATTCCATATGCGCCCATCATATAAATAGCCCACTCAGCTATCCCTCCTTCTGGTAAGGAGAAACATAACATATTGAGTGATTTTAAAGCGAACAGCGTCGCCTATGGCCTGACTGCGCAAGAGCACATGTTGGGTTTAACAAACGCTTGCCGAAACGCATAAGACCCATTTTCGCATGACGGCGCTATTGACGTGTGATTTAAATATGACGAAAGAAAACTGCGTTTAAATCAAATATAAACATACGATATATTTCGATAATGAAGAAAGATACTCATAACAAGGCATATGAGGACACATATGAAGTGCTCTCCCGTAGTATATTTTTTATTTACTCACACTAATGTGTGGTTTGACAATGCTAACACACATTTCATGCGGTGAATATGCAGCTTACAAGGGAAAAACACAACACAATAGTTTAACTTTTGTTTAATTGTATTCAATTATTTAGAAAAGTAAATTGCTAACTTTATTTCAAAGTCGGCGTATACGCCGACTACATTTTTAAAAGACATGTATTGTTATAAATATATTTAATATAATATATTTAGTTGTTTTCGGTTTTAGCGATTATAAAGCATTTTCGAGGTTGCCTATAGTATGCCTGAGTAATTGATGAACTCATATCCAACTGTCAATGTATTGAGAACTGTGAATATAAACAAGCTAACCCTTCTACTAAGCTTCTACTATTGCGTTGCTAGCACCCGTAAATACAAAAGATCGCCGCTATGTGTTGAGAACCAAGAACGCTTTCCAGAAGTACCCGATGTAGTAGCTTCAACGAGGTTATGAAACAGGTCATTCGTATTATTATTATAAATTATTTGTTATATTCGGGTTAAGCGATTATGATTTTTTTTAGTCTATCGTATCGCTGAAGTTATTGTTGAACTTATGTTCAACGTTTTATAAATTGAGAATATAAATAAGCGTCAACTTTTTCCCAAATCTCTCAATTTACGACCTGTACTACGTCATTGAGTTGTATGTGAGAGCGTAACCTATTGCGTTGTTATCGCCCGTAAACTTTCCTTTGTTTATCGACAGGCGCATCTATTAATAGCCTCATATCATGAATGCCAAAACACCCGCGAAAAAGAACCACGTGACCAAAAAAGACGCTAAACGCAAATACCATGCGACTACGACTTTAATTATGTAAGAACGCTCCGCAATTCCTCTGAAGCCGGGGCCTTGTGATTGCTTTTACGTAAAGAATTGACCTCTAACTGAAGTAAGCAAAGGAAACGCAGCACCTAATTGACCCATTCCTTCTATGTGCGAAGGCAGATTGAATTTTACTAATGTACGGTTTGCCTATTATAACACACATTATAATGCGGTAAATATGCGACTAAAAGTAAAAAACACTATAATTAAACTTTTGTTTTTAATTAAGTTATTTAGAAACCAAAATTCCAAACCTTATTTCAAAACAGCAAGACTACATTTTTTAGAGAATATTCTTATTATATTTAAATGTTTTTTTAACAGTTTCAGCGATAATGAATCATTTTTATGTTGTCTATCGTATCCCGGTAATAATTGTTGAACTCGTGGTCAACGTGTTATTAATTGAGACCTGTGAATATAAACAAGCGTAACCTTATACTAGTGCGTAATTCTCACCCGGACTCCCCTTTGTTTATCGCCAGCCTCAGATTTATGAATGAGATGAGCGAAAAAACTACGTCACGCAGACGCAGCAGAAAGTGGACTATTTTAATCATTCATAAACAATCTCCTCCGCGACACGTGCAATACGATCATTGTTTTTTTATTCTTTTCTATAAAACACCATTCGAAACTATTGCATTTAACACGATATTAATATAATGTTTCCATTTGTGAATAAACATAATTGGAGAACTCAAACCTCTTGCATAAATTATACAACTCTTTCTTCGCGCGTAGTGTAAGCGGGAATTGGGCTAATCATACCCAGGCCGTATCGACCTGAATTTTACATCCAGCACATTAGACGGTCGCTAAAGCGACCATCTAAAAAAGACTTACACAGTGCCAAGTAGACACAAGTCAAAGAACCCTCGCAGATTTTTGTAGGCGAATTCAAGGTAGAATGAAAAATCCATAAATAGACCCATTATATATACGATCAAAACTTATTAGTTGATGTGAGAAATCATTTATAACTCAGCAGAAATCATTTATAACTCAGCACCTTGCATGTAATCGGTAGACTTTGTAATGTTCTTCTGCATTCATTAACGGCTGCTACGTGGAGTTGCTTTGTTTATACCAGTACAAAATCGGTCATATTTATAAAGATGATTGTATGAGATACTTGTGTCGGACACGTTTGATATATAACGCGCTTTTTTTTCAAATTAATACTGTGTATTAGCAATGGATAATTGTACACGCCTTTGTATAAAGAATAGTTATGAATTTGAATATAAGCGTGCACACCAAGCCCTTGACATAGCGCATGACTCTGACTCTAACTCTGATTCAGATTGTTGAAATAAAAAAAGTTGCAATTAAAATGCATTTTTTAAATTTTAGAGATTTCAAATAAATATTTCATTTTCTATGACAAATGCTTTATTACTTTCATAAAAAAAACACCCTAAAATGCGCCAGATCTGCATTTCACTCCATTAATTAATTTTTTCCCCATACCCCCCTGAACGGAGGGGATACCCTTCCCAAACCTACCCCGCTCGCCGCTTCGCGGCTTGTGAACACGGCATGCCGTGTGCATTATCGCCGGCTACTCTGTTACTATCGCTGGCTACTCCGTTTTTTACGGAGAACACTGGTCTCACTTTTGACTTAAGTGACTTTATCACAAATTGTGACATGTTTTTAAGTAATTTAATGCCTTATCTAGATACACATGTAGATTGAACGGATTTCAATACTTATGTTTCAAGCTTGGCCAACAGGGATACGAACTGTAGTCATAAAGATTAAGTTGCTATTTCCCTAACCTCTCTGCAATCTTTACAATTTGTAGCGAGCAGTACGCATTTTTTTATGTAAGCGATCTTTGAGTTGACAAATGTCTCCAAGAACAAGTGGAACATTAGTTAATTCGTTACTTATAACCCTTTTTTTCATTAGATGATAACTCCTAAACGAATAGATGTTTTCAGTTTATGTAAAAGTCGGTAGTGATATTTTGCACTCTTGCTTACACGGTTTTGTTATTGTTTGAATATGTGACAGAAAGGCACATATAGAAATAAGTCGATTCATTAAGATGACTGTATACAATTTAACAGAAATTAAATCAGGTGTGTATGCAATGTATCATAAACCTCATTGTGAACAAGAAATAATTCCGTTCATATACACGGTAGGATCAAGCAACTGCACATTTGATAGAAGAACAGCTAAAATAGATTTTAAGAAGCTGCGAAAACATTAAAATTAGTACATATAAGCATTGTTTTGAGAAAACTTGGCATGTACGTAAAGTGTCGTCCCAGATTAGCATGTGCAGTCCGCACAGGCTAATCAGGGACGACACTTTCCGCCTAAATTGGATTTTTGCTAAGAAAAGACTTCATTCAAACGAAAAATGTCATTAAAGCGGAACGTGTCGTCCTGTGCGGACTGCACAGGCTAATCTGGGACGACACTTTACGCACATGCATTATGCCCAGTTTTCTCAGAACACGACTCATATTAAAAACATTAGCTCAAGCAGTCTCGTACTTAACATGACCGGATTGTAGTCAGTAGGATCTTCCATTCGATCTAAACTTCATCTGGTTGAAACAGATGGTCGTAAAAGTAATCCGATCAATGGATCAACGATTTATTTGTTTGATCGAGTCATGGTATGTATTCAATACTGCCCGTACAGTAATATGATACAAGTTCGTAGATAATGTATAAGCATTTAAAAGATCAAAGTAATGTTTATCAATTACAAAATGGTACTTATTCCAGTGTATTAAATGAAAACACTATTGTGCTGATAAGTACTTTTGTTTTCAAATGAATACACTGTGATGATTAGTACTTTCGTTTTCACAAATACTGGGAATCCCCAGTGTATTCCTAATTTTTCGACTAAGTTATGATTGTTTTTATAACTTGTGCAAACTGAGTTAACATCAATATAAAGATACATTCGAATATAAAATACATAAATTCATTATTTTAGCAAAACATGTTTACAGATGTAAAATAATCTAGGCTCTACTTTCGATTCTAAAATAAATGCGGTAGCCTACTTTAAAGAAATTAGACATATTTGGAAACCAGTAAAAGGCAGTATTAAATACATTGATGCTTCATATGTTATAACTACTTTATATTTTAAATAAAATATGGTACAATATTGAGCTATACACAACTTTGTTTTTAAAATTACTAATGGAAAGAAGAGATGAGAAACAAACCTCTGACATATTTTTATCCATTTCTGTGTCTCTTTTCCATAAACTACATAGTTACGTTCCATAACCGAGCCATGGGCTACTAGTGAATGTGTAGGCCTTAAAGAATCTGCCTTTGTTATATACAAATACCGCTTTTTAAAAGCACATTTTCAAGTATAATCATAATTTGCGATCTCGTGAGGTAATACACAGTTGAAGGGTGGCGCAATATTATGTTTCGTATGATTTTAAGTATTGTTTGTTAATTGCATTTGTTTCTTAAAGCATGGAATTGTTATGCGTATAATATTTATATTAAGGAGCGAATGTTATTAGTACAAAGGACATACTAGTATACAACAATACAAAATACCGGATTGACTACATTTCTATGGCATAGCAGGTTTCGTGGTCGAATGAGGTGCTTTATATTTCTTTACTATTAATTACTTCACTGACTTTTACATCAGCCCAGAAAACAAAATGGGGCATTTGTAGTGGTTTTAAGCATTTTTAAAACCTTTGCTATTAAGTGCATATATTGTAAAATCGCTCTTAAAATTCGACTTGTTTCTGTATTTATGCATGAGTTGTTAAGCGGTTAGCCCAGTGGTTGGAACATGCGCTTTCCACTTAGACGACCGGTTTCAATCCACGTTCCCGACAGAATGTGAGCTTGGTTGGTGGTCACCACCCCGACCAGGTGGTGACTACTCCGTTTACTTCGACGTCCCCCACAGCGCAAGACCACACTAACTTTGAAATATTTCAGTAAAAACAAATAGCTGGAAATTGAAACTATGATTTAAAATCTGTCATAACTTTCGTGAGTCAAGTAAGTGAATTAGGTAGGAGTCTTGTGGCGTTCGTCTAGTACTCATAAAATACGCAAGGAAGGACCTCATAAACTCCGAAATACACCCCCACCCACACACACACACACACATTTTTTTCAAAAGGCGTAATGATCGGTTACTTTTGTACAATAGGATTTCGACAACGATCGTTTGTATCCGTGAAGCCAGTGCACTGGTAGAAGTGTAGTCGCCTGTTTGTAGGTAACGAATGCGCACATACTTACCTTCTTTGTACTTTAAAGAGTTATTAACGAAAACTGATTAATAAATAAAAAAACATATCATGCAAAGCAAAGCGTTTTGAGCTACTCTGACCGATCCCCCTCACGTATTTCCATGCCATGCTGCACATTTTTCAGCGGCGCAGGACATTAACAAAAATACAATATTGTTGCAAAAAAATATATTAACGAAAACCTTCCTGTTCAACCTTATTTAATTGGAAACAGATTTCATAAATCATTTAACATGGTAGTTATATAAAAAAAAATAGTCCCCTGAAAAATGAACACGAATAATTAGACATGGATGTCTCTCAAACAGGTCGTTTAACAGACCTCTCCAGTGTCGCTGTCATATCCGGTTAGCAGACTCAAATTCTTACAAAAGTGGCTCGTCATCTTCATCGTCCTCATTCATAATAAGTTTAAATATGAAAGAGTATTTTATACACATTTTGATATTTTTTCTCTCCATCTTCCCAAACAAATATGTTAATCAACTTTGCTACGTAATTCTACGTAAACGTATTAGCACATTTTATTCTGGGAGGACTCAGTCTCTAATCAATTACTCAACACGTACCATCCCAATGCCACATCAATGCTCTTTAAAAAAAATATACACAGCAAAGCAAACACCTGCCATATAAACACATATTTTATCAAGATTAATTAAATCGTTAACATTTTATATATGTGCCATTATAACTTGCGGTTGATCCCTGTTTATGTTTACTTACAGCGGTAAGTCTATTGTTGCATTGCGCGTGAGAAGGAAAAAGTGTTCTTCTGCATTTCTTCACAAATCCGTTAAAAATATGCTTAGTTTAATTTAAGAAAACAGGTATTCATTAAAACCCCGCATTACATCGTAAAGAGGAGCACTTTTGTCCAGACAGACATGATGAAACAAACCGGTTTTGCAATTTAGTTTGTGTAAGGCTATCATAAGAATAAATACTTTTCGAAATCCGTTCTAGCTAGATCTTCTACGTGCCAACCTCGTGCACTCAAATTTGACAAACATATTAATTCACTATAAAATATTGCTGATAGAACAATGGGCATCAATGCTGAAGATTTGGAAGGAATCAATAACAATGTTAGTGCTACAACAAACGTAAATCAGTAAAATCAGTTAAATAGATTCAGGATTAAAGTATCGAGTGTTACGAAGTAGTAACAAAGTAGTAACGAAGTAGTAACGAAGTAGTAACGATGTAGTAACGATGTAGTAACGATGTAGTAACTATGCAGTAACGATGTAGTAACGATTTAGTAACTGGACTAGATTAGACTAGGCTAGAAAAAGCCAATATATTGTTGACAAGTAGAAATGGTGATGACACCCGACCGAAAACTCGCGGATGGCCATTATTTGAAAAGAAAACTTATTTCGAGCTTATTGGAAAATAAATTTATATTCTCTGTTTTGTTGCATACGTACAATAGTTATATTTGTAACTGTTTTACGAGTCTGATGGCTTAAAATTATTTTCAGTAAAAGACTAAAAGTACAAGGAAGAGGCGAGGGAAAAATAAAAAGTTAAAGGAGAAAACAGCAGCTTCATCTAACATCTCAACCCAAGGGGTTGAAACTCAATATGCATAGAGAAGCGTAGAACTATGTTTCGCTTGTGACGAACCAAGTCATCGTAATGGAGCAGCTGAATGTTCAGCAAACAGCTCGAACAATATGATAAGTTAATTAGTGTATAGACCCATGTTATCGGAAAATTGGTAGTTTCCTTTTCGTAAACTTACAGAAAGTTTTAAAAGTCGACATTGCTTAAAAAGATCCGTGTATAGAAACGCTACTACAATTCTAACATTGCTCCTCGGGTGGAAGTGCGAGCTTTAGGATCTCGTCAGTATATTGAAGTTGATCATGTCTCCGTTGATTGTCAGTCCGAAAATATTGATTTTTTAAAATGGTCTGCAGAATTAAAATCACAATTGAGCTTCTGCAGTTGATGAATTCCATATGCTACAAGCCATGCACATGATGTAGATCCATCAATGTCTGTCTCGGCTCAAAGTTGTGCTGCTGCATTTGATTATTGACGGAATCAACCTGGCATCTGTTGGTGAAGTTTGTTGGTCGGGAGAAAAGTTTGTAGCCAAAACTAATATAACCCTAGATCCTCCCCCCCCCCCCCCACACACACACACACACAAAAGAAAAAGCTAATAACAACACATGAGAATCTTAAATATGAATTAAACTATTATCGGCTACATGTAAGCTGTATTAACAACAACTGCTTGTGAAAGATCTGTGAAATGTTTGGGAAACAACTCTAGCACGCGGTATACTATTCTATTTTATAACAAGCAATTTTCGTAGTTATCATCCAATTATGATACTTAATACATTCAATTAAACATTTCAACCCGGCAAGTATGAGAAGGCCAAAGAGGGAATAGAAGAATAGAAAAACAACCCACTTTTCAGTTTCTCTAGAGATATAAAAATGTTAAAACTCTTCTGGAGTAAAATTCAGAGGAAACTCCTTATAATTTTCGTAAAAACATTGCTGTACATAGCAAACGGCCGCTGGATTATGTACCAGATCTGATTGAACATAGGGCTAATCTATCAAGTTGGAGTGATTGCAATCAAATAATCAATAAACTGGTTAATATTCTTTATTCTTTACTCAATAGCATGTCAAAAATATCTTGACCATTGCACTAATCAAATTTAAAATAGTGTATTCATTTATTTTAAAATAAACAGTTAATGCTATAATATTAATGAACCAGAAAATGAAGTCTGACACGATGTGCTTAACAGTTAACCTGACGGTCGGTCAGTAAGTTTGTTGATAGGTGTTTTGGTGTTTGGTTTGTCGGCATAGAACTTATCAGTTTGTGGAGCAAATTCTTTTTAAATTTCTTAAGATGTGCAAAATGTTCTTTTCATGTTCCTGAGTTATTTCCTTGCACATAAATATGTACATTTTGGCTACTATGCTTAGCTTCTGAATACAAAAGGTGAGCATGAGCTTGTTGCCATTCGAGACAGAATAAATACAAGTGGCCGCCTTTTATTCTACTGCAATTAATATCTTTTGCTGGCATGTACATAGATCTACAATTAATTTCTTAGACGTGACTATGCTTTGCGTTGACTGTTCCAAGGCGTCGATCAAAATGTTTATCGCTTGTATTCTTTCATTTAAAAGTAGCTGATAAGAACAATAATTTCTCTTCTGATATATGTTCTGGATTCGTATTGTTAGTTGTATTATACACTCTTTGTTTTACGATGATAGTTATTTATCCGTTCAAAGAAAACATGAGTTTCGCAGTCAGGTGCAATTGTTCTATAATTGAAATTCAAGTTCATACTATGTGTAGGCTTAAATAAGTACGATTACATAAATAATGAACATTATTTTACTTTAATTACTTGATAGAAAGACAGGAACATGTGCCACAGACTTTCAAAGAATGTCGTAAGTCTCTCCAAGTGGAGAATGATCTTTGTCTTTCGCTGATGAGCAACTGCTACAATTAAATTGATTAACGTACTGTGTTCTCAAAAATACCAAGGTTGTTTGTGTATTTGCTGAATCGTTTTGTTTTAAACAAATATTGATTTGTATATAATAATGTATGCTAAGCATAATTTACTGCAAATGAAGATGTATGGTCATTTAACAGTTATTTTTCGTCAGATAAAAAGACATTTACTTCCTTACTCAGTTGATTGAGAAGTTTGCTGTCCCTATTTACCACACACTTCAAGAAGAGCAAGATAGCGGTTTTAACTTCAAGTCTCAAGATTTGACAGCCTATAAAGTCTTTGCATTTACACATCTGGCAGATATCATTGGGGAACTTCAAATATCAGACAATTAAAAGGTTTATACTAACATTACATTTAATATTCTTTATTTCGTTTCTTTATTTCGTTTATAGTATTGTCATGAATAGAGCATAACTTTAATAAACATATCATAGCATTCATTACAACATGTAATGCCACAGTGTATATTTGCATGCACTCTATAATGGTTATAGTATATTTGTTAAGCTAAATATAAATCACTAGTTTCAGTATAGTGCCGAAGCCATTTGAGGATAAAATGTACATTTGAAGAAATCGTTGATTCAAATATGTAAACAAAGCTGCTGCAACGGAAGTGTTTAAATCCATCTATCATTCACCTTATGATAAGACATTTCAAGAAAAGAATTGATGAAAAGCATCTTAGGGACACAATTTGACGGTTCTTATGCGACACAAGTAATACAATATAAGGCATGATCGTATCTGCAGAACGATACGATTCCGTGCAGAATAATCAACCGCATATGTAACTGGACTTTTCATTAATTATTTAAATACACATTGATTTACGACTCCATGGTTCCATATTTCAATATACTGAGCAAGTACGATTACATAAAATAAGCACTGTGCAGATTAGACTCATTTTCCGCCGCTCAAGCGCACAAGACATGAAACGCATCATAAAGTTTCGAATGTCCGGCAATGTTCTGACGTATTTCGTAAACAATTTTCAAGTAAAGAAGTAAAGAAGTCCACTCTTATGCTGTTAATTAGAATAAATATTTAATAGCATAGTTGTATATATAGCATTTTTAAAGTATAAACGGTCCGATATTTCTTGTTCACATTTGTGTTATTGAACAACTGCTTACAGTTATGTTATTATTGTATTATGTTATGAAATATGACCGAAAATTGAAACTTTCTAAAATGTGAGCTTTCGTGACATAACAACGAACAAACAAATCAACACGATAGCCAATAATGCATAGCATTTGTTTATCATAACACGTATACCTCATAGTGCGTTTCTAATGATTTAACATTCAAGTGGACGTTCTTATTAAAACAAATGTTAATTTCGAATTCAACTGAAGTCGGGCATTGAAAAAGTAAGTTTAAGAATATTTTGTATGCGTATTCATAAAAATCTTCATCAAATTTACATTTTTATTAATTCTGCTTTAAAAGAGGAAATATGCATGGATATAATACATGTCTGCATTTACGGTGAATATGGTCAATATGCAAAATTAATTTACATAATTAATATGTTTTAAAATATTTTCGTAATTGTCAATCGTTAGCTATACAGAACGATACAAAATTACAGATATACATTTAAGGCATTAGCTATTTCATTGGAATCGACAATATACACATACACTAAATGTGGTCCATTTGAAAATGTTTTAATTTGGGAAATGTGTACCACTAATTTAATAATGCAAAAAAATCAATATATTTAAACCACCCATATATATGATGACATCAACGTACATTAAAATGAGTTAACAATCAAATGTAGATGTATATGCACTCAATAAAAGACGTGCATTAGTAAATTCAATAAATCAAGCAATAGTTAAATTACATTAGTATCCTTTCAATAATCTCCTTCGGATCATTCACGCAACTTCCTTCCTCAATAATCCTCTGACGAATCTCTCTCACGATATGGTCCATACGTATGATTATCGAGATCTGCATGATATCCGATTCATTAACAACACCATCCACACCATTGCACGATTTGCGTCTGTTCATGTATTTCAGCATCAACAGTTCAATCTCTAATCTCATATTGCAGTACCAGAACAAAGGAACAGGGTGAGATACTATTGCTTGCCTTATCTTCGGCAATCTGAGTAATAATTTTGGACCTTCGTTGATCATGTCGGAAATTGTTTCCACCCATGTTCGCTGTTGTTTTTCGGTCATGCCACATGATTGCATTAGGTTTCTCTCCGGTATCATATAATATGAAAGGTTAGTCGTTGATAAAGCAGTTCTTAGTTTTCTCAATCCTTCACAAAGCAAGTGAAACAAATTCCTTCAGTAAACAATTCTTGATGATTGTTCTCTGCAAGCCAAAAAACTAAGTTTTTTTACGGTGTATGATGTAATTTCCTTTTTGATTGGTTTTAATATATCCTTAACAACCATTTTTAATATAACATATATGTAGACTCGGGTGTTATTAAGACTTCTCACAAGTTCATTTTCCCCCGTATTAAAGCCTATTCTCCACTCGACATGTTTGTTTTCACTTCCTTTATATCCAACTGGAGTGACGAATGCTCTCAATGATACAACTTTCTGCACGATATCTGGTGATGGCCAATAACGACGTAGTTTAGCCCATCTCTGAAGTATGCTAGGGCAGTCACAGACAAACGAAGGTACTCAGTCTAGACGGTATGCGCCAAATGACGACGGTAGTGATGGTCCTGCACGTGAATGACGAACCTCGTCTGGCGCAAGTGTGGCGCTATTAAGTACATTAACATACAAGTCACTGATTAGAAAAGAGCGTCCATTGTCATCGTCATACAGGGCATCGCGCAGAGTGTGGCAACACGCTGTACCACGTCGCTTTAGTAATAGCCCACAATGTCCGTGGTAGCAGCTACCGGTGTTTAATGTAAACAAAGTAGTTGGCCTTGGTAACAAATCACCTGGCAAACCGTCTTCTAAACACATGGAATCCCCTTTTACAAACAGTTTGTCCGTGTCACTCTCATAGAAGCTTGTCAGCCCCTCTGCTTTGCTACCCGTAGTAATAAGCTTTACCCCAGCAAGATTCCGTGCATTTATCAGCCTATCATTCTCAATATAGGCGTCTCTCCGTGTCTGTCTGATGTGACGCCCGAATCCCAGCCAGGTCATCGCATTGCATGTCTCTACTGAAACATTTTCCCACTTAACCTGAAATTGCCGCTTAAATAAATATAAAATGTCGGAAATTTATGTTGAACTGCAAGCAAAACATAATCAAAATGAACAACATCGTAGAAAAGCCTAAAACTAATAATGACATTTCTAGTACCACTACTGTTACAACTACTTCTTTTACTACTAAAACTACCACTACTAATACAGTACATTACTACTACAACTACAGCAACTAATTCTACTACCATTGCTGCTGCAGCTACTGCAGCTGCTATTACGACTACTTTTACTAGTACTTCTACGACGACGACACCGACTATGACTACGACGACGACGATGACTACTTCTACTACTACTACTACTACTTCTACTACTACTACTATTTCTACTACTGCTGCTGCTGCTGCTGTGTTATTGATTCTGCTGCTGCTACTGCTGTTACTAAGACCACTACTACTACTACTACTACTACTACTACTACCACTACTACTTATACTACAAATACTAGTAGTACTACTACAACTACTACAACAGCAACAACTACTATTACTACTACATCTACTACTACTTCTACTACTACTACTTACTACTACCACTACTTTCTACTACTACTACTACTACTGCTACTACTACTACTACTACTACTACTACTACTACTACTACTACTACTACTACTACTACTACTACTACTACTACTACTACTACTACTACTACTACTAAAACTACTACTACTACTACTACTACTACTAACTACTACTACTACTAATCACGTACTACTACTACTACTACTACTACTACTTCTACTAATACTTCTACTCTACTACTACTACTTACTGACTACTTCTACTACTACTTCTACTCTACTACTACTACTACTACTACTACAGCTACTACTACATACTACAATACTACTACTAACTACTACTACTACTACTACTACTACTACTACTACTACTACTACTACTACTACTACTACTACTACTACTACACTACTACTCTTACTACTACTACTACTACTACTGACTACTACTACTACTACTACTACTACTACTACTACTACTCTACTACTACTACTACTACTACTACTACTACTACCACTACTTCTACTACTACTACTTCTACTACTACTTCTACTACTACGACACTACTACGACTACTACTACAACAACAACTACTACTACTACTACTACTACTACTACGACTACTACTACCACTACTACTACTACTACTACTACAACTACTACTACTACTACTACTACTACTACTACTACTACTACTACTACTACTACTACTACTATTACTCCTATTACTACCACTACTACTTCTACTATACTACTACTACACTACTACTACTACTACTACCACTACTACTACTACTACTACTGACTACTTCTACTAATACTTCTACTACTACTACTTCTACTACTTCTACTACTACTACTACTACTACTACTACTACTACTACTACTACTACTACTACTACTACTACTACTACTACTACTACTACTACTACTACTACTACTACTACTACTACTACTACTACTACTACTACTACTACCACTTTTCTACTACTACTACTACTACTACTACTACTACTACTACTACTACTACTACTACTGCTACTACTACTACTACTACTACTACTACTACTTCTACTACTACTACTACTACTGCAACTACTACTACTACTACTACTACTACTACTACTGCTACTACTACTACTACTACTACTACTACTACTACTACTACTACTACTACTACTTCTACTACTACTACTAATACTTCTTTTACTACTACTTCTACTAATAATAATAATAATAACAAGGCTATTGTCAAGCAAAATTGTCCCCTACCGGCTCCACCATTGTCAGAAATTCCACCATTTTCAGATTTTTATTTTTTTGGTTGCCATAGCAACCACAATTTTTGACGTAGGAACGTTATAAACTGACGTGCATAATATCCGTATTGCCATCTATCCATGTTGCAAGTTTCATGAACAAGTATTGAGAACTTTTAATGTTATCGCAGGATCCAGAAAACCACCATTTTCAGCAGTATTTCTAGTCTATCGTTGCCATAGCAACCAAAATTTTTGACGTAGGAACAAAATTAAATGACGTGCATAATATCCATATTGCTATCTATCCATGTTTCAAGTTTCGTGAAAAAATATTAAGAACTTTGAAAGTTATCGCAGGATCCAGAAAAGTGTGACGGACGGATGGACGGACGGACTGACGGACGGACTGACAGACGGAGCGAAAACCGGTAGGGGACAATAATAATAATACTTTACTACTATTACTACTACTACTACTACATCTACTACTACTACTACTACTACTACTACTACTACTACTACTACTACTACTACTACTACTACTACTACTACTACTACTTCTAATACTATTACTACTACCACTACTACTACTACTACTACTACTACTACTACTACTACTACTACTACTACTACAACTACTACTTCAACTACTACTTCTACTTCTACTACTACTACTGCTGCTGCTGATACTGCTGCTGCTACTGCTACTGCTACTACTACTACTACTACTACTTCTAATAATACTACTACTAATACATCTACTACTACTACTATGGTTTTTAATGGTTATTGTTATTTTACGAACTATTTGGCGAAATAATCGTTGATTTTGATTAACGCATAAACTCCGTCTACATTTATTCAATAACAAGATGTTTTCCCGACGCTTCATGCACCATTGGAATTCAGGAAATGCTATACAATTCTTAAGCAAGGACAAACCTGAGAATGTTGATTGTAAATCCCGCTGCGACATATCACTAATTCAGGTCCTGATTCATCGTGCCAGTATCCACCTTCCGCCATCAGTTTAATTATGTACCAACAATTTAAAAACATATACATGTTGGCCTTTTTTTTATTTTTACCAAACAAGTGCATGGCTCTTATTTGTGTGTAACAAACATATAAATAAATAGTTAAGCGTGGTATATATCATTTTTAAAATGTTGGACATTGATCATCGCCATATATTATCTTGAACATATGTGATAGATCGGTTATATTTTAGAATCAGACCTACAACATCGTCGATTTGCAGTGTCATTAGAATATCGAGCTGCATTTCGCTTTCACAACTACATGCAGCCAGCATATTAAGATCGAAAATAAAAAATAACAATACAATCAATAAATGCATGGAAATGAAATGTTACAATTGCAAAATACATATAAATCATACAAACGAGTAACTCAAATATAGTGTTACCACTAAAATTACTTATGCAACTGGTAATTTCCAACGTTATCCTGTCTCAATTTTGACTACAGCGACTTTATCACAATTTGTGAATTGTTTTTAAGTAATGAAACGCCTTATCTAAAAACACATGTAGATTTAACGGACATTTTATGACACTTTTCGTTTATATGAAATCTCTTCTTAGTAAAAATCCAATTTAGGCGGAAAGTGTCGTCCCCGATTAGCCTGTGCGGACTGCACATGCTAATCTGGTGCGACACTTTCGCACATGCATTATGTCCAGTTTTCTCAGAACTCGACTCATATTAAAAACATTAACTCTATCAGTCTCGTACTTTTTATGACCTGCTTGTAGTCAGTAGGATCTTCCAAGCGATCTAAACTTCATATGTTTGAAACAGATGTGAATGTGCGGTGCCGACATGTGCTACCTTCTCAAATCAGGAGGGAAAAAAATAAGTTACACATGACTTTATTAAAATGAACATGGAAAATAAACCATCAATATTCTAATGAAGATTTCTGAAATAAATGTCATAAAAATAAAGCATAATAACAAAATGATTATTTTTTGTCAGACATGCTGCTAATAGTGAACATTAGATTCGTGCTGCCCTTGAGCAAGAATCATGATATAAATCATGATTGTTAGGTAGTTAAAAAAATGTCTTATTTGAAAGGTACGACGCCGACATAGGAAGGACTCGTCCGTGACGAAGTCTTACGAATGAAATGTTTGGTCAATATATATGATGCATGACGTTGATGGTGTGGAGACACCATGAAATTGCCATATACACAAGCAAGATTTGTCTTGTGATGTTACGGCTTTTAATAAAATCCAAAATGCCGTATCATTACAATAGGAAAGTGGTGAGGTGTGTCCTTTAAAAACTGATTACTTATATTCGTTAAGGATTCTGGATCATGCGTGTTTGAACAACGGTAAAAATGATATTTAACACTGTTAAGCATTTTTTTTAAGGAAAATACACATTACTGCGGGGGTACGTACGTAAATGCCCCATCCCGTCCAAAAACAAAACACAAAAAACCACACACACCATAAACTGCTTTAATTTAGGAGTCTATTCATCTTCATACGAATTAATATGAGTCAGTAATTCAATTTGTTTTCCAATCAACATGAACAAATATATTGTATTCGTATGCGTCTAAAGTCGCCGTGTGTGCCTTATGTGTGCCGAGATATCGCCTATAAAAGGGCGACGGCCGCGTTCATAAAGGGCGCAAAACACCACCATCACAACCGGTTCCGCTTTCTCACTTAAACATGCCTCTTCCGGTACTATCTCGCCCCAAGCCGGGAGGACATGCCCCATAGTTGAGGGGTTAGCTGGTAAGAGTACCCCCCCCCCCCTCAAACCATAAATAGGGACCCCCCCCAGGGTTATACCTGTGGAACCGGTCTCCAACCACACACCAAAAATTCGCATCCCCCCCTGTATCTCCTATTCAGGGGGATTCACCATCACAGAGGCGCCCTCCAGTGGCTACCAGAGGGTCTTCCCCGTCCTCTCCGTTGTCTGATGGTGCTAGTGACAATACTTGTAGTAACACTACACTTTCAGACAAATCGATGTTCGACGTGACGGGGCACCACTCTGTGGTGCCGGTGCACTCCAGTATATTGGAGAACCTTACAATATCTGGCGTCTGCGAAATAGAGGAGGAGCCCCGAGTTAGTGTCCCCCCTAACCGTCCCAGAATGGTCGACACCCAGACATCCCCAATGAGCTCCCCTAACGTTAACACCAGCAGACGTAACTCGTTTGCTGGGGACTCATTCATCAAAATCAAGGATCTGCCAGCAACAGGTCACACATATAGGAACATTCATCTCAGCGAGCTGACGGATCTAATAGCTGAGGTATTAAAGGACCGAAATAGGCCGTCTACTGGGTGTCGTGTTATTTCCTACATTTATAATAGAATTGATTATCGGTTCAAAAATTGCAGAGAATCTCTTACAAAGGTTATCCCCCCTGACAAATCCCTATCTAATAAAACCCATTCTTGAACTGGGGATCCTCCAAAAATAGCAGACCCCGGATGCCCCCCCTCCGGCCAGCGGTCTCCTATCTGTTAACAAGAAACCTGCCCGGCCGGCCAGGACCCCCGCGAAACTCAAAGGGGCCTGTGCTGGTCATAAATTAGGAGTTAAATCTCCCCCACCATAACCTCAATAAGTTTAAACGCAAGATAATTTCACTCCAATATGGACAGTTATCTGCAAATCATTTCTTTAAATGTTGGTGGTCTTACCACCAACAAACATACAGAGCTGAAACATTTTCTTGACAGTAACCCTAATATACAAATATTATGTCTCCAGGAAACTAGATTTTCCAACAATAATATTAAGCAAATTCCTGGCTTTTACTGTGAAGTTAAAAATTTTGGTATTTTAAACCATCATATTGCTGGTGGTCTTGCCATTTATATTAAACATACTTTTATTACGAATACCTGGGAGTGAACAACCAATTAAAACCGGATGGTAGCACGGCTATTGAGGCATTGGCAATTAAATTGGTTATTGATAAGAACCGGCCCCTTATCTTGATCAATATTTACTCAAGAGGATGTGATCTTGAAACTTTGAACGGCCTCTTTATGGAATTAAGGACCATTAAAGGATCCTATGATGTAATATTCACAGGGGACTTTAATGCACATCACCCTGCTTGGGGTTCCAACAATTCAGATGCAGAAGGTCGGGCGGTTATAGAATGGTTGGACGAGCACGACCTTATACTGCTCAATGACGGTTCTCCAACCAGACTTAACCCCACTGGTTTAAACTCTCACATTGACCTTACTGCTGTTAATGCCAGGATAGCAAGTGCGTCTGCATGGGCAACCGTTCATTATACAATGGGATCTGATCACCTCCCACAACAGGTTACCCTGCACAACTATATTGCACAGGCAACTGATGTTCAATGCTCAGGAGAGCAAAAGTTTCTTTTGGAAAAAGCTAACTGGGCTCAGTTTAGGGACCTCTGTTCAGATCTCTCCCTTGCAGATGTACACTCTCAGGACTACAATCAGTTTTGTAACATTTTAACTAGGAAGATACTGTCCATAGCGGAATGTAGCATATCGGTCTCTTCCGGCAAGGTTAAGGCCAGAAATAAGTCCCGTGGTGGAATGAGGCGTGCTCCAAGGTGGTACAGGATCGTAAAAAAGCATTAAAAGTTTTTAAAAAGAATCCCGCTGAACATAAACTTCTTAATGATAGGTCCCTCGAAAATCAAGCAAAGCGGGTCATTTTGGACGCAAAATCTCAAAATTGGAAAGAATTCTGTGATTCAGCAATTATTAATAAGAAAAATACTAGGGATTTATTGCAAAAAAATTCACAGAATTAAAGGAAAATCTTTCACCCCTGTACCACTACCTAAATACAAAGGCGAATTTGCCCCTACCCCAAGGGAAAAGGCTCAATTTTTGGTACAGCACTTCCAATCTGTCTTCAGTGACTCAAACCTTCCCGTTGAAACTTTGAACTATCAAAAGCGGTTTGAGACGCAGCACCAAAACATTTTAAGTGAGCCTGGGGACAACAGCACGTCTCTTAATTTACCTTTTACTTTAACTGAATTATTAAGCGCCATTAACACCAGGAGCAATACTGCCACGGGGCCTGACAAAATAGCATATTTAATGTTTAAAAATGTGCCAACCATAACTCTTAAAATATGGCTTAACCTATTCAATCAGGTGTATAGAACAGGCACAGTACCACCCGAGTTGAAGCAGGCCACCGTGATTCCTATTCCTAAACCCGGTAAGGACAAAAACGATCCAAACTCATATCGTCCAATAAGTTTAACATCACACGCAGGCAAATTACCAGAAATAATGGTAAAAAACAGATTAGAACACTTATTGGAATCTAAAAACATACTAAACCCCTTCCAGTCTGGCTTTAGGAAGGGGCGTTCCACTCTTGATCAGCTAGCTAGACTACAAAATGATATTCTTTCTGCAAAAAATCAAGGGCAATCAGTACTAGAAATTTTTATGGACCTTCAGGCCGCCTTTGATTTAACATGGACCTTTGGCATATTAAAAAGCTAGCTGACTATGGAATCACTGGATACTGTTTTCACTACCTCAGAGCTTTCCTAGAGGGTCGCAGATTGCAGGTCAGGGTCGATGGGGAGTTATCAGAGGAAGCCATAACCGACCGCGGCACCTCCCAGGGGTCCGTAATATCCCCAACTCTGTTCTCCCTCATCGTAAACGGCCTACCTGATGCCGTAAAAGACTCAGGAATGGTTATATCCCAGTTTGCCGACGACTCAGGCACTTGGTTAAAGGGGTCTAACATGTTACGCCTGCAGAAGAGGGCTCAAGCAGGCTTAGACTCCATATGGAAATGGTCTATTGAATGGGGATTTAAAATTTCTCCAACCAAAACAGTAAGAGTATTATTTGGCGACCGAATTCAGCACTCTTTGGACTTAAATTTAGGCGGCACCAAAATTTTTTTTTAATAAGTGGTGAAATTTCTAGGTATGTACCTAGATAAACAGTTAACCTTTAACCACCATTTCAAATATTTGGCAGAAAGGTGCGAAAAGGACCTAAACTTAATGAGAATGTTAAGAGGCACAGGTTTCGAATCAGATAAAAATAGCCTCATAACTCTCTATAAGTCCCTTATACGTCCAAAGCTACATTATGGAGCCCAGATCTATGCATGTGCAAAGCCAAACGCCCTAAAAATGGTTGATGCCATTCAACATAAGGCCCTTGGGATAGCTCTGAGAGCTCTAAACTGTACACCGGGTGCACTGCTTGAAGAGGAGGCCGGTATGCTACCCCTTGACTTGCGCATAAAACAACAGTCCCTTAACTTCTGGGCCCGGGCTAAGTCTCGGCATGGCTCAAACCCTGTAAACAAACTTGTCAGGACTGGCACCTTCATCAAGGAGAAAATACTTAAGCGTAAGCATGTCGCCCTACCATTTGATGCGAGTATTAGGACCCTTGTTGAAGATGCCGGCCTCGACAAGGTACCTGTAGCAGACCTGAGGCCCTCCAAGACCCCCCCCCTCCTGGACGCTTGGACCCATTAATGTTGACCTATCACTCTCTAATAAAAAAACGAAAACTGACTTGCCACAACTCATCAAGTCAGAAGCTCTCTCACTCATAGATAATCAGTATGCTGAGCATCTAAAAATCTATACAGACGGCTCCAAATGCCCTAACTCTGGTTTGGTAGCCAACTCTTTTGTAATTCCTTCAAAAAATATTACCAAAACGCACAGGCTCAGCATCAATCTCTCTATTTTCTCAGCAGAACTTTTGGCAATTAAATACTCTTTGTGCTGGATATTGGTCAATAAACCTACTAAAACTGCTATTTTATCAGACCCAATGTCATCTCTCGAGTCTATAAAAAACTGAAATAGCAGATCTAGGCCTGATATTTTAACTAGCATTTTGGAACTTCATCAACAGTGCCTAGACAAATCTTTAAAGGTCACATTAGTATGGTGTCCAGCACATGTCAACATCAGTGGGAACGAACAGGCTGACAGGGGGGCTAAGGAGGGCCTCTTGATGGGGGCCGTAGATGCTGGGGAACCCCTGGCGCCTACTGAGATCTACTCCCTGGCAAAGAAATTTGTCGTGGGTCAGTGGAATCTCCGGACTGACAATTTGGCCTCCCGTCGACATACTTTTATAAGACCTGTGAAAACCCTCAGGCCGCCTGAAAGATACTCAGCAAGCATTGTGCTTGACAGAGCCATCACGCGCCTGAGGATGGGAACCACCCTATTACCCGGTCGCGCGGGAAAGTATGTCCTCGGTGTAGACCCTGCATGTCCTAGGTGTCGAGAACCCCTCACTGCACGCCACATGCTGCTGCACTGCCAAAACCATAAGGCGCAGAGGGACCACCTCGAAGCTGCATTGCACTCCCATTGACTAGTTTTAAACCTTTTCAACGTGCTAGACCTCAAGGGAGCAGCTAGGGGCCCGGTCTTCTATGCCCTCGCCAAATACCTTCTAGACTGTCAGATAACTGATAACTGACAGGATCTAGGTCATTGAGGGAGGGAGAGCAGCCAACACCCACCCTATTATTCAGTCATGTGACTGATTTGTTTTAAACCGTGTTATTTTTGCACAAGTATAACGTAGTCATTGTTAGTGTGTTGGATTTGTGTCATTTCGACACAACTTTGTTTTAGTTTTTAACGGGATTATTGTTCAACCTTGCCCTTTCTAAATCAGGCCAATGGTATTGACCTGGTATTCCTTATTTTAAAACTTTTTTTATAAGAGTATGACGTTAGTCCACCATTTACATTCTTCAGTTTCTTAATATATTCATATTTTATAGTAGTTTTTATTTAAAAGAAAGGACGAGGCTGTCCAGTAACCCGGGTATATTGGCTGCACTGCACCCCTTCCCTTCCCCTCTGACACCTCCTTCTCCTTCAAACTCGAAGAGCCATGTCAGACAGGAGTGCACGGTGCAGGGTCATACACCTTGCAAAACCCATTTTAGCCCTTTAAAGGGCATTACCAACTATTTGGTACTTTAATTATTTTTAAAATTGCTATATTAAGTATTATAGTATATAAGGTACGCCTGTACTTTACTGTTTGTTCGTTTACCTTAACTTCTATTAAAATTGTTACTTTGCTTATATAGCAAATGAGGTACTTTTGTACCATTTTTACTCTGCCTCATCCCCTATATATTTAGTATTATAGGCTAGAATAAGGCATCTTGCGGGGTTTTTTTCCTGCATCTTAGTATGACTTGGTATTTCTTCAACCAATTCCATTTTACTGGATTATTTCAATAAACAACATCATATAGTCTTAAATTTTTATCCATCATTTTCCATTTGTAATTTGCATTTACCGTGCACTCCCTCTGGTCTAGGGGACACAACCATCATAAAACTTCACCTCCACAATTACCTCCCTTGTACCCTTCCCAGTAGTACTACCCCTGCTGGCTGGCCCCACCCACACCAGCCTACACTCCCAAACTCTCCCTCTTTAAACCCCCCAGGGTGGCACCATGTATTTTAGCTATTAATAAATGCTTGCAGCTTTGTACATAATGTACATAGTTTACTTTTATATAGAAACATCTTTGTCTTGTTTAATTTTTAACTGTAAAATACATTGTTTTACCTTATAATTCTTACGTGGCCCTATAAAGGTAACCGTTTTTGGCGACAAGTAAGTAATTAACTGTAATATACTAATATTACTATTGGCTTTCTTTTAAATATAGTCTTAACGCCACTCTGGGGGGACGTTTCTTCTTTATAGCCCAATACTCCTTAAGTTCCATACAGACAGGGTCTTATGTTGGAGCATTACGGCTATATTCCCTGTCTGCAAGTGTTCAACATTGTGCCACATTTACGAATACACACCAACTACAATACAGAATATAATTTAGACCAAATTACAATTAACAAATACAATTTTTTGTTTTATTTCTATATAATTGCATGTTTACATGCAAATCCCCCTTTTCCTATTAGAGCTATTAAATCAGGCTTTTCTTTCCGTATTAATTAATGTTTGTTAATCTTCCCATCGCTAAGAGTTCTTTGTACAACATATAACTCTAACAACAAATTCCAACTATTCATAGATCTAATTCATAGTGGCAATGTTAAACCACTTTGTGATCTGTAAAATCCTAAAATATTAATAATTTTTGCTTATTTCCAACACATTACACTTCCGTGTATTTCTTTTCTTTCATAGAAACATAAAATTAAAGTAATTCTATATTGTTTTTAACATTTAAAAACACAGATCACAAAGTCTAAAGACTCCAACAAACCCATTGCAATATATACTGAACAGTGGGTCTAGTAAAGATGATGCCAACTACAACAGTATACATCATGTTTTTCATCATCTTTACTTATATAAATTGGGCATATATATATAGACATATATGCATGTATGGCACGCATTTTTTTCACATCGTAAATTGAGTACATTACTAATAAATATGTTGTTAGCATCTAAATCGATCTTATGCATCGTTGATTATCACAGGCATTTCATTAATCTTTTCTAAGTGTATAATCTCCATCGTTAATTCGACCTTTTTTTGCCATGTTTGCCGAGTCACAATTTATTTTCGTTGAAATGATGTAAGTGGCAGGTGCGCCTAGCAACGTTAAATCGTATAATATATCCGCCTAATAGGCGATTCGCATTTTGTTTAATTATATACGTTATAATAATTGTTTCAATAATTAATTATCTTAAAGACGAAAAAGTTACACTTTATTGTTGTTTTTTTATTTGTTTTTTTTTAATAAATGTAATATCGCGTACAAATAAATGTTTTCATATAGATCTACATACTATAATTGAACTATGCATGAAATGCACAATTTCCACGAGGACGATATCGATGTTTTCATCAAAAGTCTCCGAAGTAACGGTCCACGAGTAAACAATAGGGACCGATTAGTGTGGCTTAACAAAGCCACTGAAACTATAGATTTATAGTGACACGGGGTTGTTCACGCATGACTAATTCACAACCGCAAGAATCTTCAGATGTGTGAACAACTCCTTTGCCCTTACGCAGAGGGAAATTATAACGTAGTAACAATTAACAACCACATTAAGCCGCCTTTTTGGTTTGACTGCGAACGTGAGACAATTGATATGAAAACAGGACCCCTGTTAATTGATCGATTTTGACACGTAGCGTAGTCACCTATTCGGGTAGGCATTGTCATGGAGACGCTTCGGATAAGTGGGAACACCGACTCGAGGTGCAGTTAAGAATAAGATAAGGTACATGTATATATGGATTTTGTAAAGTCCGGGACATTTGACAGATTTCCGGGACTGCGAGACACGCCCTTCATTTCCGGGACAATCTCGGACAATCCGGGACGTATGGCATTTCCTAATGAAATTCTGTTTTGTTTACATTTCACAAGTGCAAAAGAGCAGACGCCATACAAAATGATTGGTTGTCTCTTTCACGTCCGTGCAAAGAGCAGACGCCATGTCAAGGTCGTTCTTTGTGTTAATTTTACACCTCAAAACGGATTGACCTACTTGCGTTTGCGCGACGTGAAAGAGATAACCAATCAGAGCCAGGCTTTTAAATACTGTCAACCAATGAAAACGCCGCTTTCTAACAGCTTTAGGCAAGACATTGTCCATTAAGTTTATCGAGTACTGCGTTTTTAACGCTTATTGAATAGAAAAGTACAGATATTTTTTAACCAATAGATTTTTATTGAAGCACCGCATCAACACTGCAATGTATGGTTGTATTATAAATGGTACAGCCCAGTAAAATTGGGCTGACCATATTATAGCCGTTTTCGGCTTTTTAACGTAGAGTTTTATGTTAAGCAGTGTGCTCGGGCAATGGTTTCTTACCGAAGTCCCGAGGGTAAACAACCCCATTAGTCGTTAGTCATAAAGGGCGACGGTCGCGTTCGTAAAGTGCGACGGTCGTGTTCAACGGGCGAAATATATCATATAAAAAGACGACTGTAGCATTCTATTTTTTTTGAAAACGCGACAGTCGACAGGCGATATCATTACAGCGATATTTGAACAGTACAAATATCTGTCGCGCAAAATATCGCTTCGTGCTTCGTGTGTCGCGGTCTGAAATTACACCGCGATATACGAGATTCGGATAAAATGGGCGATATTGGAATGATTGAATATCGTGCGTCGCTGCGTGTTTCGTGCGTCGCCCTTTCAACGCGCGACACGATACACGAAGCGATACAGGACATTTTGCGCGACAGTCGCGGCGACGCACGATATTTTGCGCACAGTCGCGGTGACACATGATATTTTGCGCGAATGTCGCGGCGACGAACGATATATTTAACACGATATTTCGCCTTTTGGGCTACCTACACAAGGGCGATATATCGTGTTAAATATATCGTGCGTCGCCGCGATTGTCGCGCAAAATATCGTGCGTCGCCGAGACTGTCGCCCAAAATATCGTGTATCGCTATGTCGCCCTTGATGAAAGAAGAGCGAGATTATAGATGGCACTATCCGATTTCCGTAGTTATGGATCAACGATTTTTTTGTTTGATCGAGTCATTTAATTTTTCCCACAACCATTTAATATTGCTGGTACAGTAATATGCAACAAGTTCTTAGTTAATGTGTAAGCAATTAAACGAATAAAGTAATGTAAATCAATTACAAAACGATACTAATTACAGTTTGACCAGCCGAAGCATTTTTTAAAATTGTTACTTACTATACTCTTTATTGCTTAAGTATAAAAAGGAGTGTTTTAATAAAAAAGGCACCAGCCAGTTTTTTTTTCTATTTTTTCGTTTGATACTGCAAATAGGTAAAATGTTAAATAACCGCGAAATACATCGATATTATCATTTCCTAAAATAAATTCAAAATTGACGATTATCTCTACATTGTGTCACGAAACAGTTGTTAAAAGGTGTGTTAAAATGTGTATTTCGTCGAAAGTATACTATATAGGTGACACCATTCTTCATCTATCAAACAATGCATTATTTTTGGTCAGTTCATAAAAAGCACTATTGGGCATTGTGTATGGTTACTGTTTGTCAACTGCCAAAACATGGTTAACCTTGCTATGTGTTTTGTTTTACTTTAATTATATTAAAATCGACATTTTAAGTCATGTTAACCAGAACTATGAAGAAGAAGCTGAATACCTTTTTAATAAGTTAACTAAACGTGTTCCATTTTGTATTTGTCAAGGGATACGGAAAGTAATCATTACCATCGCTTCAAAAATTGACCAGATATGTATTAATATATGGAAGTGTTATGCTACGCAATGCTGTTTACAAACACGTGCACACAATGAAACCGATTGCGAAGACATTGATTCAATGGATTTAAGTTTGCATCGTTTATCGCATGTACATTCCACGTGTAAACTCGTGCAATTTTTGTATTGGAAATAACCACTTGTGTATTTATGAATAATTCTGGAATGAGTGTGTGGTTTTGTTGCTTTTCAACCGGTTTAATCCCACAATGCTTTGAATTGACCGTTCCAAGGCGGTGACCCCTGCTTTATTCATGCGTTCATGTTTTCTTTCGTAGTGTATGTAGTTTAAAATTGTAAAGGCACAAAATCATATGCATTTAAAAAAGACTAGCTGAAAAGAATATTTCTTTTAATTATGTTTCTAGTATTGTACCATAAGAATGTTTTTCATATATGTTACTTTAAAAAATGTTGTGTGTAAATTAAAGTATTACCACTGATGTTTGAAACAAACATAATAAACACGCTCTGTTACTGCTCGATTTGCATCACCATACATCGAACATTCATATAGTAATATAATGAAACTACAGTTTAATTCGTGGTTAAGGTTATCATCATAACGAGACACGCAGCATTGCCAATCTACCCGCTAACATACAGAGGAGAAGCATCCATTAAGAGTTAAATTATCGACTTGTTTCATCGGTTTCAATGGGGCGTTTAAAGTTTTGGTCGGTAAAAATGTCGTTTATAAAAGATATTGTTTTGATGGAAAATTATGAATTTAAAATGACGTGTATCGATATAAGAGAGTTGCAAGTAATTTCACTAAAATCTATTATATTAAAATTTATATATATTTTTATTGTCAATATACTTTTAACAAAATCGGATTCGCTTCCACAGGTTCATTTTGACTGTTAATGACGTTTCGCTTGTTTAGATTTAAAAATCACAGCCGAAACTTGAAAACTGTCCATGTTTTATACATCGATACAGTTTTAAAATATTACCGTTTAAAACTGATACAATAATCGTTCATGTTGGGATTGGGAGATAAATTGGAACAATGATCCTCTTATCAAAATGTAAACTATCTAACACGACACTTCAAATGTCCGTATAACTCTTTCATAGATATGCTAGAAACGTTAATCTTTCGGACCGATAACCTGGTTTGGCCCCACTTGATTTCGGCAGACATTGGCGAGACATAAGCAACATGTAAAGGCGAAGTGCCGCGTCCATAATCTATGTCACTAGCTGATAGGTCAAGGTCATTTAATAATGAATATTCCTTCTATATTAATTATAACGGTTGGTGTTTTATTTTCGATCCATACATTTATCGTACATTATCAATAAATAAATTGGATTAAATCATAATCACATCAAGTGGACGTTTGGTTTGCACCAGCAAAGTGGCTCGTGTATCATAGTGAGAGCATGGACAAGGTGCGCAATCGTTTTTATAAATGTCCACGCTTTCATAATTTGTGTTACGTCATTGTATATATTGTTTTCATTTGCTTGCCAAACAACTCTCCATTCTGTGTCTATTGACACTAAGATGAGTAATAAATATAATATATTCACTTTATTAGAATTTATTCTTATAAACATTCAATGTTGCAATAAAAGTTTATTACATGTTATGTTATGTCGTCAATGGCATGTGACTGCCTTTATAACACAAAGGTTGCTATACATGTATATGTTCTTCGTACGGAATGAGCGAGACGCAGTACCAGACAATCACACTAAGTATAATAAAACATCAAGACAAACGTTACATACGAGATACGAATCATAACAAACATATAAGATGTTAACGCTTATTTTGGTGATTTATTTTAATTTAACTATGATAGCGATAAAGAGCCTTTGTTGACAGTATACTGTACATAAACGACTATCTTAAATAACGGCCTGTTACTAAAGTTATCAAAACTCGTTTATTTCTTACATATGTGTCTTATATGCTTTGAACATTTTATGTAAATGTCTGACAAATACAAGTTGTACATGCCTAATTCAACAAGTAAATGCGAACTCGCTCTATTTATTGTTAAAAAACGAGAAAAAATACATTTATCCCATTTCCTCTAATAAGATGAATATACAACTTCTATCATACGCTTTCTAACATTGTGAATATAAAGTTGATAGAGACCAAACTTTTCTTATTTTTTTAAAGGGACCGTCAATGGCGATTGACCAAAAAAGAAAAGTTTTACAATACCGTTTTTTTTTAATTATTAGTTTATATTAAGTTTATATTTAAAATATTACGATTGGTATATTACACTACTTGAAAAAAGTTGTAACGTTTTCATAGCTTTTAGTGTATTCGGTAATAAATTTTACTGGGTACAGGTAACAGTTAACTACCAGTTAACTATAAATAACGCAAGTAGATTGATCATCATCGTCACGTGGTAAACCTAGGAATGCAAATTGTGCATGCGTAGTGAATTGTATAATATATATGTGTCATAGTCTACAAAAATCAGTACAAACGAGGAAAATTCACATTTTCGTTTTTTTGTCATTTTTTAAAAGATGAATGCAAGCATAAGTGAAATCCATAGTTTTAGGTTTCTAACTATAATCGTTTTTGAAATATTGAGTTTTCAAAACATGCACCCTTTATACGATCTTATGGCTAAATAATGGTTTTCTATATCAATTGACATTGACAACAAACTCTTTTGTAAATACAGTAAACATGCATTTACTGTATAGCATTCACACATAGATTCAATGCATTAGTATAACTGGCCATGTTTTTCACATTTTATGTTCAAACAAAAACAAACATTTGAACGCAGTGGTTGCTATGGTAACGAATTTACATAAAATAGATTATTTTCATTAAAATTGTCTAAATATCAGGGAAAAATTAATATTTACTTTTTTGTCAATTAAATGATAAAACTGCTTACAGTCAATGATCTTTGTTTCAACATGATATTTATTTAATACATAGTAACAAAAGAAAATAGGTTAAGTTATAGTGCAACATGCCTTTTTTTAGAAAAGATCCACATATTTTACAGTGTATTTATTTCAATCCATTAAAGACTTCGCCCAACGTAAACATCATACATGGAATTTAAAAGTGCCATACATATATGCTGATATAAAAGTTAATGTACAGACAATTTGCTGATGGTAATCATGGTTACCAAGGCCACAAAAAGATAAAGTATCGATTTTTACTGTTTTGAACAGCAAAAACACCTTATTTTATCAGTAAATCCTTTCGCATACATATCAAACATGAAAAAGAACAACATTATTTGACAAAACAATTTAACTACAATTTGTTCACGAAACCCACATAGTAAAACCTCCATAAATAAACACAAATAATAACGACATGTACTTCTAATTCAGAACAAACAAAGATGAACATGTATTAATTTTTAGGCATTAAAAGGTACCTTCTATAAATCAATTAAAATAAACATAATACCATTTTCATATAAATCGAATAAATTAGATCAACAAAGAAGTTAATGCCAAAATAATGTTTCCATAGCAACCAACAATCGTATTTTACATATAAATGGGTTTCACAATCATGTGTATGATGAGCTACATCAACAAAAGTTATATATTACCGCCTGTCATAATAAATGAACAAACATGATCAGTTGTATATTTATATGGCTAAATGTTTTGACAAACTTTATAAAACATGTTTCAAGACATAAAAAGTTCACCAGTGAACAGTTTATATGGTAAACAATAACATATAATTTGGTAATCAAAACAAATAATCTAAGACTTTTTGACAAACAGGATCATACAATTTTCAACCTTAACAGGGTTCGCACAGACCTTAAAAAGTGCTTGAAAATAAAGATTTAACTTGAAAAGTACTTAAAAAAATATGGAGTGCTTAAAAATGCTTATTTTTGACCATAGCCTTAAAACATGCTTAGAATGTGCTTGAATTCGGCTCCAGACTGCTTGACAATTTAAATCTTTAATTCCTATGCCATTTGAAAGATCGATATAAATCATTTTAGTTTCTTTAAAGGGGCATGAGGTGAATCGTGGATTAAACATAACAGGCTGTAAATGAAAATTGACGAATCCAGTTTTAACCAGTCTCGCCAGTTATGGAACCACCGAAGTGTTCATCGTAGACGTTTGTTATCGCCCGGCAGCGAATCATATTTTGCGCTGTATATACAACTATAGCCGGAAATATCCTGATCGATTATATTGGTTTGTGGGAAATCTGCGCGAAAAACTAAATAAATTGATCAGAAAACAAAAGGCAACACTTTTTATACGAAACAATAGCAAGGAACATTGTTTTTTTTCTTCGATGACCGACATGATCCACTTTAGTTTTTAGTTTTCTTTATAGCATTGTATTACATATAGCTCGGAACAAACACCTTCCTCTGCATGTTCTCTGCAAAAGACGAAATCTTAATTAGAAAAATACAGCATAGTTATACCATTGCACATCGATGTACTGCAACTTCAAGAATATGTTTGCTATTGTTAAACAATGTTTGCTTCATGGGGATTCATTATGAAATTTATCTTTCAGATGTTTCCAAATACGAGGCCATGAGATATTATCAACTTAGCTATCTTGTTCAAGTCACCATGTTGTGTTTGCTTATTAATTTTATATCTGTGTTCAATAACTCTTTGTGTCAAGCTTGGTCACGAAACAACAATTAAGCAAATAATTTGATTGACACGCAAGTCGCTTTAGTAATCTTACGCTGATACTGGTTATCTTTTTCTGCAGGTAGACTTATCTTGAGACCAGTAATGACGCAGATCAAACATGGTCTATTGTCCAAAGATCATTAAGTCGTTATCGTGGGCAAAGATCATATTTTTCTTTCCATTATGCACTTATTACGAGATAACGATGATAAGTGTCACATGGGAAGGTGACAACTCAACCTGTTTGACAGTTGATTGTGTGAAGCCCGAGTTTTTAAATGTGATCAAGCCTCGTTTGAAGGACTCATATTAGCCTGGGTGTATTTTAGTTACCTGATTCCTATGTTCGTGATTACCCTTTTTATGTGCTCTTATATGAACATTATTGTCAACATGATGACCTACCTAATTACAGTATATTTTACATGGTCAGTTATAAAACATAGTTAAAAGAAATTGATTTTTGCTAATCAAAATAACCTATTGGTATACTTGAGTTTCATGTAATTTTGCTATTAATTTTTCTCACATTTTCACCAGTCAGTAAACATATTGTTATGCTTATATCTAGTCATTTTAACCACTAGTTCATTTAATCATTGTCTTTAATTTCAAAATATAATGATAAAGAAACCATATAATCACAGTTTGGGCATCATGTGTGCTCATGTAGTGCCTAAGTCATTTGTTGATTGGGGTTTTGAGATTCATTTGAATTTATGATAAATCATTGACATCATGAAAACGGGATAAAATGCGTGTGTCGTTAAGAAAAGGTTTGAAAAGCTTACAAGTTGTATTGCACTTGTATTTGTTCAATAAACAAAGTTTAAAATGATTGGATGGGTGGATAGGGGGATGGTATAAGATGGTTTGATGGTTGGATGGATGAATAGATTTGGGTTGGTTTCGGATGAATGGGTGATTGGAAAGAGGGAGGGACAAACGACTTGACTTACAGACAGACTGGCATCTACTTGAAAAGCTTTTATAATGGTTCACTTATAAATTTGTCTAAAGTCATACAAAAAAAAACAATTTAACTATATATGAACACGAACAGTTATTTAAAATTATTAATACTCCGTTAAATTATTGGCTTTATGATTTTTACTAATATATAAAAAAATTGTATAAACACAGCCACTTGTTTTTAGCTCATGAAAGCACAATATGCACATGCTGAGCATCTAATGTGCCTTTTGTCCGTCGCTCAATGTGCATCATCTATCGTCAATTTATCCTGTTAACACTCTAGAGGCCACATTTATTTCAAATTTTCATGAAACTTGGTCAGACGATTTGTCTCAATGATGTCTCGGCCGAATTCAACGATGGGCCATGTGAGGTCAAATAATAGGTCAATGGGTCAAATTAAAGAAAAAGCTTGTTTACACTTTAGATGCCAATTTTTTTCCAATGTAAATGAAAGTTTGTATAAACATTTGTTTTTATAGTATCTCTATTGAGTTTGAAAATGGTTCTGGCCCAAAAACATGGACACCAAGGGGCGGGCAGTTTGCCTTATACGGCTATAGTGAAACATTGTTAGCACTCTAGAAGTCACATTTTTGATCCCATCATGATGAAATTTACTCAGAACATGTATTAATATCATATGTCGGCCGAGTTCGAAAATGGTTCCGTCAGTGGAAAAACATGGCTACTAGTGGGTGTGGCAGTTTTTCTGAAAAGGCTTTAGTGAAAACTTGTTTAATCTCTAGGAGTCACATTTTAGTTTAATCTACATGACGCTTTCAACGGCAAGTTTTATGAATAGATCTGTGTGTCATTGTACGGGAATTTTGTGACCTTTCTCAAAACAGATTATATCAATGGGAAAAGTGCCTTTATCAAATTTGAAGGGGTTGCGTTTCTCTTATAGGTCACATAACCCCAAACCGGAAATCCTGTCTGCAGGGTTACATGCAGTCAACTTGATACTAAGCACACATTGTTCAGCGCATGCTGCCTAGGATTTGTAAAATACATTGCTAATGGTGTGTTTTGGTGTAAAATTGAAGGTATATATGTAAGCAATAAGAAAAAAAGCCATGTTTGTGCTCTTCTTTTTCTGTTGATAGTTCCCGGCTTTGAAAAATGTCAGTCTATTTGAGCCCAAAATGGCCGCCTCCACAGGTGTCAAAACCGGTGTGCCGAAAAGGTAAATATTTTGAGTTACGACGTATAGAATTTAATGACATGCATTTGTTCAAAAGATTATGCATTTATCTTTCCAATGATGTATTATGATTAAGTGACTTATCATGGTAAAAGATGATATCGAACTTCAACTATTTTATATGTAATATAGACGGAAATTGCGTATGCGTAACCTTTTAGAAGAGGTCGCTCAACAAAACAACGGTTACTTCAAACCAATTAAAAAATTATAAGTGTACATTGTCGATCAGAGCTCGGGGGCATTTCATTCTTCGAAAACATGCATATATCTCAAGTTTCAATATTTTTTCATAATATAATTAAAATTGTATTTCCATTTTTATAACGCCACGCTTCAATAACGCGTAGCTCAAAATAACGTCGACCGCGTTTGTACGGATTTCTGCTGACGACGCCACACACACATATATATATAAAATGATCAATCTACTTGCGTTATTTATAGTGTGTATATCGTTATGTCACCTATTTTCGCGATGTACTTTCAATTTCACATCGCGAAATTGTATTTCCGAATATACTGAACATTTAAACTTTTTTCAAGTTATGTTACATACCAGTCGTGATATTTTAATCAATATAAACTAATAGTTATAAAAAGTACGGTATTTTATAACTTTTCTTTTTTCGTCAATCGCGGTTGACGGTCCCTTTAGTATGTACAAAGCTTTATATACGATTTTTTTTTCAATTAATTAATAGACACTTCTGATTGATTTGATAAAAATAAAAACCAAACAGAATGCAGCTTGCTCCGGATAGTTTATGTAGTTACCAATATGACCATATAAAACTTTATCTGCATTTGGAGGATATAACGTTTTGACAAGAAATCGATATCCAACAATAATGCAGCATACTACACTTATAAAGAAACATGGAAATGCTAGAGATATTGTCAGAGAAGACATACCTGCCCGCTAGTCTTTTAAACAACGCAAATGGCCTATTGCCTTTACGGTACGAAAACGTACGAATAATAATAATGTAACATAAAATCCCGCTTAAAGCTGGGTTCTTTGTCTTTGAACGGTCATTGAAAAGCACTGAGGGTTTAAACTGTTTGAAGTGATCGAAAACCTTAAAATTTTCCGGGAAAAATATCATAACATACTGTACAGTGTCATAACAAAAAAAAATGTTTTAACAAAAGGCAATAATTTTTTTAAGCTTTATTCAAGGTCAAACACATAAATTCAAGCCTAATTTGTAATACAACTAATTGTTTTAGCTTAAATAAGGCATCAGATCCATAATTATATTGGTTATAAGGTATGTATTTTATAAGACAATTGCTTAATTAATATCAGTTTGCGTTTTTACAAAACTCATTTAAGTGTCCATTCATACTTTGGAACAATGTTTATACTAAACAGTTTTCAGCATGCTGACATTTATACGGTGTCCATGATAATCAATTTTGGGCTGATTTTGAAGCCGATAAGAGGTCATATTCACATTAGCTAAGTGTTTTCCCCCTACATCTAATCCAAATAACCAGAATATCGATTTGGCTTGCAGATTTATGAGTTATTTAATATGAAATGGGATTTTCAATTAAAGTAAAGATTTAATGCTTTTAATATCTAATTCCATAATAAAGCTATACTACGTTTTAGCTTTGTAAAGTAATCAGACGCTTACATTCCCATTGTCATTTTCCCAAATGAGAAAAAATGACCTGAATATTTGTTATCTTCTTAGGTCAGGTGAGTAATTTTGACGTTCTAATACTAGAGTTGCGACACCTTAAGGGTTTCGCGGGATGGAATGAGTGGGAACTAAAAAAATGTGGGTTCGAAAATTTGGGTAAGAAAATGTGGGAACACAAATTTTGGGTACTAAACAAATGTGGGTACGAACATTTTGGTTACGAAAAAAAATGTGGGTACGAAAATTGTGGGTACAATGGGTCAATGTTAAGGTTTTAGCATGGCGGACGCCGGACGGCGAAAAGACACGACACGACACCATGAGCTGGCTATGACAATACCTCAGGTATTCTCCGAAAACAGCCGAGCGCATATGCATAAGTCAGTGAGTAATACTCAACAATACTATTGTCAAGCAAATTTGTCCCCTACCGGCTCCACCATTGTCAGAATTTATTTTATTTTTTTATTTATTGCCATATACCAGAATTTTTGACGTAGGAACAAAATGAAATTACGTGCATAATGCCCTTATTGCCATCTATCCATGTTTCAAGTTTCATGAAAAAATATTAAGAACTTTTAAAGTTATCGCAGGATTCAGAAAAGTGTGACAGACTAACTGACTGACTGACGGACACACAGAGCACAAACCATAAGTCCCCTCCGGTGAAACCGGTAGTGGACTAATAAAAGCTAGTCACTGCGTATAAAATCAGAACCACTGGGCCGAATCTGCTGAAACTTGGCCACATTATAGATTATAGTCCAAACAAGCTACAGAATGAGCGTTTTTGGACCTGACGGCGTAAAACATTAACCAATAATGGACAGCACAAAATGGGTCATTTTGTACAAAAAAATGTAAACTTTAAGTGGCATCTTATGACCTTTAGACATCAGAAAGTTGCAAATTTTTAATATTCTGCACACTTCGACTTGTTTTTTTTTTTACAAATTTAGAAGCATTTATGCTTGGGATGTATATAAACCCTGTTATTCAGTGCCAAATTTGGCCAAAAATCACAATACAATCCCAAAAATGGCTAAGCAGCAATGCCCTTTAACATTATTCCTTATATTTAATTGTATTGTTTAAAAAGATAACTGTGTATATTTAATCATAATGGCTCTGTATATCACACATGATAGGCCACTGCTGGGGCCTGAACCCAGAACTCATCTCACATTGTAAGATGCGTTTTTCAATTAAACTACAATGACTGTATCGTGTGAAGTGGAGCCAACATACACCCACATAAGTGAAAAAATCATTCCGTCCATATATTTGTCCTGGGTGTTTTCTGACACATGTGATACATTTGTGTAGATGAATATGACATTGTGTGTCGCAAGGTACCAAGTAAGACAAAATCAGCATTTTTATGTAGGGTCTTCATACGGTAAAATTATTTGTGCCCAAATAATAATAGATGAATGTATATTAGGCTTCAATGTTGCTAATATACCATGACGACTAGTTCATACGATACCATTTTTATTAATATATATGCCAAATTTAATGAAATAGACTTGAAAATGTGTGTCGCCAGATACCAAGTAAGAAAAAAAATCAGCATTTTTATGTAGGGTCTTCACACTGTAAAATTATTTGTGGCCAAATAATAATAGATGAAATCAGCATTTTTATGTAGGGTCTTCACACTGTAAAATTATTTGTGGCCAAATAAAAATAGATGAATGCATATTAGGCTTCAATGTTGCTTATACTATGACTACTGGTTCATACGATGCCAATTTTATAAATATCTATGCCAAATTTAATGAAATAGACTTGAAAATGTGTGTCGCCAGGTACCAATTAAGAAAAAAATCAGCATTTTTATGTACGGTCTTCACACAGTAAAATTATTTGTGCCCAAATAATAATAGATGAATGCATATTAGGCTTCAATGTTGCTTATTCTATGACTACTGGTCCATACAATGCCAATTTTATAAATATCTATGCCAAATTTAATGAAATAGACTTGAAAATGTGTGTTGCCAGGTACCAAGTAATAAAAAAATCTGCATTTTATGTAGGGTCTTCACACAGTAAAATTATTTGTGCCCAAATAATAATAGATTAATGCATATTAGGCTTCAATGTTGCTTATACTATGACTAATGGTTAATACAATACCATTTTTATAAATATCTATGCCAAATTTAATGAAATAGACTTTAAAATGTGTGTCGCCAGGTACCAAGTAAGAAAAAAATCAGCATTTTTATGTAGGGTCTTCACACGGTAAAATTATTTGTTCCCAAATAATAATAGATGAATGCATATTAGGCTTCAATGTTGCTTATACTATGAAGACATGTTCATACAATGCCATTTTTATTAATATATATGCCAAATTTAATGAAATAGAATTGAAAATGTGTGTTGCCAGGTACCAATTAAGAAAAAAATCAGCATTTTTATGTAGGGTCTTCACACATGGTAAAATTATTTGTGCCCAAAATAATAATAGATGAATGCATATTAGGCTTCAATGTTGCTTATACTATGACTAATGGTTCATACGATGCCATTTTTATAAATATCTATGCCAAATTTAATGAAATCGACTTGAAAATGTGTGTCGCCAGGTACCAAAGAAGAAAAAAATCAGCAATTTTATGTAGGATCTTCACACGGTAAAATTGTTTGTGCCCAAATAATAATACATGTAGATGAATGCATATTAGGCTTCAATGTTGCTTATACTATGACTACTGGTTCATACGATGCCATTTTTTAAAATATCTATGCCAAATTTAATGAAAAAGACTTGAAAATGTGTGTCGCCAGGTACCAAGTAAGAAAAAAATCAGCATTTTTATGTAGGGTCTTCACACAGTAAAATTATTTGTGCCCAAGTAATAATAGATGAATGCATATTAGGCTTCAATGTTGCTTATACTATGACTACTAGTTCATACGATGCCAATTTTATAAATATCTATGCCAAATTTAATGAAATAGACTTGAAAATGTGTGTCGCCATTGAAGTAAGAAAAAAATCAGCATTTTTATGTAGGGTCTTCACACAGTAAAATTATTTGTGCCCAAAATAATAATAGATGAATGCATATAATAGGCTTCAATGTTGCTTATACTATGACTACTGGTTCATACGATGCCATTTTTATAAATATCTATGCCAAATTTAATGAAATAGACTTGAAAATGTGTGTCGCCAGGTACCAAATAAGAAAAAAATCAGCATTTTTATGTAGGATCTTCACACGGTAAAATTGTTTGTGCCCAAATAATAATACATGTAGATGAATGCGTATTAGGCTTCAATGTTGCTTATACTAAGACTACTGGTTCATACGATGCCATTTTTAAAATATCTATGCCAAATTTAATGAAAAAGACTTGAAAATGTGTGTCGCCAGGTACCAAGTAAGAAAAAAATCAGCATTTTTATGTAGGGTCTTCACACAGTAAAATTATTTGTGCCCATGTAATAATAGATGAATGCATATTAGGCTTCAATGTTGCTTATACTATGACTACTGGTTCATACGATGCCAATTTTATAAATATCTATGCCAAATTTAATGAAATAGACTTGAAAATGTGTGTCGCCAGGTACCAATTAAGAAAAAAATCAGCATTTTTATGTACGGTCTTCACACAGTAAAATTATTTGTGCCCAAATAATAATAGATGAATGCATATTAGGCTTCAATGTTGCTTATTCTATGACTACTGGTCCATACGATGCCAATTTTATAAATATCTATGCCAAATTTAATGAAATAGACTTGAAAATGTGTGTCGCCAGGTACCAAGTAAGAAAAAAATCTGCATTTTTATGTAGGGTCTTCACACAGTAAAATTATTTGTGCCCAAGTAATAAAAGATTAATGCATATTAGGCTTCAATGTTGCTTATACTATGACTAATGGTTAATACAATACCATTTTTATAAATATCTATGCCAAATTTAATGAAATAGACTTGAAAATGTGTGTCGCCAGGTACCAAGTAAGAAAAAAATCAGCATTTTTATGTAGGGTCTTCACACGGTAAAATTATTTGTTCCCAAATAATAATAGATGAATGCATATTAGGCTTCAATGTTGCTTATACTATGACGATATGTTCATACAATGCCATTTTTAAAAATATCTATGCCAAATTTAATGAAATAGAATTAAAAATGTGTGTCGCCAGGTACCAAGTAAGAAAAAAATCAGCATTTATATGTAGGGTTTCACATGGTAAAATTATTTGTGCCAAAAATATTAACAGATGAATGCATATTAGGCTTCAATGTTGCTTATACTATGACTACTGGTTCATACAATGCCATTTTTACAAATATCTATGCCAAATTTAATGAAATAGACTTGAAAATGTGTGTCGCCAGGTACCAAGTAAGAAAAAATCAGCATTTTTATGTAGGGTCATCACACGGTAAAATTATTTGTGCCCAAATAATAATAGATGAATGCATATTAGGCTTCAATGTTGCTTATACTATGACTACTGGTTCATACGATGCCAGTTTTATAAATATCTATGCCAAATTTAATGAAATAGACTTGAAAATGTGTGTCGCCAGGTACCAAATAAGAAAAAAATCAGCATTTTTATGTAGGATCTTCACACGGTAAAATTGTTTGTGCCCAAATAATAATACATGTAGATGAATGCATATTAGGCTTCAATGTTGCTTATACTATGACTACTTGTTCATACGATGCCATTTTTTAAAATATCTATGCCAAATTTAATGAAAAAGACTTGAAAATGTGTGTCGCCAGGTACCATGTAAGAAAAAAATCAGCATTTTTATGTAGGGTCTTCACACAGTAAAATTATTTGTGCCCAATTAATAATAGATGAATGCATATTAGGCTTCAATGTTGCTTATACTATGACTACTGGTTCATACGATGCCAATTTTATAAATATATATGCCAAATTTAATGAAATAGACTTGAAAATGTGTGTCGCCAGGTACCAAGTAAGAAAAAAATCAGCATTTTTATGTAGGGTCTTCACACAGTAAAATTATTTGTGCCCAAATAATAATAGATAAATGCATATTAGGCTTCAATGCAGGGTTGGCATATTGACCGGTCAATTGAGTATTGACCGGGCCGGCGGTCAATACCTGGTTAAAACCGGTCAATACTGGTCATTACTGGTCGATTGAAAATTGTAGCATTTAAACATTACAAAGGAGCCATTTTATATAAAATCAATAATTATTCTGTAATTGATAAACTTTTTTCTGAGTTATTTATTTTTAAAAAAATCTTTAAAGCTGTTAAAAGTTACTTCTTAATTATTTATGGAAACAGCCTCAAATACATAAGGACTAAGGCAATATCTTTATCTCAGTGTATCACATCTGTTACTAATTAGCCGGATTTTACATAAATTCCAGGTTGATAAACACAACAAGGTAAAGGTACCTTGTAGTCGGTGAGATATAATAATAATACAGTTAGTAAGGCTCGTACCCTGGGTACGGTAAATATACTAAAACGTACGCGGAAATTTTAACACTAAATCGGTTGTTGTCGGCTATTTTGTAAAAATTAATTATGTTTACATTTATGTCAATTTTCTGTTAAATGGCATTTATATTATCAAAACTCATTGTTAAAATCAATAATGTGATTTAATTTTAAATCTTAAATTGTTTAAAGTCGCGTCATTGTATGACGTCGTCAAGTATAATATTTTCCGCGACATCGCACGTTCACTTTTTACCGTCATAGATTTTTTTAAAGAAACATTATTTGGTTACCAAGGTCCGTTAAATGGGGAACACCATATTCGGTATTTATATAATGTTTTAACAATTAATTAATGCTGTGTAATAAATATTGTTTAAGATATTTCTATATTTATTGAAAATGTTTCAAAATGTTATTTATGAAACATCTTATTCTAATGAGTGTATGCTATTATATTATACTTTGAAAAGCATATCTGTTGTACTATAATCTTATTATTCATTTATTACTGTTAATTTCATTTATTGTAGAGAATCGTCAATGTTACATCTAGTCGCCAATGCTTGTTGTCAGTGTTAGTCTTAAATGCTTGTGATCATTGTCGTCGATGTTAGTCGTCAATCCTTATCGTCATTATACATGAAGGAAATAAAAGCAGAAACAGAGACGTATTCTTGATTACTTGCTTATTCCTACGGCGTCCTCTCAACACTCATACTAAAAAGCATGTTGATGCAGATTTTTTAAAAGAGAAGTTTGTTTAAGGTAAACAATATTGTTTTACGTTAATCGGTAGCATGTTTAACGACATCGGATTTTTGGCGGATATACAACTCGGATACAATCTAATATTTGCGGGTATGTTTAAGTTTATTTACCGTACCCAGGGTACATGTAAGTAAAATTAAGAGTACCCGGGGTACATGTACCGGTAAGTAGTACCCGAGCCGAGAATGATCAATCGAGCCTTAGTAAGTGAGTGATGGTGTATGGGATAACATGCACTGAGGGTGTATATTTTTCACGAACAAGTCAATTGAAGGTGTTAGAGATGCATTGATCCATAAGATTTAAAAGGGTAATTAACCACGGGCTTATTAGAATTAAAATGATGACATTACATTCTACCGGCTGTTTATTGTTGTATACTGTAAGCTTGCAATATTTTAAATAATGTAAACAACTTACCTTGTATTAAGTTGGCACATTGTTGTCAGGTGTAGAAACTTTTTATACTTATTTCTGTTTAGTTGCACTGGCTGAACCAAAAGAATTATGTAGTCGTTTCTAAATAATCACGAAACAACCTACTAATGCATATATGCTTGCCAGTTACTGAGTTTGTGCATTTCCATTCATTATCGGCCTTGGCAAACAGCGTAGAATCAGAGACGCCGTGTGATGTCTGCTATTTCGTTACACTGAAGATTTTCATATCCGCGGGTGTTTTTATGTCAAATGTTATGGTTTTTCAATAGATCGTATACTTATCTACAAAACAGCGAATGAGCATTCACTTTACATCATTTCTGATGATCTTATTTTGTAAATAATTTCTGAGCGTTAATTCCTACGTTGCTATGTCGTCAGCCATTTTGACGGTTGCTTTGTTTACTTTCGGTTTCCACTACAAACGAAATTAATTGATTTGCTGCTTGCGTTTTTTATTGATTAAATAATAAATTATTAAACCCTAATAATGTAATTGTCTGAATATCATTTATATTCAAGATATTATCGGATAAACAGAATACCATTCTAATACCAGTGTGTACTTACATTTATCTCGGAAAGCCTAGCCGTGTAAACCTTTCTTTAACTCGTCGCACTCAATACGTTGAATAACACATAGATTTATGTCATGTTCATTTAAAAACCACAATGTGCACAAAAGACATGCATGTGTACTACCGATTGATATTCAAACACAATTATTACGCCTTTGTTTATCGATTAAACGCCTAACTGAATTAATAACGCGTAACGTCAGTTTCTTTGTTTCGTAGCAAGATGGAAGCTAGCCTAAGCGCTTTTCATGACGTCACGCGCGCGTGCCCTTTCCCATAAAAATATTTAAACGCAAAATACTCGAAAACTTGATTTTTCCCAGGTATAACGCCTACGCCAACAGGTAGATCGCATTCTTCTCCATATACATGTCAAATTTCAGCAAAATTAACCGACCAGTTTTCAAGCGCCCCAAATCGCGACTATTTGCGCCAGCTTAACGAAACTTAGCCCCCTTTATCATTCGTTCGAATGAACGTCATCAATGATGACGTCCAATACATCACTCATTCCATACTAGAGTTGCGACACCTTAAGGGTTTCGCGGGATGGAATGAGTGGCAACTAAAAAAATGTGGGTTCGAAAATTTTGGGTAAGAAAATGTGGAAACACAAATTTTGGGTACTAGAGTTGCGACACCTTAAGGGTTTCGCGGGATGGAATGAGTGGGAACTAAAAAAATGTGGGTTCGAAAATTTTGGGTCTAAACAAATGTGGGTACGAACATTTTGGTTACGAAAAAAAATGTGGGTACGAAAATTGTGGGTACAATGGGTCAATGTTAAGGTTTTAGCATGGCGGACGCCAGACGGCGACACGACACGACACGATGAGCTGGCTATGACAATACCTCAGGTATTCTCCTAAAACAGCCGAGCGCATATGCATAAGTCAGTGAGTAATACTCAACAAGACTCATAATTGTCAAGCAAATTTGTCCCCTACCGGCTCCACCATTGTCAGAATTTATTTTATGTTTTTATTTATTGCCATAGAAACCAGAATTTTTGACGTAGGAACAAAATGAAATCACGTGCATAATGTCCTTATTGCCATCTATCCATGTTTCAAGTTTCATGAAAAAATATTAAGAACTTTTAAAGTTATCGCAGGATTCAGAAAAGTGTGACAGACTGACTGACTGACTAACTGACGGACACACAGAGTGCAAACCATAAGTCCCCTCCGGTGAAACCGGTAGTGGACTAATAAAAGCTAGGCACGGCGTATAAAATCAGAACCACTGGGCCGAATCTGCTGAAAACGTGGCCACATTATAGAATATAGTCCAAACAAGCTACAGAATGAGCGTTTTTGGACCTGAAGCGTAAAACATTAACCAATGATGGACAGCACAAAATGGGTCTTTTGTACAAAACATGTAAACTTTAAGTGGCATTTAATGACCTTTAGACATCAGAAAGTTGCAAATTTTTAATATTCTGCACACTTCGACTTGTTTTTTTTACAAATTTAGAATCATTTATGCTTGGGATGTATATAAACCGTGTTATTCAGTGTCAAATTTGGCCAAAAATCACAATAACATCCCAAAAATGGCTAAGCAGCAATGCCCCTTTAACATTATTCCTTATATTTAATTGTATTGTTTAAAAATGTGCAGCTCCATGAGATACATATGCATTCCAAATATCAAGTTGCTATCTTCAATATCGCAAAAGTATTCATAAAATAAGCGATTTGGGCCACATATATTTGACCTCTGACCTTGAAGAATGACCTTGACCTTTCACCACTCAAAATGTGCAGCTCCATGAGATACAAATGCATGCCAAATATGAAGTTGCTATCTTCAATATCGCAAAAGTACATGTATTCATAAAATAAGCGATTTGGGCCACATATATTTGACCTCTGACCTTGAAGGATGACCTTGACCTTTCACCACTCAAAATGTGCAGCTCCATGAGATACACATGCATGCCAAATATCAAGTTGCTATATTCAATATTGCAAAAGTATTTATAAAATGAGCGATTTTGGCCACATATATTTGACCTCTGACCTTGAAGGATGACCTTGACCTTTCACCACTCAAAATGTGCAGCTTCATGAGATACACATGCATGCCAAATATGAAGTTGCTATCTTCAATATAGCAAAAGTTATTGCAAAATGTTTAAGTTGGCGCAAACAGACAGACAGACAGACAGACAGACAGACAGACAGACCAACCAACAGACAGGGCAAAAACAATATGTCCCCCACTACTATAGTGGGGGACATAAAAAGATAACTGTGTATATTTAATCATAATGGCTCTGTATATCACACATGATAGGCCACTGCTGGGGCTTGAACCCAGAACTCATCTTACATTGTAAGATGCGTTTTTCAATTAAACTACAATGACTGTATCTTGTGAAGTGGAGCCAACATACACCCACATACCGGTAAGTGAAAAAATTATTCTGTCCATATATGTGTACTGGGCGTTTCTGACACATGTCGCATAACTGTTTACAACAAAAGATGTATACATAGATATATATACATAAATGGGGAAAAATAAACTGTCTATTTTTTTTTTTTCATATATACACATTTGCTAGCAATGATTTACAATTATATCATGTTGAAATCATTTATAGACAGAATATTACTGAAACTGCAATAAACTATAAGATGGATAGATATAATGTTTCATTCCATATAGTACAATGAACAAATGTTCTTCCGATGCCATTTTCACTAAGGTATAGGAATTGAATCCTGATATACAACTAAAAATGTATGTTGGTTAGCATGAAATATTCAACAAATCCTCATATTCAAGCTTGGTCATCACTTAGTGAAATAATTTGTGGACATATCATAATAGAAAAATGCATTTCATGCCTCTAGATTGCTTTATTACAGGGTTCCCAGCTTTTTGTATGAACAAAATTCCCTGACTTTTCCCTGATGGAAAATAAAACGTCCAGGATCATAATTTCGATCTATTTCTTGTTTTAGACACCCTGAATAAATAGCAGTTGCAGACATAACTTATTTTTAAAGCTACATGTATACTACAAAGTCACCATAGCCATGCAGAGGAAATAATTTGCTGTTTTAATTGTATGGACTTCTCGAGACAAGTTGGGAAAGTCTGCCCAAGCAAAATTCCCTGATTTTTCCCTGATTTCAGGAACTTTTCCCAAATTCCCTGACTTTTCCCTGACTGGAAAAAGTGAAAGTCTTTTTCCAGGTTTTCCCTGATTTCCAGGTTGGCTGGGAACCATGAATGATAAAATGTTCTTTAGATGCCATGTGTATTAATATATAGGTCTATTTTTCTGAGATATTAATGAAAATGCCTGTGGGTATGTGGCGAATATTAAAAAAATCTGCAACTTGATATATGGTGCTAACACGGTAAAATTGTATGAGCCCAAATTTTAATAGATGAATGCGTATTATGCTTCTCTGCTTATACTATGACGACATGTTCATACGATGCCATTTTTATTAATATATATGCCAAATTTAATGAAATAGAATTGAAAATGTGTGTTGCCAGTTACCAAGTAAGAAAAAAATCAGCATTTTTATGTAGGGTCTTCACATGGTAAAATTATTTGTGCCCAAAATAATAATAGATGAATGCATATTAGGCTTCAATGTTGCTTATACCATGACTACTGGTTTATACGATGCCATTTTTAAAAATATCTATGCCAAATTTAATGAAATAGACTTGAAAATGTGTGTCGCCAGGTACCAAGTAAGAAAAAAATCAGCATTTTTATGTAGGGTCTTCACATGGTAAAATTATTTGTGCCCTAAATAATAATAGATGAATGCATATTAGGCTTCAATGTTGCTTATACCATGACTACTGGTTCATACAATGCCATTTTTAAAAATATCTATGCCAAATTTAATGAAATAGACTTGAAAATGTGTGTCGCCAGGTACCAAGTAAGAGAAAAATCAGCATTTTTATGTAGGGTCTTCACATGGTAAAATGATTTGTGCCCAAATAATAATAGATGAATGCATATTAGGCTTCAATGTTGCTTATACTATGACTACTGGTTCATACGATGCCAATTTTATAAATATCTATGCCAAATTTAATGAAATAGACTTGAAAATGTGTGTCGCCAGGTACCAAGTAAGAAAAAAAAACAGCATTTTTTTGTAGGGTCTTCACACAGTAAATTATTTGTGCCCAAATAATAATAGATGAATGCATTTTAGGCTTCAATATTGCTTATACTATGACTAATGGTTCATACGATATCATTTTTATAATTATCTATGCCAAATTTAATAAAATAGACTTGAAAATGTGTGTCGCCAGGTACCAAGTAAGAACAAAATTAGCATTTTTATGTAGGGTCTTCACACGGTAAAATTATTTGTGCCCAAATAATAATAGATGAATGCATATTAGGCTTTAATGTTGCTTTTACTATAACGACATGTTCATACGATGCCATTTTTATTAATATATATGCCAAATTTAATGAAATAGAATTGAAAATGTGTGTTGCCAGTTACCAAGTAAGAAAAAAATCGGCATTTTTATGTAGGGTCTTCACATGGTAAAATTATTTGTGCCCAAAATAATAATAGATGAATGCATATTAGGCTTCAATGTTGCTTATACCATGACTACTGGTTCATACGATGCCATTTTTAAAAATATCTATGCCAAATTTAATGAAATAGACTTGAAAATGTGTGTCGCCAGGTACCAAGTAAGAGAAAAATCAGCATTTTTATGTAGGGTCTTCACACGGTAAAATTATTTGTGCCCAAATAATAATAGATGAATGCATATTAGGCTTCAATGTTGCTTATACTATGACGACATGTTCATACGATGCCATTTTTATTAATATATATGCCAAATTTAATGAAATAGAATTGAAAATGTGTGTTGCCAGTTACCAAGTAAGAAAAAAAACAGCATTTTTATGTAGGGTCTTCACACAGTAAAATTATTTGTGCCCAAATAATAATAGATGAATGCATATTAGGCTTCAATATTGCTTATACTATGACTAATGGTTCATACGATACCATTTTTATAAATATCTATGCCAAATTTAATAAAATAGACTTGAAAATGTGTGTCGCCAGGTACCAAGTAAGAACAAAATTAGCATTTTTATGTAGGGTCTTCACACGGTAAAATTATTTGTTCCCAGGGATCATATTTTTTTCGGTTTTGTCGGTCCTAGACCGATTGAGGTCTTGAATGACCGATTGAAAATCCCAAACAGTCGGTCTGATTCTGTTTGCTAAAATTCCCATGTCATGAAATCGATTACACAGTGCACACCCTTATTACGTTCTTATCTCGGTTAGGTGTGATAAACCATACCCTGCAGTCTCTAAACCGGTCAGGACCAGATTATCGCACGTCAGCCGACTAGTATCAGAGTATGGCCCCAAGCAGTGAAGATTCGCGCGGCTGTGTATTAGTCACGCGTGAATAACCCCGTGTCAATATCAATTTAGATAATTTCACTGGCTTATACCTAGCACAATCGGTTCGTAATGTGTACTCGTCAATCGTTGACAGTTACTTCGGAGATACAAACCTCGATGTTATCCTCGTGGAAATTGTGCATTTCATGCATGATACAGTAAACTGTCATATAAACAATGAAGAAAATCGGATATTCTGCAATAATTGTGGGCGGACCTTATACACTGAAAGCACGCGCTGTAATTAAACAAAATATGCCGATACATTTTCCACCAGCGTAATAATTCGGCCATAAATAAATAAAAGTCGCGGATCTGATCGACAGAACAGCCGAAAGTTATTTTTATGGGCGGAACTTCACATAAAATAGTACACAAGAAAAATAATATACATTGCATAAATCATTAGTAAAAATTGTGTTAGAATCGAAATAATTCGTGTTTTTTATTATTTTGTTGAATAACCCACGACCGAAAGTTTAGATGCGTGGTTTCAAATCATTTAATCCCTACGCATCTTAACTATCGGCCGTGGGTTATTCGACTACAAACTATAACGTACATGAATTATTTCTTAACTATTTGGTTTTTTTATTGTCAGTAACAAACCTACGCACAGACATTTGTTGGGTTCAATGCATGTTTGTAAGCTATTATCGAGTTGATAACGATCGGTATAGATTTACACAGACTAATAACAGTCAGATAAAACAATACACGAAACAACAAATGTCAATGAAATAGCAAATGATAAAACAAATTGAGAAAACTCGTATGTTCCGTTTAAAAATAATGCCTAAGGGAACTTTTACATTTATTATACTATCTTCATGAATAGCATGAATAGCAAAATCAATGGTATATATTTTAACGTAATTTGTCATGATTTCGGATATAATTTTTCGGACACTTTTTCTCCATTAAAATCCGGACCGATTGATGTTGCGGGAAAATATGATCCCTGTTTGTTCCCAAATAATAATAGATGAATGCATATTAGGCTTTAATGTTGCTTTTACTATGACGACATGTTCATACGATGCCATTTTTATTAATATATATGCCAAATTTAATGAAATAGAATTGAAAATGTGTGTTGCCAGTTACCAAGTAAGAAAAAAATCAGCATTTTTATGTAGGGTCTTCACATGGTAAAATTATTTGTGCCCAAAATAATAATCGATGAATGCATATTAGGCTTCAATGTTGCTTATACCATGACTACTGGTTCATACGATGCTATTTTTAAAAATATCTATGCCAAATTTAATGAAATAGACTTGAAAATGTGTGTCGCCAGGTACCAAGTAAGAAAAAAATCAGCATTTTTATGTAGGGTCTTCACACGGTAAAATTATTTGTGCCCAAATTATAATAGATGAATGCATATTAGGCTTCAATGTTGCTTATACTATGACTACTGGTTCATACGATGCCAATTTTATAAATATCTATGCCAAATTTAATGAAATAGACTTCAAAATGTGTGTCGCCAGGTACCAAGTAAGAAAAAAACAGCATTTTTATGTAGGGTCTTCACACAGTAAAATTATTTGTGCCCAAATAATAATAGATTAATGCATATTAGGCTTCAATATTGCTTATACTACGACTAATGGTTCATACGATACCATTTCTATAAATATCTATGCCAAATTTAATAAAATAGACTTGAAAATGTGTGTCGCCAGGTACCAAGTAAGAACAAAATTAGCATTTTTATGTAGGGTCTTCACACGTTAAAATTATTTGTTCCCAAATAATAATAGATGAATGCATATTAGGCTTCAATGGTCCTTTTTTCTATGACGACATGTTCATACGATGCCATTTTTATTAATATATATGCCAAATTTAATGAAATAGAATTGAAAATGTGTGTCGCCAGTTACCAAGTAAGAAAAAAATCATCATTTTTATGTAATAATAGATGAATGCATATTAGGCTTCAATGTTGCTTATACTATGACTACTGGCGCGACTTAATAGTTATGGACCAACCCCATTAGGAGAGTCAACCAGAAAATCCCGAAAAGTTGACAGTTAACAAAGACCGGTCCAAAACAGGTTTTAAATGCAGTTATTGGCCCAAATCAATCACGTCTTGATTGGAAAGATTGACATTTTTCACATTTAACCGATACATTCTTTCACAAAATACTATCTTAAACATTTAAAATTTATCTATTCTGCTCTTTCATATCGAGAAAAACAGCGATGTGTCAGACTTTCTTGAAATGCAAATGTCCCGAGATTTCACGGTATTTCTACTTTTAGTAACATACCATATGTCAGTCAATAGCGATACATCGCTAATGTTATACTTGTTATGTACAAACTGACTTAAAATAAAATTTGTATTTGTATACCATGTGCTCAAGTGTTTTCAAATTCAGAATGACATTTCCCGGTATTTTAGAATATTCTGGCTTGTTTTGTTAACAAATTGTAGTGTAAATACAAACTCAAAGTAAATATTTAAAACTACCCGATTCACACTGAAATCAGTTTTATAATCCACCAGACGTTTGTTGTTAATCACAAATAATAGATTTCAGAAAACAAAGGTAATGTTTTATTGTTTACAATATCAGCAAAAGATGTCAAGGATGATCCGACAGTATCCAAATGAAAACTAGTCTTGGACAAAGCGACAATGGCTTCAAAATTGTGAATTTCAGACTGATGAGAGTTATTTTCATCTATTGTTAGATGCATTTGAAACATTTAAACCTTAAAATATTCCTCGATGCAGTAATTTATATTCATTCACCAATATATGTAGTAATGTATCCAAGAAAATGAGTATTCTTTGATTTATTGCGTGACATAAATATGTTACGACTCTGGTTGACTTTCGATACAGAGTTTGCTTCAAAGTACAGGTATGTCAATACCATATAAATTGTACGCTGAAGTTTCTTTAGCTAATATTTTTCTAATGTTGACAGACCATTGACATTGCTGGGGTTTGTTGATTTAAAGACTTAATAAGTCACTTATTATCATCACGGGCAGAAGAACATTATAGATCTAGACATTAAACAGCGCGTCATTAAGTAGACAACAGCTGCACAACTGTATGGTAAAAGGTAAATATGTATCTTAATAATTATGTTGACAACTAGCTTACGTAGCAACGTCCGAAAATATGAAATATCCGACATGTATTTCAATATTTAAAATTCAAGATATAATGACGACTGAACTGTTTTACTTTAAGTAAAAAACGGTAAAACTATGTTGAAAATGAAACACAACAAACTAAATACTTATCTGTTACGGCTAAATGACTAATTTATCCCAATATAACACTGTCATTGAATCGCACATTTCAATTATAATTATTCCCCTTGAAAGTTAATGCATATTGATATAACGAATTCATCAAACGTTATCAAACATTAGTAATTTGAATTGCATCGGATTCGCACAATATTATGTGGATGTAAATCCGATCCGGTTGTTGTTTATGTGTCAAGCTCATTTTGTCAGTGACTGAGTGAGATATAATAAATTTCTTCCGTAGTAAAATCTACTGTAAAGTACACAATGATACTTACGTAATTCTGTCGTATCCGTCTGAATAAACATCCGCTGCACAAAATATAGACATTTGTATTAATGATAATTAAACACAATCATATTTTCTGTGCTTATTGAACTAATAACACTGAGTTTCTTTGTCGCGTTACAAGATGGCGGATGTCTAACGCTGTTTGTGAAGTGACGTCACAATGTTTATCTGTGCGCGTGCCCTTTCCCATAAAAGTATTTAAACACAAAATACTCGAAAAGTTGTTTTTTCCCAGATATGACGACAACGCCAACAGGTAGATCGCATTCTTGTCCATATACATGTCAAATTTCAGCAAAAGTAACCGACTAGTTTTCAAGCGCCACAAATCGCGACTATATGCGCCAGCTTAACGAAACTTAGCCCCCTTTATCATTCGTTCGAATGAACGTCATCAATGATGACGTCCAATACATCACTCATTCCATACTAAAAAAATGTGGGTACGAAAATTTTGGTTAAGAAAAAAATGTGGGTACTAGAGTTGCGACACCTTAAGGGGTTTCGCGGGATGGAATGAGTGGGAACTAAACAAATTTGGATTCAAAAATTTTGGGTAAGAAAATGTGGGAACACAAATTTTGGGTACTAAACAAATGTGGGTACGAAAATTTTGGTTACGAAAAAAAATGTGGGTACGAAAATTGTGGGTACAATGGGTCAATGTTAAGGTTTTAGCATGGCGGACGCCGGACAGCGAAAAGACACGACACGACGCGATGAGCTGGCTATGACAATACCTCAGGTATTCTCCGAAAACAGCCGAGCGTATATGCATAAGTCAGTGAGTAATACTCAACAAGACTATTGTCAAGCAAATTTGTCCCCTACCGGCTCCACCATTGTCAGAATTTATTTTATGTTTTTATTTATTGCCATAGAAACCAGAATTTTTGACGTAGGAACAAAATGAAATCACGTGCATAATGTCCTTATTGCCATCTATCCATGTTTCAAGTTTCATGAAAATATATTAAGAACTTTTAAAGTTATCGCAGGATTCAGAAAAGTGTGACTGACTGACGGACCCACAGAGCGCAAACCATAAGTCCCCTCCGGTGAAACCGGTAGTGGACTAATAAAAGCTAGGCACGGCGTATAAAATCAGAACCACTGGGTCGAATCTGCTGAAACTTGGCCACATTATAGATTATAGTCCAAACAAGCTACAGAATTAGCGTTTTTGGACCTGACGGCGTAAAACATTAACCAATAATGGACAGCACAAAATGGGTCATTTTGTACAAAAAATGTAAACTTTAAGTGGCATTTAATGACCTTTAGACATCAGAAAATTGCAAATTTTTAATATTCTGCACACTTCGACTTTTTTTTTTTTTACAAATTTAGAAGCATTTATGCTTGGGATGTATATAAACCCTGTTATTCAGTGTCAAATTTGGCCAAAAATCACAATACAATCCCAAAAATGGCTAAGCAGCAATACCCCTTTAACATTATTCCTTATATTTAATTGTATTGTTTAAAAAGATAACTGTGTATATTTAATCATAATGGCTCTGTATATCACACATGATAGGGCACTGCTGGGGCTTGAACCCAGAACTCATCTCACATTGTAAGATGCGTTTTTCAATTAAACTACAATGACTGTATCTTGTGAAGTGGAGCCAACATACACCCACATACCGGTAAGTGAAAAAATCATTCTGTCCATATATTTGTACTGGGCGTTAGTGAAAGTGAAAGTTTTTTTCCAGGTTTTCCCTGATTTCCAGGTTGGCTGGGAACCATGTTTAACTATGATAAAATGTTCTTTAGATGCCATGTGTATTAATGTATAGGTCTATTTTTCTGAGATATTAATGAAAATGCCTTTGGGTATGTGGCGAATATTTAAAAAATCTGCAACTTGATATATGGTGCTAACACGGTAAAATTGTATGAGCCCAAATTATAATAGATGAATGCCTATTATGCTTCTCTGCTTATACTATGTTCATACAATGCCATTTTTATTAATATACATGTATATGCCAAATTTAATGAAAAAGACTTGAAAATGTGTGTCGCAAGATACCAAGTAAGAAAAAAATCAGCATTTTTATGTAGGGTCTTCACACGGTAAAATTATTTGTGCCCAAAATAATAATAGATGAATGCATATTAGGCCTCAATGTTGCTTATACTATGACGACTGGTTCATACGATGCCATTTTTATAAATATCTATGCCAAATTTAATGAAATAGACATGAAAATGTGTATCGCCAGGTACCAAGTAAGAAAAAAATCAGCATTTTTATCTAGGGTCTTCACACGGTTAAATTATTTGTGCACAAATAATAATAGATGAATGCATATTAGGCTTCAATGTTGCTTATACTATGACTACTGGTTCATACGATGCCATTTTTATAAATATCTATGCCAAATTTAATGAAATAGACTTGAAAATGTGTGTCGCCAGGTACCAAATAAGAAAAAAATCTGCATTTTTATGTAGGGTCTTCACACAGTAAAATTATTTGTGCCCAAATAAGAATAGATGAATGCATATTAGGCTTCAATGTTGCTTATACTATGACTAATGGTTCATATGATACCATTTTTATAAATATCTATGCCAAATTTAATGAAATAGACTTGAAAATGTGATTCGCCAGGTACCAAGTAAGAAAAAAATCCGCATTTTTATGTAGGGTCTTCACACAGTAAAATTATTTGTTCCCAAATAATAATAGATGAATGCATATTAGGCTTCAATGTTGCTTATACTATGACGATATGTTCATACAATGCCATTTTTATTAACATATATGCCAAATTTAATGAAATAGAATTGAAAATGTGTGTCGCCAGGTACCAAGTAAGAAAAAAATCAGCATTTTTATGTAGGGTCTTCACACGGTAAAATTATTTGTGCCCAAATAATAATAGATGAATGCATATTAGGCTTCAATTTTGCTTATACTATGACTACTGGTTCATACGATGCCATTTTTATAAATATCTATGCCAAATTTAATGAAATAGACTTGAAAATGTGTGTCTCCAGGTAACAAATAAGAAAAAAAATCAGCATTTTTATGTAGGATCTTCACACGGTAAAATTGTTTGTGCCCAAATAATAATAGATGAATGCATATTAGGCTTCAATGTTGCTTATACTATGACTACTGGTTCATACGATGCCATTTATTAAAATATCTATGCCAAATTTAATGAAAAAGACTTGAAAATGTGTGTCGCCAGGTACCAAGTAAGAAAGAAATCAGCATTTTTATGTAGGGTCTTCACACAGTAAAATTATTTGTGCCCAATTAATAATAGATGAATGCATATTAGGCTTCAATGTTGCTTATACTATGACTACTGGTTCATATGATGCCATTTTTATAAATATCTATGCCAAATTTAATGAAATAGACTTGAAAATGTGTGTCGCCAGGTACCAAGTAAGAAAAAAATCAGCATTTTTATGTAGGGTCTTCACACAGTAAAATTATTTGTCCCCAAATAATAATAGATAAATGCATATTAGGTTTCAATGCAGGGTTGGCATATTGACCGGTCAATTGAGTATTGACCGGGCCGGCAGTCAATACCCGGTTAAAACCGGTCAATACTGGTCATTACTGGTCTTTACTGGTCGATTAAAAATTGTAGCATTTAAACATTACAAAGGAGCCATTTTATATTAAATCAATAATTATTCTGTAATTGATAAACTTTTTTCTGAGTTATTTATTTTTTTAAAAATCTTTAAAAAGCTGTAAAAAGTTACTTCTTAATTATTTATGGAAACAGCCTCAAATACATAAGGACTAAGGCAATATCTTTATCTCAGTGTATCACATCTGTTACTAATTAGCCGGATTTTACATAAATTCCAGGTTGATAAACACAACAAGGTAAAGGTACCTTGTAGTCGGTGAGATATAATAATAATACAGTTAGTAAGGCTCATACCCTGGGTACGGTAAATATACTAAAACGTACGCGGGAATTTTTTAACACTAAATCGGTTGTTGTCGGCTATTTTGTCAAAATTAATTATGTTTACATTTATGTCAATTTTCTGTTAAATGGCATTTATATTATCAAAACTCATTGTTAAAATCAATAATGTGATTTAATTTTAAATCTTAAATTGTTTAAAGTCGCGTCATTGTATGACGTCGTCAAGTATAATATTTTCCGCAACATCGCACGTTCACTTTTTACCGTCATAGATTTTTTAAAAGAAACATTATTTGGTTTGCAAGGTCCGTTAAATGGGGAACACCATATTCTGTCTTTATATTATGTTTTAACAATTAATTAATGCTGTGTAATAAATATTGTATAAGATATTTCGATATTTATTGAAAATGTTTCAAATTGTTATTTATGAAACCTTTTATTCTAATGAGTGTATGCTATTATATTATACTTTGAATAGCATATCTGTTGTACTATAATCTTATAACTCATTTTTTTATTGTTAATTTCATTTATTGTAGAGAATGGTCAATGTTACATCTAGTTGCCAATGCTTGTCGTCCTCTCAACACTCATACTAAAAAGCATGTTGATGCTGATTTTTTAAAAGAGAAGTTTTAAAAGAGAAGAAAATTGCTGTGTAATAAATATTGTATAAGATATTTCGATATTTATTGAAAATGTTTCAAATTGTTATTTATGAAACCTTTTATTCTAATGAGTGTATGCTATTATATTATACTTTGAATAGCATATCTGTTGTACTATAATCTTATTACTCATTTTTTATTGTTAATTTCATTTATTGTAGAGAATGGTCAATGTTACATCTAGTTGCCAATGCTTGTCGTCAACGTTAGTCGTCAATGCTTGTAATCATTGTCGTCAATGTTAGTCGTCAATCCTTATCGTCATTATACATGAAGGAAATAAAAGCAGAAACAGAGACGTATTCTTGATTACTTGCTTATTCCTACGGCGTCCTCTCAACACTCATACTAAAAAGCATGTTGATGCTGATTTTTTAAAAGAGAAGTTTGTTTAAGGTAAACAATATTGTTTTACGTTAATCGGTAGCATGTTTAACGCAGTGTTCTCCAGAAACATCTGAGAAGCCAGTTATATTTTCAAAGTAGCCGGCGATTAAGCAATAAAACATGTGCATTTGCACCATTTCAATTGATATTTTGGGGAAAAGTAGCCTGCATGTAGATTGAATGTAACCGGTGAAATCGCCGGCTGCCGGTGCTTCCAGAGACCACTGTTAACGACATCAGATTTTTGGCGGATATACAAATCAGATACAATCTAATATTTGCGGGTATGTTTAAGTTTATTTACCGTACCCGGGGTACATGTAAGTAAAATTAAGAGTACCCGGGGTACATGTACCGGTAAGTAGTACCCAAGCCGAGTATGATCAATCGAGCCTTAGTAAGTGAGTGATGGTGTATGGGATAAGATGCACTGAGGGTGTATATTTTTCACGAACAAGTCAATTGAAGGTGTTAGAGATGCATTGATCCATAACATTAAAAAGGGTAATTAACCACGGGCTTATTAAAACGATGACATTACATTGTACCAGCTGTTTATTGTTGTATACTGTAAGCTTGCAATATTTTAAATAATGTAAACAACTTACCTTGTATCCTACGTTGCTATGTCGTCAGCCATTTTGAAGGTTGGTTTGTTTACTTTCGGTTTCCACTACAAACGAAATTAATTGATTTGCTGCTTGCGTTTATTTATTGATTAAATAATAAATTATTAAACCGTAATAATGTAATTGTCTGAATATCATTTATATTCAAGATATTATCGGATAAATAGAATACCATTCTAATACCAGTGTGTACTTACATTTATCTCGGAAAGCCTAGCCGTGTAAACCTTTCTTTAACTCGTCGCACTCAATAGACGAGTTAATTGTTATTGTTTACATTCGGTATTTTCCGCGCATGCGCACTGACTGGTTGGCAAAAACACTGGTTACAGTCACGTAAAACATGTATAAAGGGCTTTTGTTAAGTCAATTAAACGATAAAAAATCCGAAATAAACATTACAACTCTTAAACAATAGTGCAAATATATCATATTTAGAACCAATAAATGTATATTCATATATATAATTTCCTCTTTATAAAAATACAAATTAGTTATTAGCCTCAGAGTAAACATGGTCGGAAGACTAAATACTGACAATACCACACAACAAAACAATAAATTAGCCGTATTCTTTTTTTATAGTAAGACTTTAAAAAATGATATTTCAAAACTTATAAAACTTACATTTATTTTATTATAACTATAACGGTGTTGATATTGTTAATGTTCATCTGCGATCGAAAGTGTATTATAAGAGGCGCATTAAATCAATTATAAAACAAAGCCATAAAAAACGGAATACATAACAATCGTTAAATGTTGTGGTAATTTTCTTTTCCATATAATGAATTTTCGTTTCGTTTCCATTGAATTACAATATTTAAAAAATATTATACAAATGGAAATAAAACCTGCATATTGTGCAAATTGAACTGTCTTTGCATACATGTATATTGAAATCTCTTAACAAGTAGTAAGGAGTGATAAATGTAACAATCTAGCATTTTATGATAAATATATATATTTATTTGATTTATTTTACGCAAATATTGTTTATCCATTGTGATTGCTTGGTTTCATAATGGAGTTACGTGCACTGCGAGAACGTACAATCTTCACACTAAATTGCCGAGTTTACATTTGCCGGTACCCGCGTTAAATACATCAATTGTTAGCAGTAATATTGCACAAATTTTAATTTAAAGTTATAAAGCACTCTATTATTATGATTAAACTGGCTAACATATAAATACACATGTTCCTGTTAATCCGTTTCGGACAAATATCTTCTTTTTTTAATATGTTACGTATTTTGGCTTTAATTTTTGGCTTGCTCAATATTACCGGTATATATGACTGCTCAATATGCCAAGAGATGATTTGGGGTATCATAAAGTCTGCCACATGTGGTCTATGCAGGGACCCAATTAAAGTATAGGTCCCTATGTTTATGACACTGGCATGTTTTCTGTGTAATTGTCTGGGCATTCTCCGATCATAACGAGATAATATGCTTGTGACGAACAACGGTGCAATTAAACACCAGGTTAGAAATGCTGAAACAAAAGTGTCAAAATTGGTGTGCACAATTAAATAAAACAATTAGATTTATGAATTTATTTGTTGTGTAACAAGGTAAGTTTGTACAGATATATTAAGGTTAAAATCAGTTACTATATGTTGCGAACAAAAAGCGATCTATTTGTTGTTTGTTTTCATCGATATTTGTGTTCTTTCATTAAATTTAATTTATTCTAAAATAATTTCCATCTCTGACATTTTGTATCTAAAATGGACGTGAAGATGCGTTTAGTAGAGATGTTTGTGGTTACCACACACAGAGCTCGTAGATAGTGTTCCACTCCAGAGCTCGTTTTTAGTAAAAACAAATAATAACAACAATATAATCGTTTCAAAAATGAATTTCCACGCATGCTTATGTTTTATTCAGACATAAATAGTAAAATTATATTTGATACAGTTCATGATTATCAATAAAAACGATGATTACGTCAACCTTCTCTATATGCGCTTATATGAATTCCTACTCTTTTTGCCAACCAGTGGGCGGAGTCTAAACTTTGCAGGTGCGTGTGACGTCACGCGTTAACTCGTCTATACGTTGAATAACACATAGATTTATGTCATGTTCATTAAAAAACCACAATGTGCACAAAAGACATGCATGTGTACTACCGATTGATATTCAAACACAATTATTACGCCTTTGTTTATCGATTAAACGCCTAACTGAATTAATAACGCGTAACGTCAGTTTCTTTGTTTCGTAGCAAGATGGAAGCTAGCCTAAGCGCTTTTCATGACGTCACGCGCGCGTGCCGTTTCCCATAAAAATTATTTCAACACAAAATACTCGAAAACTTGATTTTTCCCAGGTATAACGCCTACGCCAACAGGTAGATCGCATTCTTGTCCATATACATGTCAAATTTCAGCAAACGTGCTCGGCCAGTTTTCAAGAAACTCAAATCGCGGCTATATGCCTCAACTTAACGAAACTTAGCCCCCTTTATCATTCGTTCGAATGAACGTCATCAATGATGACGTCCAATACATCACTCATTCCATACTGACCGTTGTCAAGCACTTTGATATATAAAAAATGGCTTGTTCGACGACTAAAATACTGTTTTGTTGTTTGCGTTTTGTGATTCCTACCCTGTAATTTTACATGTTTTCAAGTTTACGGCCTTTTCGCACTTTTTGATATCGCAGTATTTGTAGACCTTAAATAGGGATTCAATAAAAAACGATTACTACGACAATGTTCAGAGGTTCAATATTTTTAAGGGGCCTTTTCACGTTTTGGTTAAATGACAAAATTAAAAAAAAATTGTCTCAGATTCGCAAATTTACGTTGTAGTTATGATATTTGTGGGGAAACAGTAAAACTGAAAATTAACCATGCTCTAACATATTCATTATATGCATCTTTATACGATTCAAAAACCTGAAAACTATTAAGCGTTGCAACGTGAAACGATTGAATATTTTGGAGAGTTCTGTTGTTGTCGTTATATTTTGGGATACTTTGTTTATTGCTTATATAAAGTGCAAAATACATCGCTTATTGTATGAGCACGGAAGATCGAGTGGTCTACGCGATAGACATTTAATCCAGAGGTCAGTGGTTGGAGCACAGTTTAGTTTTTTTGTTCTCTAATTTTATTCTTGTGTTTTACCAGAGCATTTAAAGTTATATTAGACGCATTTTTACTGTTCAATTGAGCTGAAAAGATTTAACAGTTCATAAGAGCTAGTTAAATGTGGTAACTGACCAATTATCTGCAACTCATCTTGCTACCAGTTGGTAATAAAAAAATATATATTATATTTGATATTTTACATGACTGCCCCAGTCCTCTAATCCTAGCGGAACTGTCTTTTTTATTAGGATCGTGTGTCGTATGAATAGATATCGTTGCATGAAATTAAAATGATCCTTTAAAGAAAATTGTGTCTTTGTGTCGTATGAACGAATCTGCACTAAAACTAAATTTAGATTCACATCGTACAGCGAATCATTTTTGTCGTCAGTTGTAAAAACGAAACTGCGGTTGATATTCAAATGCATTATCATTCTCTTTCCGGGATATTGTTTTAGTATGTTGATGCTGCATTAACAAATATAAGTGTATATGAAGTGAAAACACCAAAAATAAACAACGGTTGCGATACACCGTTAGATGCGCTAATATCACTTTAAGACCCGATGTTTATATTTATCAAAATAAAGCATTTAATGAAAAACTTCAATACATGCCATACTCTATTCAAAGGCCCCTTTAATAGCGTACATTAAACAATCATGAAGTAGTTTGTTACTCAACTTGTTCAAATGATGACCATGGGATTACCTGTTTGATATTAATGTGTGTCCATAAAAACGATAAGGCCTATACTTATACTATTTGAAATGTTACTTTCATTGAGTGTTCCTCAACTTAGGTGCTCAAATAACAACATGAGATCATAAGGGCCCACGCCACTGATTTGTAGTAGAACCATTTTATAAAGCCACAATGCACAATAGTTTTGAATTGTTTGTATTGTTCGCTTTTTTCATCAGTTGGTCATATTCTGCCTGTCACTTAAGTAACCTTCTCATTCTTGTTATGGGTTACATGGTTTACCCGCACTGTATTTACCTTTCCAGCAACGGACAACTACCCTGTTTGATTAAGATTTTCGATAGTAATGGAAGGTAGACTAATTTCATGACGAACCCCCACACATATAACGTTATCGGGCTCTACCAATTGAGCTAACCATAGTGTATTTGCAAAATGCCAAAACAAACTTTAAACACACAAAACTGTGACAGTAGGTGTCGCCTACAGACATGCATGTCTATCAAGCAAAAACCTGACATTGAACATCAATAATGCTTTAATAAAGCATACCATTATTGTTTGTGTATATTGGATTAAGTAGTATTTAATATTTTTTATCTTGATTGCTCAATCCAACTTTCATTTTCCTTTATCATTGTTTGTTTAACTAATCTCCACACAAGATAAAGTGACGTTCACATTGTTAATATCTTAATAAAATAAAAACTCAATCCTTAGTATGGATTGTCATTACAGCGGTACGATGTAAAATCAATTATTTACGCCTCCAATGTTATTCTATTGGATTCAATGTATATCACGATCATGTTTCAAGGTTATTTATAGGAAGTGTGTTTATATTTCAAATGAGTAGTTGAACTATTTTCAAACCCAGAAATACCCAATTTCCTTTCATAATAATGCGTCTTTCCAAACCACCATAACTAGAATATTTTTAAATCTACATTTTTTTCGTGGCGATTGCAGTCGATCTTACGAAAGAATATATTTCACGTTCCGTTACGATATTTTGCGATTTTAGAATATGTTGGTAGTCAATTGGGATGTTGTTATATATTTCGGGTTCAGTCGTAACTCACATCGTGAAAAAAAATAATTGAATCTTTAGTTATATAATCTAGAAATTGCTCATACATCTAAATATAACCACTCATACATATTAATACCGGATCGAAAGACAGAAAGAACACGTAGCATTCAAAAGAAATATTGCGTTTGTTTGTAACAAAGCGCATGAGCGTTGTCGTAAACTGTTATTTTAAGACAATGCTAATACATTTTATAACCCATTCATATTTCGTATTTCCAACGTTAACAAAAATATTTTTCTGTCAGTCACCCAAAAAATACTCGCCCGGGAACAGCTAATCTATTTTGTATGGCATATTGAAAAGAGAGCTTATCTTGAACTATATTTGTCAATGTGATAAAGTTCTAGAAGCGGGTATAAAACCCCTTTGCGATACAAGGATTTCGGATGTCGCATTGAAAAATGAAGATGAAAATAATATTGTTCGTTTTCGGAATTTTGCAGGGCAGCTGTTCAGCTCGCGGTCAATTTTTTACTATTATTCTTTATGGTACGTTATAATTCTGTCATCTTGTGAAAACTTAAGTTTTGTAAAAACTGGAACAAAGCACAAGATATAACTTTTTTCTATTTATTGGGCTTATACGGTCGTTATTTTAAAGTGTTATTATCTCAAAGCTACATATGAATATGAAAATGGCGCGTTGAATACAAATAATTGCATACATGTACATGCTTGTAAAATAGAATATCCAACGATGTTCGGTAATAAAGGCTTTACTAAAAATATTACCTCAGCAAAGAATGATGAATGATAACCCTTCTTAAAATATATTCCGACTTAAATAAAAATAATTTCTTATTCCAATTTACGTTAATCGTATGTGTGCTTGTAATGGTTATATTAATTTATCGAAGACATGCTGTTTAATGAAAACAACGTTTATATACCTAATATAAATGTTCAATGACATAAATCTTCATAATGTAAACATAAAGTCCATGTATTGATTCATATGCAAAAGTTTTGATGACAACATAAACACATGATCGAACGCTCAACCTGGAATACCAACAAACAAGTTCAGGGTCGACACGTTTTTGTTGTATTACGGCAACTCAATCCAAAGAGTTTATCTCGTGATGTATAAAAATAATTGTGTTCAAATCGATTATACATAGTAAACTAAAACAATTATACGGGTGTTCATCTTTTTAAAAGTTTAGTCATATGTAGGTTTGCAATGTTTGTTTAAGCTCAATGACTTAAATTTTAAATATCTAGCATGCATATGTCTTATGCGAAATCAAAAAGCGTATGATGTATGTTATACATTCATTGCAAGTTATACGATAAGGTGCATCTCGTTCAGAGAGGTCAAAATGTGTTAAACGGGCATGTGCTAGTATCGTGTTTATACAATTTGATCATGTCAGTCCGAAAGACCTAACGATGTTTCAAGAATCAAGAGTATGCTATATTTCATGTAATTTCTTAACAGTTACGCACTTTGAAATCCCTTAGCTTTCTGACTTAATTGTGTTATTTATTGCTAGTTTTAAATAACAGTCTGGTAATTGAATGTGATAATTTTTGAATTCGTATATCAAGTAAGTATTTTGGGAGGGAATCGGCGTTTTAATATCCACGTATGCCAATATGACTGTGATTTCAACAAATGTTGACTCGTTTGGTTTGTAAGATATATTTCAATTTTAAATTTAAATTTTTGAAAATATAGCACAGCGAAACCGGTCTTCATCTTTCGATGTAAGCCTTTTGACAGAAAATCTGAATTAAGTGCGCAATCAACATTTATAACTTTTACAATAGTATTTATCTTAAGTCCAGAAAGTGTAACTGAAAGTATAAATCTTTTAGGACGAACTTCATAACATATTAACAAGGAATCTATATTTTGACAGGGACGTAATATAAATAAATTGTACTATGTCCGACATGAATTCTTTCCAGTGATTTATTTTCTTTTTGTGACGCATCTGTCAATAAACAAAAGTCATGTTGTGATCTAAATATTTCTGATATTATCTTTTTCCGAACAGTTATGATAATGTTTGACTTTAAGCATCCGTCTTGATTATTCCACAACATACGATTTTACCGCAACAAAAGAAATAACTATCTATGTAATTTAGAATATAGATGTATTCACTTTCCAGACTGTCCACAATGAAACCATGTTGGCTTAATATCTAACCAGCCACTAGACCATGATGACGAGGAAGCGCTTGAGAAGTCGACAAATTTCGACTGTGCTGAAAACAAGTTTAGCGCAACAACTTGTTCAAGCGGTGATAGGGTTTAGTTTCTATTCAGTATCCAACGGAAGGGGCTTCGGAAACAATTCCGGTAGGTATTGGAGATGGAACGTTGTGTTCTGATAGGGGATTATTTGAATGTCCAAATTTATACTGGGTACCTTGTCAGAAACTATAAGGTAAAGAATAACCCCAAACGTGCTGAAACATTTTATGATAAATTGCTGTGTGAGTAATTTCCATGTTTCCAGCGACTGACGTCATATTTTACAAGTCAAGAATACAGCACAGAACATATACACGAATAAATGACAGAAAATAAACATGTATCAACAGATAATCATTATCATTTTATAAATATATATAAAGGTAAAATAAATAAACACACAAACGAGTCTTATCCACAGCTTAATAATGTTAACGTTTTAATCCACTTGAAGATGATAAACGACGAATTAATGCCTAAATAGAAAATTGGATATTTAACTTTAACAAATGGTTAAATGAGTAACGTGTTTAAATCTGCTTTTTAGATAGAAAAGTATCGCAGGTGTATGATTCTTTAGATTTGAGTGCAATGCATTGAAGAGTTGTTCGTTGTGCAAGTTAAACAGAAAAGGTGTACCAATTTAACTTTCTGCACGTATGCTAACATATGTAGGTTTCGAAATGTTGTTGTCTGATTTTTCAGATCTAAAGTATACAATGGAAATTATAGAACGGGGTTGTGGAAAACTCGTTCAATCGACGGTCGAAGGCATCTGTGAAAAATCAATAAACGGAAGTCCAAACAACAAAATTGCTGCTGCTTTGCAATTGGCACTGAGCCAGGTCTCAAACGTAAATGTTACTGGTGAGGAATGCGATGGATCGAAGACCTTCCAGCTCCAGGTCCCCAGATGCGGCGCAAACGGTAGAAATTCCTGTACGAACTGCAGTTTTCTATGTGCCTTTCTCATTATATTTGCCACTTGTATGTAAAATACGAACATCCAAATGTGTAATTTGTATAACGACCATCTACAAAAGACCGTATTTTATTTGCAAGCGTAAAAAGCAAATGTGCTTAAACTATATTGTTAGTTAAAATGATTTATAAAGAAATGCGATGTTAGAATTCTTTGGTAATTTGATTAAAAAGTAACAATTAAAGGGCATATTTTTGTTATGGTATACACAATATAATTATTTCTGCCGATAATGTCAAACACATCAAATATTCTTATGATATATGTTAAATATGATTATCACATATGTATAACACTTATATCCTATTTACAAATACTAGACCAGAAAATATGGAAATTGTCAGTTGCTGGTAAATGTACACTGTACAATAAGTTACCCTTAAGTATTTGCGGGGAAACGTCTTGGAAGCTTTTTTCGAGCAAAGTTCCGTATAATAAAGTGATACATGTAACATCTATTCATGTATTGTAATACAGGGTTTTGACGGGAAAACATTGTTTCTGAAAGCCTTTTTCTTTTACGGAACTGTGATGCAAACCATCAGTGTAAACATTTACCATAAAGGTGTGATCCTTTACGGGTAACTCATGACGGGGCTATGACGTAAAGTAGTGATACGGTATAGTCCGTAATAGTGTGTTGCATTCTGAGATAGAAGAAAATAGTCACCGTACTGTGTCATCAGAAAATGTATTTCTGCTGTTCAAAAAAGGTACAGTATGTTTGTTAATTTTATACTTACCGCGGTGTGACCTCCGATTTTTTCTCTTCTTTAGTTCAGCACTCATTTAACTAATTCGATGATTACACTTTTTGCAAACTTCTCTTTTTTTCTTACATCTAACGTGGGTTTGTAATGAAAATTCAATGTTGTACTTTCGTTATGTAAGAAAAGTACATTTTAAATCTATGAATGCATTCTATTGTTTATGTTATGTTAAACATTTAAATACAAAAATATAAGAAATGGTCAGAGCACAATATTAATTACTTCGGTCAATGTGGTAAAACGACCACGCGTTATGGTCGCATGGCTTATAAAGGTCATTAGCAAATTAAAACTAAAACCTGCCTTAAATGAAAAAACAAGTCCCAGAGGCTTAATATTTGGTATTTATTGGTCAATATTCATTTTTTCAACTTTATTTGTGAGGTTAAATTTTGCCACGCCCGTTGGTTCAACTGGTCTGTATACACTTGAACTGCAGCAATATAACTTACAAGTGTATACAAATACAACTCGCGTGAGCAACTTAGAAAATTACTACGATCTTGATTGTGTTCAAAAGTGCCTGAGTGTTTTGTCGGTGTTATAAATAGATGTGCGACGAAAGAAGGCAGGAATAATTGATAATCAAATTATAAAATAGACAAAACCAATATCTGAAGCATCCAAAGTCCGCTTTCTTTAACTAAATGTCCACAGAAGAGCAGTTGATCAAATACCCGATAACATTGTCTCAAATATCATCACATTAGCACAAAAAAGATAACATATATAAACAAAACTGCAATTAAAAACAACTTTAACACATGTCTTATATTTTGTGTAACTTCCTAGACCAATCAATTCTCAGTGTTGTATCTGCCGAAAAGGTCATATGGTCTACGGTGGGCAGAACAAAAACCAGCTTGCAGTGAATTGGTTAATACATTGAGAAGTAAACACACTTCCATACTGTGTGGTATTAAATTCACAAGCAGTCTGAGAGAAGTAAACACACTCGTTTATTTCGTCGCATAAAATTCAGTGGACAATTTTAGTGCCTGATGTTACATGTTTCTCTGAAGACAAATATTGCATTTATATTTTCAACCACGCGGTTATAAACGGACAGGGGCCATATCAATTAAGAAGTTATTACTTTTTAACGAGGAATTCACAACGATCGACGCACTATTCTGGATACCCGCGGAACCTTATAACCCAACTACTTCTAGCCAACGGAGAAAGACATCCTGAACCGACCAAAGAAATACTTATTTATTTGCTATCATGTTACTTGCGAACATATTTATAAAAACATATTATTATCAAAATCGTGTTCTCATTAATGATATAATATTATATCGATAGACACAAGTTTGTTTTCGTTCTTGCGTGTATCTTTTAAAACATTCGGGCCTTAGCACGGCCGTTAATCACGGGCGCGACCTTTTTTTTGCGATGCATTTATAAGTGAGCAAATGCTACTTCCGAGGTGGCGCTAAGGACCGGATGTTTTGAAACTTAATGGATAATTGTTCAGGGCGAGTAGATTTTACTTTTTCCCCAATTTGTTCCCATTATTATAAAAATTGGCAATGTAGTGCGACTCCGCGAAGATTAATTCATCCACAAATGTGCATTTACAAACAATCACAACCCATTCGGAAACGTGAGGACCATTATATTAAATATATAAGTAACAAACTCAATGAAGAAGTCAATAACCTGAAAAAAACTAACATATAGTACGATATAAACCAAAATTATGTAATATTCAATAAATCCAATATCCAAATTCTCAACATTCTCAGAATATTTTTCTACAACGAATGTGTGTTTACAGTATCATAATTCACGAAATAATTTAAAGATGTCATTTCGGCTTGAATCGACGAGTTTTGTCCCCTGTTCCAATTGCTTAATTTACTAAAAGGCAAAGGTCAGCGAATATTAAATAGGCTCAACAATGTCGTTTGTTCCTACTATTATCTGCAAAACATTAGGATAGCTCCGTCTTTACTCGTGAACCTTTTTTTAGTATACTCAAATTTCTTTCCAGTTTTATAGAACGTGTATATTCAATGACAGAAATATTCAAATCTCTATGCAACACATGTTTCTTCATAATTATATAGACTTTACTCTTTGGATTATACTTCATTATGATCGAATTAAGAAAACATGATCGAACACTGAACCTAGAATACGATACAAAAAGTGTATTGTCGGCACCGAAAATTAAAATAACTGAAAATGTGCATTCGCGCAATCTCCTTTCATTAGCGCCGCCTCCTCGGTATTAGCTCCATCTCTTTTGCAAAATCAAAGAACTGACAGTACTGGTGTGACGATGCTTTTCAAGAGGATGGATATATAAAAGCATCAATTTAAGTTGATCTACATCATCACAAAAAAATGGGTACGCAAAAAATTGGGAACGCCAAAAAATTTGGTTAGCAACAAATTTTAGAACGAAAAAAAATTCGGAACGAAAAATAATTGGGTACGCAAAAAGTTTGGTACGGAAAAAAGGGGGTACGGGGACGTAGTACCCCTGGGGAACTTGACTTACAATCGCACATTCTTGGGCCTTTCCTTCAAACATCGGATAAGTACCTCGAAGGTAATAGTATGAATACACATTTATGGCGTTCCATTTGGGTCGAAAGTCAAAAAGACCTAGTAGGTAAAAAGAGAAATGTACTTTTACGTACAATATGTAGGTCGAAGTACATTTTTTGTACTTCGATGTACCACATTGTAATTCGACGTTCAGTCTTTACTGACCCTTGAGTGTTCGCCAATCAGAAGACGCCTTACATCTGTTGCTTTTAGAGATATTTGACATTGAACATAACTATTATTATTATTTATACCAAATTATCCGACTATCGACCGCTAACTTATAGATATTGAGCGTATTTATTGAACATCATTATTATTATTTATACCAAATTATGCGACTATCGACCGCTGACTCATAGATATTGTGCGTATTTATTGACCTGGCGTGGCAGAATTAACCTCTGACTTATGCAAATAATGGTAAACCGCTTTTAAGTAAACAGCTTTCAAGCGACTGCAGGCTGATCTGGATCCAAACTGGCCACAATCGCCTTAATGTCCCTTTTACTGTGACATAGTTCATTTGACTTAAAAATGATATTTAATACAGTCGATTTGTGTATAACGGATAGCTAAGGACTTCGAGTCTCATTTCAACGTAAACACCATGCATTCAGTAATTAAACCTTTAAACCTCGAAAGACAAATGCCTTTCCAATGAAACATGCCAGCGGTTTTAGAATTATGACAGATATTTTTTGTTTACAGAGCAAATTTCAGGGTAAACTGATTTAGCAATTACCGGATCGCTTAGGTCTTTATCCGATTACATGCGTATCGTGTTATTTCTTGAAATTTTACCCAGCATTTGTAAATTACATTGCAAGATATGTACATTTTCAGAAAAGAAACTTCAGGTCTGCGTTTAATAAGACCGAGTTCATGGAAATCGCTGCACAATTGATGAAGTAATGGCTGTTCAAAGCGATGCACCCTATATTAGGGTCGTTTCGAGTTGAAAACCGTGATATATATATATTTGATAGTGAAAACTATGTTTTCAGAGAAATCGGTTGTATCGTTATAATTTTATTATTTTTCATTCAAAATGATGTTTTTACTAATAAATATCATAGCCACGCGCTACCCACTTGTGTATTGGACATCTTCAATTGAGTTTTCATTTAGTTTGAGACAATCCCAACATTCCCGAATATGTGTCGCTACATGTCCGTTATTCACTAAATCACGAGTTGCAGCTCTCATGCTTATTATATGTGATACGCATCAATTTGGTTTCTGAGCATTCCTAATTTTAGAGAGGACACATTATACTACAATATTACATCAATGAACATAATGTTTACCAAACAAAATCTGCAAAATTCAGGAAACCATACGTCTTCACTTTTCCTTTCGTCACAAAAACGGTGCGTACATAACGTGACCGTGTTTTGCTTTCGAAAAAAGAAACAATTGTAAGTTAAATTGATACACGTCAACTAAAACAAGAATCGACTGAACAATTATAGGCATTTTGTATTCAATTCATAGAACACTTTAAATCTTCACATATTTTGCAAAAACTTTTAACCTATCCGTTACCCACTAAAATCCGCTATACACCAATCGACTGTACTAAAATAGAAAGAAGAAATAATACAAACCCGTAATATGAGTAAGACTTTGTAATCAATGTTTTCAGGACAGCTTGGTGATCTGCAAATCCCATGTGATATGTTGATATCGGGTATCATAGTCATTCAATAAGTCGCACAATGCTCGAATACAATTTACAAAGCAAAATGTGACTTAAATTGATAACTAAAAATACCAGTTTTGCCGTGTCAAGCTGTCAAGATCCAGAAAGTCCTGCATTCACATCGAATGTATCCTTCGAATTCAATCCATTGTTGACATTAGCGGAGATTTAGTTAATAAATAACTCATATATCCTAAATGACAGTTTCTAAATAGCCAAACAAGCCGATGTATGCTGTAAGAAAGTTTTGACACGAGTGTGAACATTATCTTATGGGCGCGGCCATTGTTGTATGACCTTGAGCAGTCCGTCTAAAATGCGTATATGACTCATATCCGCGGATATGAACGAAAGTGCGAATATGAACGAATATAGGCAATATTTATGCGTTTTTTTGCAGTTTTGTTATGAACAAATCGCTGTTGAATTAAAAATTCACAATATGTGATGAATATGTTAAGACTGCCTCAAAATAGAGCAATTTAATAAAAGCGGTGATCTGACTGGTCTTTGATATTCGTGGATATTAATTTGGATTTACTGAAATTAAAATGCCAATAAAAAATGCTTTTAAATTCATTCGATCGTAACATTATACATAAGCGACGTGTAGTTTTGTCACAGAACGATTTTCATATAACAAAAATAAAGGAAAATACATTTAAAAGCCATTATCTGTTCATATCCGCACTTTTCAGTCATATCCGCCGATATTAGTCATATACGCATTTTAGTCGTACCCTATGTTGAGGTATGAACGACAACTCTGATGGAGAATGTTACCAATGCTAATCAGCGAGATATGCCGATTAGAAAATCGACACTATCTCAATCGGACTGGCTCGGTCTTTTACATAGCTCGCCATTGTGAAGAATTTTTCCATGGTATGAAAACTTAGACGATGCTGAAGCAGCATCGTCGAAAATATCAAACTATCTATTAGATCTACAAAAAGCCAATGTTGTTGTGCATGGAAAATCTTATACATGTAAAAGCTATGGTTTGATTTTGTTCGAGATTTCATCGGGTGTAAATTCGCTCGTCACACAGGCAAAATACATCGATTTTTTGTTAAAAATGTCACCATGTCACAACTTATAAAGGTCATCACGTTTCCAAAGAGGTTGTTATTATAAGTTTCTTTACACGGGTGGATAAATTAATCTTCGCAGAATCTCACAACATTGACCGATCAAAAAAATAATGCGAAATATGTTGAAAAAACTTTAAAACCTTCTCACTCTGTAGAATTATTCGTGACATTTCAAAATATCCGGTGCTAGCACCACCTCGGCAGTAGAATTGGCTCTTATAACAATGCATCTAAAAACGAGGTGGCGCCCGTGATTAACGGCCGTGCTTAGGCTCTCGTGCTTTTATAAATAAGAATCAGTACTCCAGATTGAAGTGAATTGCCCGATAAATATCGCAAAATGAAAAATTATAATTAAAGGGGCGTTAAAACGGTTGAAAATAACACTCATAAATATTTCTGGAAATTACACTTTCTAATCACGGAATGGCATACGTATGGGCCAACATATATGTTTGGCAACGAAGCAGCATCTTAACTGTAAAATTATTGTGTACATATAAATATTATAATAATGAAGTTTACTGCTCTTTGCACGTCATACGCCACATTCCAAATCACAACATGTATTTTGTTTTCTTGTATGTCAATAGACCGATTTTATTTTATATCGCTGTCTTCAATTGTATATTGGTCCAGCGCATATGTTTGTCTAGAAGGTAAGGATTTTCCAAAACTTCAGCGAAACTAATGTGCAATTTCTCGAGCACAGGACCGTATAAAAAATGAAGGTCACAAGTAAAGGTAAAATGTATGAGATCCGGCTTTACAACCTTCGTCCTGAGCACACGCTGACCAGTATTGGTGGAATCAGTCAATTCTGTGTGAGGCTAATCATTATTTTTTAACAGTGGCAACGAAAATGTACAGCAGATAGAACTGGTCGACAAGAATTGACGCACCAATATATGTTGATATCTTCAGTGGAATGCTCGCACTTTTTACAGTTTGTTCAAATTTCTAATGTTACTATACTTCAAATGCAGTTTATTTTTCATACTTGGTAGTGGTCGTAGTTCCATGTAACTGTAGAAGCTATAAGCAACAAACAACACAATTCTTTCTGTTTATTAATCATAAAAGGTAACATATTTGATAATACAACAATAAGACTAGGCCTATGTACTTGTCTTTTTTGAATTCCTAGTTTAAAATAATTAATTGTCAATTTGTTAAATGGGTTCACTTAGTTACTTTCCTACGACTATTTTACATAATTTATATATTATTTCACTTCCAAGGTTGTACTTGTATTATTAGATTGACAGTATCATCAGCAGGGGAATAGGACAGTACATCCATGCGAAGTAGGAAGGCAGAGCAACGTTCCCAGTGCTGTAGATGTGTCGTGCAGTTTCGTTTGCATGTGTTTCCATTTCATAAGTAGAACCATCAAACGCTGGCCCATTTCCGATAACGTCATATTCGTGAATCTTCAGACTAAACACTTTGGGTGAGGCACTTAAACATGATAAGCCTGTGAAACTCGTAAAACCGGTCGCGCGTGGGTCCGGTATTTTGAAACATTCCTGTGCAGGCACGTTGCTGCAATCGCGCAAAACCACTTCACTTATGACGTTTGCACCTATCGAACAAAGTTAAGACAATAATTCGAAAATCACGCATATTTAACAACCTTGGTACTCTTACCAAAGATATTTCAATTGCACAAGGACAGTATATTTTAATATTGACGATATCGTAAAATGTTATTAATTGAATGCGACGTCATAATAATACAACGAACATTTATTCAAATTATCCGAGTCAATACTCAAGTCAGCTCTTATTTAATTTTGAGGAATGTGTGTATGGTTACGACAAAAAATAATTATCTAAACAATCAAACGGAGGTGTGCAAGTTGTTCGTCCGACAATTTCAACCGTACTTGTAACAGTCTCACATCAGTTGGAGAAGATAAACAATGCATCAAATACCTCAAGGCCTGGTTTGATTAAAAAGTTTTTATTCCAGTCTTCTTTTATTATACATTTAGTAAAATAAATATTGATTATAGTTTGATATGTATTTACACAGTGTTATGTGTAATTGTCTTAGAAAGCTTTCGTTGATATTTATTGTCAAGTGCACACTCCGTCTGTTGTATATTTTAATAAATGTACAAAAATATGTTGGCAGTATTTACCATTGAATGTCTGACTGCCGAACCCTTCGTAGGTAGTACCTGCTAGAACATGATACCATGCGAGGCCCACAATGCTCTGCTGACGCCTTTGTGTTTGTTGCACATTTGAAGTCAGTTCTGTTGTTGTTATATCCCAGTCTTGAGACTATGTTTTGTGGAATACTGTAAGTTTTGTGCGCATAATGGATGCAAATCGGACATTCTGAAAAGGAAACATATTTCGAACTGTAAGCAAATTGTTTATATTAATGAAGTGGTAATTGGGTAAACATTGGGTAAACATTGCATAAGAAAATGCAAGAATATGCCTAGCACATTAAAAAAAATCAAAAGCACACGTCCTTTCCTTTAAATGTTAATTAAAATTTCAGACAAATGGACAAATTCAAACACAAGAATTGAAAACTCGCCAGGTTGGATAAATGGCACGAAAATAGTAAAAAAATAATTGCAATAATGTGTAAAATGAATTCGCAAATGTAAAGACCGCAGGGTCAGTAAATCTTTAAATACACGTTTGTAAGTACTGACCAATCGAAAACGTGTTTTGTGTTAACATTTAAACATCTCATTCTGGCTTGACAATTCAATTGACATCACAGTACATAGCTGGACGCACATTAGGGACGTAAACATTGGTATAAACTAAAACTCAGACATGTAACACAAGATGTAATTATTTATTCTAGATTAAGCAATTTATTTAATTCGAGAAGTTACTGTATAGCAAATGTTTGTAACAATTTGATTTCTAAGCGTTATTCGTTTTTAGCAACTGGTTCCTTGCTATGCATTCAGGGCCGCATTTATAAGGGTTTTCTTTCTTACTGATTCAGGTTAAGTTTAAGTTTATGTGCTCTGAAGTATCATATGCATTGGACAAAGTTTGTTTTAGATCGCGGTTACGCCAGCATAATGACTTTAAATAATGTTGCTGTTGTTGTTGTTATATTTTTTACATTTAAGATCGCCTTCCTTAACAAAAATAAAAAGTATATGAAATAATTCACGCGTAATACAGACACTGATTCGCTCAATATCAATGCATCGACAGAGAAATCCTCCAGTTAGTAGCACAGGACTTGCTTTCAATCAAGAAAATAATCTTTACGTTAACTCAATGCATGTTAATTCATCATATTTCCGCAAAATAATTTGCGAATATAAATAAGTCCTTTTCGATCATAGTTACATTGTTGCTGTTCATGTGTGTAAATAAATACAAGCTCGCCAACCATTGCAACTTAAAGTAATATTTCTATTACATGTAATAATAGAAAAAGATAAAGAATCATATTCTGGCAAACTGATCGGTGAACATTTTCATTCCTTAACAAACGTATACATATTATTTGATTACATCTGGAAAAGTTTTAGCGACGTCCTTTCAACAGTTAAGGAGTAGAGTACACAAAACTGCGTAACGTAAGTAGATATGGCAGACAGGAGTGCGAGGGAATACACATATATCAGTTATACACTCTCTAAACACTATGTTAATTCACTGGAATAAAAAAAGCAAAAGAATTATCTTAACAACCTAACTCGGTTTTCTATGCCAGTCAGGCAACCTACTGTAAAAACAGAAAATTGAACAACGGGAGCAGTTGCGAGTCTGGTATGGTGTGCGCATAGCGATTTGGCAACGCTTCTTCAATACATACACAGAGCGCTGCTGGATCTGACTTGTGAGTTTTTCAATAACCCGAAGGCTTTTGATGAAAACACGGTCAATAAATAGATATATTCTTGCATAACTCGGATTAAATGGACAAAAATAAACGCACTATAGAATATTAATATCGTTTGATGGTGTTTGAACATTTACTTTATGTGTAATCTTGAAAGAATAACATCTTGTATTAAAATCCAAAATCAACATTTAAAACAAAATTGTTTGCACTGTTAAACATTATTCATATAAATCGTATGCAAATAATACAAATGATTCAACACATGAAAAGGGAAGGGCAGCTAGTCGAATTAAAATGTCATTGCCTCTCATTATCTTTATAAATTAACACATTTTCTGAATTAAAATCTACGTTTATAAAAATAAATAATGTCTTCCCTATTGCCTGGGATAATTCATAATGCATTCCAAAAAAGCAAAAAAACAAGACAATTTTCATTTTGATAAACTGCTTTCATGAATTGACTATGAAGATGATAAATGAATTAATGTAAACCACTTATCACACTGACGATTGACATGAGCAACGTGAGCGTTTTATCACATGAAAAGGAAAACAAAATATTAGAAACTTAATCCAATCGCCATAAGCGAATACCCCTCTGTTCCCTGTTTGGTTTTTAATCTTTATTCGGCGGCGGGGTTTTATCTGACTGTTTCCAAAGTCAGCTCGATATGAAACTTCAGGGTTTTCTTAGTTTTATTTCGTTTCTTTTTTCTCTATTCCAATTATAAACTGTTTTTGGCTATGGGATTTTTTGTAAATTCAGAACAAAGCTTCCTTTCCGGTAAACAACTCCACTTGAATTTATTTAAACATTAATCCATTTACGCAAAGCCCATTTGATGATGCGAATCAGTGTTGTAGTTATTTTACAATAATATTACATTCGCTCAAACAGTTGAAGCAAGACTGTTGCATGAATTAACTTCAGTAGGGTTATTTACATACAATATGAAATTGTGTTCGTGGTCGAAATGTTGACCAATTAGGTTCTTTGAGAGAAAAAAAACCTACCAATAACGCGCTCACGATATTATTAAGTAATTTCTTAATGACGCAGTAAATGACACAAAACATTTTATTAACATGATTTATACTTTTTGAACAACTTGCTCCTTTTCTATGCATTTGAATGTCTCTTATCAAACAACATGTTTACAAGTAAGTTTTGAAATGGTTGAGCTGTTTTTTAAAGTCGACCTTAAATGAGGTTCTATTCATGTGAGGTTCACACAGTGCATTAAATAATCTAATGTACTGGAATTTTTATTTTCATTGACCATTAACCAGGTTTACAAAACAATGCATTAAATTATTTACAACCTACTGCACGTTTGTTTAAATTTCTTTATTCGGTTCTTGTAATGAGATGTAGCCGGTTTAAACCACGATGCTTTATATTAACCGAGTGGTTGTCATAGACTTTTAAACTGGATGCACACTACAAAAGCAAGTAAAATAGTTTAATAACACTCGCGACTCAGTCTTACTTGTCAGTAGAATGTAGTAAACTAGTTTGGCGATAAAATATAAGTGCACTAATTGATTCGAATTCGGACATTATAACTTATTTCAGTCGTTTTATTGAATAACTCAACATAAACGTTACATCGTTTTGAGATGTTGGAATGATGTATCGCACATGCAGAGTTCGTTTTTTTCGCGATTAAACTGTTTGTATATGTTAATCTAGCATCAACGTATATTTTTATTGCGATATTGTTGTGTCGTTGTTGACGTATAGATTTTAACTCGTGCTGTATAAATCGCCGCTTATTATTGATTGTTTTAGAAAGAATACGAATTGCCTGTGATTTTGTGTTTAAATTCCGGTTTCGTTACGTTTGCAAACTGAAACTGAAAGACTCAAATGATAACCTGATCAAACAATAACTTCCGTTAGCAAACAAGATAACACTATTATAAACTTTTTTTCAAATAAGGTACCAAAATTATTTGTCGCAATTTCGTATTAATGTTCAATGTTTATTTAAGCTGATATTTATGCTTAAAAGGTCGGGAGTGAACTGTGAAACACACTCAAAACAAAAAACAGTTAAATGGTTGTTTAGTTTAAATTTTGCGAAGTTTACACAATGTGTATATTAACTCACATTATTCGTCATATGACGAATATCCATATGACCGATCTAGGTCTGCAAGATGCAAAAGAGAATCTCAGCAGTTTACAGACCGGCTATAATTTTCTCATATGATTCCGTAAAATATGGACTGCTTTCGACGGCTAATAAATATCAAAGCGCCGAAGGCACTGAAGTTGTTCGCTATTGCATAATTAACGACGCAACTCATTTTTCAAAATTAATCGCAAGTTTTAAATCAACACAAAACATTCACATTTATAAAGAGTGTGTCTTAACGCACGGGTCGAGATGTGTGTGCAATTTTTATCATGCTATTTATTTTATAGAGATAACTTAGACAAAATATCAACAACATGACCCTTTTTGACGTTCAGAAAGAATAGAAAGTATGATAAAAATGGTAATGAGAACTGAATATGTAGACACTTTGCTTTCACCATCGTATTAAATGAATATTGTTGGGATATCGAATACCTAACGTACTAAGAATATAATTTCATTATGGAAATTCCTTGTACACAACTTTTGATTTTTGACACCATATACAAATTATAAATATACAATAAGATAATTGATGAAAATAAATAAAAAATAAATGTGCGAGCAATACTTTTTACTCACGAATTAGGTAGTCATAAAGACAGCCCTGTTGAGCCGTACATTGTTGTGTATGCGTTACTTGTTACCCTAGCAGTTCGCACTGTGTCAACAACTCTGACCTAAACATAGGTATAGAGCACTTATGCACTTTTTTTAAATTCCTAAACGTTTCACTTACTTAATAATTTACAGTCTTGATATTTAACTACTGTCTTTAGGATCCAGAGGTGAGTACCTTTTGTTTTGTTTTGCCAAACAAAACCTACCATAAATAAAATAGCAAAATTAGCCCCGACATGGCTTATGTGCGGTCGACGCTATGATGCAACGTACTTACAAAACGTTTCTGTCAAACTATAGCGTTAACCAGATTTGATATATAAGAACCATATTAAAGCGCATCATCACTGTGAAACCGTGGTAAAGTCAGCCAATAAAGTCAAGCAGATGCCGGAGCGTAATCACACAACACAGATCAGTAAAATTCGTGTGTGTGCTACACGGAAAAAGTTACTGTGGTCATAAGTCAATGACGATTGAACAAATTATGACAGTGTAACCTAGGTTGCATTTGAACCGATGATATATAGTTTACACCCGTGTAATAAACTGAAAAGAACAAAACGGCTTTCAGTAAGCACTTTCTCATGTCGTTTATATAGTTGTTCCCATCAGTGCTTTTATTTATATTTGTTCAACGATAACTGAAACAGATAGGGCTTGAATGCCGTTATAAAAAAAACTTAATGTCCATGGGACCAATAACTGAACTTATTGTATAGGTGAAACCATGGTATTTGCGATATTAATTATTGTCGGAGTTATTGGATACGCCTTTACACTTGGTATGATAATACTATAATACGGTTGATATCACTAATCGTAAATAATATATATACTATTTGTAGCCGTTTATATATTTATACTTTCTAAAAGGAGATCACGAAGGGTTTAGCTTCTGTCAGCTAAGGTTATATATATGTTTTAGTCTTATATTTTGAACTCCTACTGGGAACACACAATATTTTGGATACTGACGAAGGGTTTAAACTTTGTTTAATCAAATCACTTTCCAGACTGCCCCCAGTGTCAACATGCTGCCGGTGTATCCAACCAGCCACCAAACCATGAAGAAGATTATTTGGTGGAAAAGACGATAAATTTCGATTGTGCGGAAAACACGATTCGCGCAACAGCATGTCATGAAGGCATCGACCGGTGTTACAGTTGGCACACAGTATCCAACGGAAAGGGGCTAATTAACAATCCCGGTAGGTATCGGTAATTGGGATGTATTTCGTTGTGTTGTATGAGCTGATTGATAAATTACTGTTTATTTACCTCTTACAGACTGACAATGGAAAGGTTGTACAAAATCTATCTATTATTGTGTTTAAAGCGTTTAAATTGAGAGCTGACTTATATAATCAATAGTTTCTCTCCAAGTACATACATTTATTTATCTCTTTAAAGGGGCCGTCCAATATATTTTTGCATGTATTGAAGCATGTCATTAAATGCTTTATATTGATAATTTTAACAATTGACCTAAAAATATCCGGTAAAAAAATACAATTTAAAAAAAGGAAAAAAGTATCCCTCAACAGGGCTCGAACCACTGACCCCTGGAGTCCTGGAGTAAAAGTTCTCACGCCTAGACCACTCGACCATCCATGCTCATACTTACAGCGGATGTATTGTTTACCTATATAAGCAATCCTCGTAGTTTCCCAAAATACAACAACAACAGAATTTTCCAATTTATTCAATCGTTTCGCGTCGCACGACGCTTTATACTTTTCATGTTTTTAAATCGTCAAAAGATGCACATAATGGATATTTAAGAGCATGGTAAATGGTCAGTATTATTATTTCCTCAAAAATGTCATAACAGAAACGAAAATTTGCGAATCTGAAACAACTTTTTTTAATTTTGTCAATTTACCAAAACGTTGGACGGCCTCTTTAATATAAAAATACAAAATACGATAAAGTGTATACACATGTGTGTATAAAGACTTTCATCTCGGTTCAAGTTGTATACAAATTTTGTTTTAAGACTTTCATCTAGGTTCTGTATAAAAAATGTGTACGTCATTGACCATCTGTGTATATATATAGTTTTTTGTAATATGTGTGTACTCACAGGCTAAAAGGCTAGTGTTTGTTGAAATAAACTCAAAACGCTATTACTGATTAATTTAAATGACACAAGGAAAAACAATTAGAAAAAAATGACACATTAAAGGTAAGTATATTCAAATTCAAAGTCGGTCTCTTAGTGTCGGATTCGAATATGACCAAAAATGTTCAATAAAATTAATTTACAATGTGTATACTATACCATCAATCAAAAATGTTTTCTTCAGTAAACTTAACAACGAGCATATTATCGCCGATACGGACACGTTCACTCGTGTTTGTTTAGAGGATCAAAACTAAAAAAAATATTACCTGGAGTTTATAACTTTTCCGAAATGGACATAGAATAAAGTTTTAAATCCTTTCCGATACATGTATATCAATCTAGTTTGTTAAATCACGTGATCTATACAGGCCCATTATGGCCTCTTGACCATTAATTTAATACATGAAAGTGACAAACGTCTTTAGCTAAAAGTGTTTAATGTAAACATTCCAAGTAAAGGATACAGCGCGATATGACCATATTGCGTTGTGTTTGCTTCTGTAACAAAATACACAACCATGCAAAAATTACCAAGCTATAGCAGATCAGCGTTTGTTGCGCACAACAAATATAATATAACTATACACATCGTATTTATTTATTTTCAGAAGTGGAGTACACAATTGAAAATGTACAGCGAGGTTGTGGAAATCTGGTTGGTTCTCCGGATCCAGACATATGTGAAGACTCTAAGAACGGAACTGGATACAAGGTAATTGCTGAATTCCAATCAGTACAAAACCTGTACTCGAGCGTCCAAGTGACGGGACTGATATGCGACGGGTCCAAGACCTTTCAGATACAGATAAATGAAACAGATTTCAACTCCTTTCGTGGCGCTGGACGTAAATCTGACAGGAATTCCGCCGCGAAAGGCCTATTGAACTGTTACTGGGTGATTCTACTCGTAATTATTTTGTGAATTACTTAAGATTGAGGTGTAAAAATGTTTTCATTTATGTTATTCATATTCGACGTACTGGACTTTGCCTGAGTTATAATACTAGTTATTGTTCTGTAAATTATACCAAATGCAACATGCAAATAGTATTATTCATCTTACACTACTATATATTTTGATATGTTTTTATAATGCGATATGTTGACGTGTATTGCTTCTGTGCAAAAAGAGAGAGACTTTTATACAATCACCCTCACTTTTTGTAATGGTTAACACATTACAATTATTTTGTGGGTAAGTGTGAGGTCTGGCTAGCCATCAAACCGGTTTAAACACTGCAGTGCTTAGCATTAACCGTTGCAATGCGGTAAACCCAGTTTTTTTATCATTGTATGGTAGAGATGGTGTTCTATAATAAAATAAGTGAATAGTAACAATAATATATCTCCTGATATAGTATGTGGAGTTTCATCATTTGCAATACTCCACAATTATCATTTATTACTGAACATGTTTGTTTTTTGGTACTGCGGTTGGTATGACCGACTGACTGATACCGTGTATTGCGTTATATAAACGTACATACAATATGCAAACATGCATCACGTACTAAGATTATAGACAACAATAATACTTTAATACTATAAAATAATAGTATACGGCGTACTGTCTGCCACCACGAGTAACGCTCGTACGCAACTATCAAGGTCCTCGCCTATCGCGTATCCCGGAGACAAAATTATGTATCTGGAATACCTGATCAATATTATTCTATTAAACCAGAGCATGGATTGCAAGAAATAATGATCTTTGATCTCAATATAAAGTGGTAGTTTCACACGTACACAAAAAGTTTCCTTGGTAGTATCAGGCATGTGATTATCAGCAATTTCAAACAATGTCTATTTTACCCATTAGATATCTTAGATACATCCTCTTGGCTAAACATTTCAAAAATTTAATCGCAGAACCACATTGATTCCCAGTGACACTTTAATATTCAATCGGTTTTCCCTCTTTTGATAAACCACATGTTAGCTATACCGCGTCATCATACCGCACTTTATCATCCAATTACTCTTCAATGTGCTGCAAACAGTTTGGGGTAAGAACTTGTTGTTTTATTCATATTTGTAACGCATATTTCGTCAAATAATATACCTAGACATATTAAAAGCTTATTAGTAGATGCAACAGACTTGATGTTTTAGCTCGGGAGTGGTCTTAAAAATAGCTAATATATTATCCATTTTGTTTTTTTTCTCCTGCTCCGTAAGCTGATTGATTACAATGGAACGCATGTATACCTTTGGATTGCTTCGGTCGCTATTAACGCTCAGGGTTTCATAATATGTTATACACCAGTTAGTTACGCACGATACATAAAAATTATCAATTGGTTTGAAGTTGTTACTATCTTGTCTCCCAAATTTCGGAAACTTAAACAGAAAATCCCTAGACGATTACTTAAACAAACAAATGCAGCCGTTTAACGTTTTCGAAAACATAACCAACAGGGACTGTCAAGATAACACAATCTAAAGACGATATTTGTAAAATCAGCTAAATCCGTTTTTCGTTGTAATAGCGTTGAATTCCCCGAAAAAAAATCTGCTCTTATCAAATATTACTTAAACAAACAAATGCAGTCGTTAAACGTTGTTGAAAACATAACCAACAGGGACTGTCAAGATAACACAATCTAAAGACGATATTTGTCAAATCAGCTACATTTGTTATTCGTTGTAATCGCGTATAAGTTCCCCGAAAAAAGTATGTTTTTATCAAATTTGATAAAGTCGCTGTAAAGACAGTTTATCTTCTTGTGGACCGCCAAAATATTGTGTGTGCGAGTCAAACACTGGTTTATTACATGATAATCATTTAATGAGACAGGTTTTTATGTCTGTTCAAAACTTATCCCATCAATAACGGATGATGCTGTCTGACATAACTACTGTAAACGGTAATAAATAACAGGTCGGTATCAGCATTTACTATATTCCGATCTATTAAGACGCAATTTATCACAAAAATTCAGCTATTGTGATAAGTCTTTGACCCGCTTCCGTCCCCGTGCGATATGCATCAAGAACGCTTTGCTCAATTTTGTCCCGAGGCCACAAGTGAGCTAAAAATCTAGATCACAATGTCAAATATAATAACAACCTTTTACTCATTCTAAATGCGTAGGTTGTAATCTTATTACGATGGAATACATAATTAATGTTGATCTGACCATATTTAGACACAGTTTAAGCAGTATCACGTGAAGTTAAAAACTTTGACGTGAGTAAATTATTCTGCAATAAGTATGTGTCTTTACATCAGGTGATCGCTTTAGGGCCGTCTTGGTTCCTTTATCTATATGGCTAATGGACACATATGTGCACCCTTTGCTAACATAACATTCCGTAAATTTCATATAAACACATAACAAATTGTTAGACTACCACTTCTGCGCAGAAATTAGACACGAAGCTGAGTACTGAAAATAATTGTATCTCACTTCACGTCGCTTAATTGCTATAGTGCTCTATCTCCATTTTTTTTCAAAAATGAGTTTTTTAATATCGCTGTGTTCGTGAGGAAGAGAGATTTAATATGACGTAATCGGGTGAATGCTGTACTGCACCATCTCCGGGACTTGGAGCAAAGTAGAATTCACGCTCAGATTAGCCTATCAATTGCCAGAATTTACACCACGTGACTGAGTTTCATTGGCGTCGCACTGAAGAGCGGCGACTCGTATGTAATACGTTTTTTTTTCGCTTATGGGAGGAGAAGTTATTTTACGGATCAATGTATATATTTTTGTTGTCAGAATATCTTGCATAGTGGAGATTTTTTGTGTAAATTAGTGTAAATAAGTACTGCATTTGTGCCTTTTACATTTACTACAACATTTATTGCCAATTCTTTTAATTAATAATTGATCACAGGGACTGGGAAATACTAAAAGATCACAGGGGATGGGCAAATACGCGAACCGGTGAAACTTTCTGGTTTTGTATAAAAACAAAACATAATCAAAATATATTTATTTTGTGATTTTTATAACAATAGCGCAGACTTTTGCTGTTCGAGCTTTGATTAACGCGTATTTTCTTCAATTTTACAAGACGACAGCGATTACACGGTTTATTACTTTATTGATAACCGTTACACTACAGTGACTTATTATCTTAGTTAGAAGTTGGAGCGGTTCCGTAGTGGTGTGGTTACACGCTCGCTTCACATGTCAGAGACCCAAGGTTCGAGCCCCAGTAAAATCACATTATTTTATTTATGTTCTATGTTAACTTTTTGTTTTGATGTAGACATTTTTGTTTAAATAATTATGCTGTTTTATTGTAACCATTTTTTGTTTTTATTATGCCCATGAAATATATGTGTGAGAGGGCGGGGGGGGGGGGAAACACATTAAAACTTTTACAGTTTTTTTTTCATATCAATGAGTACTCAGCCTCTATCGTAAATGAGCAACGTAAGAATAAGTTCAGAATCATCTCCCCTTGAAGTTGAGAAATATAAGAAATTACGCTTACAAGATGAAGCAGATTTTATAAAACCTACACAGTTCTGTTCCATTAATGCAAACTGCACACGGATGCCAGTAAAAAAGGAAACCAATGTAAATAAAATAAACTATGAAATATTTGGGGGTTACAACACAAAATCATAGATAATGGTTATTTAGGGGTTATAACACATCATAGATAATGGTTATTTGGGGGTTATAACACAAAATCATAGATAACGATTATACCAGTATCTTTTTCTATTTTGTTTAAAACAATCGGCCAATATATTAATATTTACAGTAGAAAAAAAAATCGTTCCATGTAACTTCAGTGAGTGCCTTTTACACTGAAATTCCCGACGCCCTTTGCATCAATAGTTATCTTGTTTCAGAACTGTAATGATCCATCTCCATAACAGTCAATGAATAAATGTCCAGATCCGTTACCGATAAAATGCTATATGTCCCGATAGAGCAGTTCAGCATTAATGATTTTTTTTACCAGAATCTCCATACATTAAATTGCAAAGAATATTAACATATAATTTACTAAAGTTAATATTTAAATAAATTCATAATCTCCGTTTGCTGATAAACACTCCGGTATAAATTGTGTCCACATACGTGCATAAATAAGTGAGAAAACTGGACCTTTACATGCGTTTTTCTCCAAAAAAAATTGAAAATGGTAATTATAGCACTATAGCAATCAAGCGACGTAATCATACAAATCAACATTAATCAATTATCTTGACAAAACTCTGAGATATCACAATGGTACTAAATACACACGGCCCCACTCCATAAGTGTTCCTTTAGGGTTTTGGTATTGTGACATTTCTGACATGCGCACTCGCATGTGGAAGGTCGTAGTTGTCAATCCACATTTAAAGGATCGTCCAACAACTTTAAAATTCAGTTGAGTAGCTCGCCAAGATGAAGTTATCGTCATTAATTTTCTGCATTGGACTACTTGCCATTGAGCCTTGCATGACACAACGGGAACCCTGGCGGTATTTGCCAAATGAAACATACCGTAAGTATAAATCTATTGAGTTGTTATAATTAAGTTTGTGTTTATTACGATTTTGTGTGATTATTGTATTTGCTTTCTCAAACGGCAATGAAATTATTGCATGTTTTCTTTGGTAAAACAGTTGATTAATAATGATATAATATATTTCAACAAAATGCATAAGTTCGGGACTTCGTGCTGCCTTTACTTCGAACACAATTATGATGAATTCACATATTTTATATAAAAAAAATGTATCTGAACTGGATTCTTGTTATAAGTAACTTCTTTTCTACCGGTTTTACCTGAAAAGTCAATCGATGTACCGTCCGTCCGTCATGCTATTCAGCGTGTCCGTTATTACGTTCGTTGGTAAAACTGTTTCCAACGATTTATCAAAAAGTATTGAAGATACATATCTTTCGTATTATTTTTCTTATTGTCTTTTCCGAATTTGTAAGTGAGAACATCTATTATAAATTGTTCGCAGTTTGTTTAAATGTCCAATTTCCAAACAAATGTCATCGAAAAATACTGTATATAGTATAAGAAAATAAGCGCAATGGCGTGTGTAACGCTTTTCGTTGACAATTTGGAAATACGCCTCATACTAACACAGAGTTTAAAAATATGTCGTCAAGTCTAAAACTTGAATGACCAAGTGTATGCGCGTGTGATTTTTCTGCCAAAATCTCAGGTGATTGCAATTAATAAAATTCATGATTTTGTAATAATATGTTTGACTCCTTTAAATAATTGTTTACCAACAAATGTCGGTGATGTTTTTTCCAGATTGCCCAGCATGCGGTCACTCAGTAGTTAAAGCGGAGGGCGTGAACGGCATACAAGAAATACTTATGAGAGACCATCATCCTAATTTCAATTGTACTGAAAACAAAGCGCCGCAAAATTCATTGTGCCATTTAGCCTGTGCTAGTCTTTTCTACCATATTGAACTATTCAACACAAACCCAGGTAAAAAAATTCCTTCGTCTTTTTTATTACTTGCACCGGATCTTAAGTGATTAGCTACTGTGATGTTTTACTTTTGTCCAATTAGACATTATTTGACACAACGGGAATATATTAAACACGACATACAGGATATGTGTTCATGCCAGTGTAAGATCGTTTGTTATTTCACGAGTGATCATAAAAAATATTATTTTTCTATGATTACGAGTGAAATAACAAACGATCTTACACTGACATGAACAAATTATATGTTTCTTCTATGCCCCTTTTTTAAGAAAATAATTAACAGCTGTTTCCCATTCGCTTAAAAGTTACCCTTTCTCCCGTGGTGTGCCTCAAAACATTTCAATACACAAAATGACGTCATTATTCCAGCAAAATTCTCCAGTTAAACTCTTTTACAATGTAAATAAACGGTGAAAAAAAGCATAAAATAAAAAGAAAATGTGTGGATTCGGTGGAATATCGATTTTAATTCACTCGTGATCATAAACAACATTGGCAATACCCAATGAGGGGCATAACTTCTTCACTTTCAGCATATATCTTACGAAACGTCGAAACTGTGAGTTTCATAGCATCAATAATTTGATACTTTACGAAGTATATTAAGATCATGCCCCTGCGGTTTTTCCTGGCAAATTTCCTGGGGTCAGATGATTTATATAAACGTATGTAGCATGATAACTAAAAAAATCGGTTTCTTCAATTCCACAATTCCCTCAGCTTTACGCACTTATGATATATAATATGTGACATCGGATCGCGGTACTCTTATCAGAATTGTTCCAATCATTTCCATTTGATCAAATTGGCTAGGCCCAATGGTAACATTCTGTATATGACATCTCTTAAACAACATGGAAAAGTTATGTAAGTTATGGCGTGTAACTGATATATTATAGAATGTACATAAACAAAATCAAAATAAAAAAGCCTGATGATATACTTGACATGCCAATTTTGTATAACAACAACTTAAAGATCGGTGATAATAGTATTTATGAAAAAAGTATGTATGAACGTGGCATACGATTTATAAGAGACATATTATGTACCTCTGGAAAATTCAGGTCTAAGCAAGAAATTGAAGCTTGTACATGTAAAAAATATCAATTTTCTATTGTACGAAGGTCTAAAACGATCTGTAGCAAAGTTCATTAAAATCTCAGGTTTTGCATCTGTAAAAGCATCATCCAATGATGGAGCTTATATTTTTTGTTACCTAAAATTTGTTTTTGCCCAGAGACAAAATAAACTAGTATATGAAACTCTTATTTCAAATACTGAAAAACCTTCAAGTGAAGCAAAATGGAATGCATTGTTTAATAATATTGACTGGAAGTATGTGCACAGCTTTGTTTTTAAAATAACCAGAGATACTTTTATACAATGGTTACATACTAGAATAATACATAGAATTTAAGGTACTAAATATCTGCTTTATAAAAAGAAAATTGTTATTGATAATAAATGTACTTTTTGTAATTAATATGAGGAAACTTTAACTCATCATTTCTGGGGTTGTGAGCACATCCAAATAATTGTTCAACATGTTTTGAACGTATTGCATATAAATAATGTCAATATGCCTACACTCTCTTGCCAGGACATGATTCTTGGAATTTATACGGAAAAAAATGAAACCTATCAATATATTGCTTCTTGAAATTAAAAAGTATGTCTTAATGTGTAAACAAACAAACAAAATCCCAAATGTTCCAGGACTTAAGAGAAGTCTACTTTTATCAAGGGAAATCCAAAAGCAGACAACTCATCAAAATAATGAATTCCCTAATTGGTCAGTTGTAAGAATACTCATACAATGAACCCAAGCCAATATAATGCACTGTAACAAAATATGTACAACTAAACATATTTTTAGCACACTGGTGACATTCTTTTTTTCTTCACACTTTTTTAATTTGTGTATTCCATATATTTAATCTTTATTAACCCTTTAGGTAGATAAAAATTATATGTGTTATTTGTGTATGTACTTCTTGTTGTATGATTTTTACAAGGTTTATATATATATATATATATATATATATATATATATATATATATATATATATATATATATATATATATATATATATATATATATATATATATATATATATATATTTATTTATTTATTTATTTATTTATTTATTTATTTATTTATATATATATATTTATATATATATATATAATAAAACGCTTTAATTACATTTGCCGTAGCTTTCGACCTCTCGGTCTTCTTCAGCGGCATTTATTTTTGAAGCATATTATGTTTAGCGGAAGTGACGTTATAATAGTGAACGTTACATTGCGCGCCAATTTTATTAGTCTTTTGTGTTAAGTCCATACGGTTTGAACGTTCTCAGTTTGCGTTTCCAAAGTTGTTCGATGGTCTTCCGGTACTCGTCGGATCCATTTAATTTGTCTAGTCCCATGACCCGGAAGTCCGCGACGCTGTGGCAATTTGTGTAAAATTGCTCGGCAACCGGGTCATTGTGTCGAGTCCGTATCCGGGACAGGTTACGGAGATGTCGTTGGTACAGGGTATCTCCCGTTTCACCTACGTATACAAAGGTCTTACAGCGTTCGCAGTGCACAGCGTAGACCACATTGGTGGATTTGCAGGTGACCTCGTTCCGCACATTGTAGGTTTTGCCGGTGGTATCGCTGAACGTTTCGGCCTCCATCATGTATGGACAGATTGCGCATCTCTGTGCCCCACAAGGTCCGCTCCTGTTTGGAACCCGGAAAAACCTTCGGTTGTGTTTTGTATGTACAAATATGTCTTCCAGGTTGCAGTCTCTTTTGAATGCTGCTAACGAGGTTTCAGGAAAAACGTTTTTCGTTCCATCGGAAGTGTGGAGGGTTGGCAGATGTTTCCGGAGGATATGGCCGACATTTGGTAACGCTCTGGAGAAAGTGATAACGAGCGGTACCCTGGAAAAACTTTTTGAAGGCACTTTCGTACGCAGCAGATCGTCTCGCTTTTTGCTATCAACTTTCTTCAGTTCTGTCTCGACGAATCGGCCATTGTATCCTCGCTTCAGTATTTGGTCTTTGATCTCATCTCTGTGTTCTTTGTAGTCCGTCGCTTCCGAATATATTCGTTTTAGCCTCACTCCTAAGCTGCACGGAATGGCCTTTTTCGTAGACTCGGTATGAGACGAGTCCTTGTGCAGGTAGAGGTGCCTATCTGTAGGTTTGGTGTATATATCTGAAACCAGCCTTCCTATTCGAATTGACGTCATAGTGTCTAGGAATTCGAGCTGCTCTGTGGAGTAGCGGAGCTCGAGCTGCATTCGTGGATGGATTTTATTTGCAAACGCATGGGATATCTTAAGTTCCTCCAAACCATGTGTCCACAAGCCCCAAAGATCATCATCGAACCAGAAGTAAGCTATGGGATGTTTATTTGATTTTGAAAATAGCTCTTTCTCCCAGGCTCCCATGTAGGTCGACGCGTAGTTCATACCTAAGTGCGATCCTATCGTAGTTTCTTCATTTTGCACGTAGTGGTCTCCATTGAATGAAATGGTGTTGTTATTCAGAACAGTGTCCATCATTATGATTATGTCGTTGGTTGCTATTTCCGGTTGCACTCGCCGATTGAGAGCTTCAGTTACTGCAGCACGGGCCTCTTCTCTTGGTACGCTGGGGTAAAGAGCCTTCACATCCAAACAAAATATGATGGTACCATCTGGTAGCGGCTGCTGTATCTGTGTCATTTTGTTTAGAAAGTCGGTTGTGTCTCTCACATACGACGGAAGTGACGTCACAGGATCGCGCAGTTAATTCTCGACTATTTCCGCCATCTTCTCTGTCGGGTGATTACGGATGTTGACAATAGTGCGGAGAGGCATCCCAGGTTAATGAAGCTTCGGGTTGCCCTGAAGCTTACCGGAAGTTCCTCCGCTGCTGGTGAGATACCTTTTAAGGTCACTGTCGATCGACCCCTTCTTGTATAGTGTATCGGTCACTTTTTTATCTTTGTTTTCCACAATTCTAGTCTTATCATCCGCCACCTCGACGTATGTGTCACTGTCCGACATTTCACACTTCAGCTTTTTGACATAGTCTTCCCTGTCCATCATCACTATCCCCGACCCCTTGTCGGCAGGCCGAATAACGATGTCGTCGTCGAGAAGTAATTCTTTGATTGCCTGTTCTTCCGATTTGCTCAGATGATTATATTTAAATTTTCATTTTAATCCGCAAATTATGTCGTCCTTAACCGCTTGTATATATGTGTCAAGCCATTTGTCGCGGCCTGCCTTTGGAGTCCACGTTGAGGTCTTCTTTTTGTATCGGTGCTCATCTTCCTTGGTTGTATGTTCTGCGTCTTCTGCATAGAAATATTCTCGTAAGCGCAAACGACGTTCCCACGCTGACAAGTCTGTAAGTAATTTTGCTTTGTCTATTGTTTTTCTAGAAGGTATGAACTTCAGTCCTTTCGACAGCAGGGACAACTGAGCCTCAGTTAACGTCTTGTTTGACAGGTTGGTAACAACACTCATTTTGTTTCCGTTATGTTTCATCTTTGTTTTTGTCACGCACTGTGTATTCTGCATTTCCTCCGAGGAGTGTATTGTTTTTTCTGTTGTCACAGACGTAGGTCTTTCATGCTGCCGAATCAAGTCAAAGTGCTGGTTTTCTAGCTGCACACAAATAAACTTCCGGTAAAGCGATCCTTTTTCTACAGGGAATCGCATCCAACTAAAGCATCCATTGTTGTATTGTTTCACGTAAATGTCTACGTCGTAAAATGTCGAAGCCGCTAATATTTCCGCCTCTGTAGCCCAAGAGCGAGAGTTGCCATCGCTTTTTTCATGCAGCTTATGTGTACACCGTAATCACCATCAATATAGTTTTTGTAAGTGGCTTCATTATCAAGCATGTGATTAGTTAGAGAAGTTCTTACTACAAGTTCATGTTTCTCGGGATCATCGAATATTCCTGCCGCAATACACCGGAAAAAAAGCAGTTTCCATCTTTTTCAATCAAAAGAAGACACTGGTCGTCTGCACTTGTTTTCCGAGTTCGAAGTAATTTGAGTTTAATATTTTAGTTGCTTCAATGAACTGCTGGACACGAAGGAATATCGTTTTTTTCCAAATAGTGAGATGTACATAGCTTTACGCCGAACGGGAGTTTGAGAAACATTTTGACGTATATATTGATAAATTTGGCATTTAACAAGCAACTGATTTAGGTGTTTTCACTGAACCGAACAGACTGTTTGGTAGAAGATACATATTTCTATCACGAAGTTCTTTGTTTCGAGAGCTACAATCTTACCATGCTCGGGTGTGGCATATTTGCAGTGTTCTTAATGTTTCGTTGGACATAACGTGCAATGACATTATACAGCGTTGCAACGCGAAACGATTGAATAATTAAGAGAGTTGTGATGTTGTCGTTATATTTTATGACACTACGAGGATTGCTTATATAAGGTATAAAATACATCACTAATGGTATGAGCGCGGATGGCCGAGTGGTCTTAGCGGTAAACATTTACTCTAGGGGTCAGTGGTTCGAGCCCAGTTGATGGTTACTTTTTTTTTCTTCAATCATATTCTTTTTTTATTGGAGCTTTATGGATCCAATGTTTACATTTATCAACATAAAACATTCAATGTCAAACTTCAATACATGCCAAAATCTGTGAAAATGTCCCTTTAAGCTACTACTCAGTAATGCTAAAAACCCCAGCCATGTGGACTTGGATAGTAAACAGTTCTCAATCAACAGGAACTATTAAATAAACAAGTTTCATTTAGGCAAATCGAAAAACAAAATGTTAATTATGTAAAAACAAACAATACATTATCAGTTAATACCCATTTAATGCAGAAAAACACACAATAATAACATAGTTTAAAGCAATTCGAAACTTAAGTAGACTTCACTCCATGGTGACAAAGGTTAATTAATTATAACTTTTCGGCGATTCAAATAAACTATACACTTAAAGCATCCATTTGTGATGAAAAAACAACAACAAACGCATTCGTAGTTAAATACCAAAAAAAATGCTTAATACTGAACAAAGCAACTTTCCAATTTGCTCAATTTTTTGTAACCTACGTAACAAACATAAGCAGCACATACAACGGCCCCAACCTTTAGCGCCATAACCCTTAAGTCTTAATCGCACGTTTCATGTACACATATTTGACTGACGCCATTATTTCATTCAGTTTAATTATTGTTGCCCTGGTTTCTAATCGATTAAAATATCGAAGCAGTTCCGGTCGGACCTCTTGATTGACGTAACGAGACAGAATGCCAATCATCTGCAGTCGGATCAGAAGACAGATCAGAGTCACGTCGGCTGCTGTCATTTCAGGTCCGAACAACCAGTGGCCTTCACCAGATACAATTTCTGAAAATAAGTACCGGTATATCTATTGAGTTCCATTCACCGAAAAATAGACATGTGTTCGTGTGATAGGGATTCTCATACACTGCACATGTACATTAAGCAAACTAAAGTATTTTAACCTAAATATAGAGGTTCGAAAGCTCACATGCTGATTAATATGTTTGTAAAGTTTAGTACCTTTTGCGGTCATGCTTTTCGGCGATGCGAGTCACACAATTCAGAATATGTCTTCTTTTTTACCAAAAGGGTAATAACTCCGATAATTTTGAATTAGAAAATGAAAGGTGGAAAAACTTAAGGACAATTCAAAATACAAATGACCAACCCCCCCAAACAAAAAAGAAACAACAAATTGGAATGGTTTCCTTTGATAATATTTCTAGAATAATAGTCGCTGACAATTAAACATGTGGTGATAAATAAACATATGACCCGACAATCTAACTTTGTGATACTGCAAAACTATTATCATGAGATCATGTTATCCAAGAAACAATAATAATTTGTTTAGTCATGTTATAAAGGGGAAATTTACGTTTACATTGAAAATATACCCTTTTCTGGGTACATAATTTTATCTGTTCACTCTGAACTAATAGTGTTGAATTTTTTTCGCGATCATGGAATTGTTTGATGTATTAAGCTCGTAACCATTACATACAAGATATTCACTATTCTAGCTACAAAAAGTATCTTCATGGATATAAATACTTTCATTTGAGATTACCATTTGCGCTAAATTTTAACATGCTTTCAATCCGATCAAAAATTCCTTCGAGTTCATCTAGGATTTGCGCCACGACCTTATCATCCAGAATGTTCGTTCGTCTCTGCTCCAGTTTCGCGAGTTTACCTTCCACGCTCGTTCGCACATCCGACGAGCAGGTCTGTATCTGCTTTCGGTACTCGGAGATAGTTGCAGAAAACTGTGTATCTTTGGGAAAAATGTGTTATCATTATATTTGGGGTTTTATTAAGTACAAATAAACCAAAAATGCAAAGACAAACGATAGCATTTTGATGCACATGCGCTGCATCATTGTGGTAAAACACAAGAGTCGTTTAAACTAATGCAACAAAACAGTGACATTCATTAGACATGCACATGTTCAATTTAATCCGCCCCAAACACATTTTGACAACCAAATATTCGTGATATCGACTGAATATGTCGTGAAAACAAGATAAATAACTCGAACGTGAAAATGACTTATTAACTCTTGGCAAGGGCATAATCAATCACGATGTCCTTTTTTTCGTTCAAAGCGCAAGATGCAGTAGTAAAATAGGTCTTTGAACAATAATGAATGGCTGATTTCTGTACAAGAGAATCTCTAAAAACACTATTTCAAGATAGTTAAATGTTCGACTAAAATGTTCGACTAATCAACTATTAATATATCAACTATTGGATATAAACAACTTTTCAAAATCCGCACGTCAAAATAATAATAATAATGATATTTTCAAGTTTTAAAAACGAGATATAAATTTGTGAAAATGTAGAAATGATTCTGTATAAGTCAGTGAATAATATGATGTAAATTTTGTAGGAATCCCGTACCAATAACGAAGTAAAATTGATGAAATAGTGGGAAGTCCCGGAACAGCGGTTTTAACAGAAGTTACACAAAGCCATGAAAGCGGATACCAGGAGAGAACATATTCATTAAACGTGAGTAAATCGCTGCAGAAAAAGCTTGCCGCTACGGACCAAGATGTTGTTGTGTACGAGACTGGAGGTGGACTGCGATTATTACTAAATACCGGTATGTTTTAATGCTTCAAGTTTGCGGTTGATCAATTTTTTGGTGACACTTCTCTTCCATTTAAATGCTGCAAAATACCGATACATGATAAACAAGGGAATTTGGTAGAAACACAGTACAAATTAAGTACAGGACGACAATCTATCTACACGTTGAACTTATACCACACAAAAAGCTCACGTCTGATTAATGGAAAAAATGCGCAGAAGTTCACCGACGTTCACCTTCCAATCATGTTTAAGAACATAGAAGACATGTTATTGCCTGAACAAATAACACCAGCAGATATATACAATTCTTTAAAACAACTTCTTATGTCGGTAAATAACAAGACGGCAAAACCCTCGAGTGACCACCATGAGTCTGATGTCCATGACAATGAGTTGCGCAAATTGAATGAGACTATACAAGTTGTTCGCAAAGAGAAGCAAATTCGTCATTCTATCCAGAGCCAGGAATCAGATATCAAGGGTATTTTGACTGACTTTATGAAATCTGTTTCTGAACAAATACTCGAACCTAAATATGAATTAAAAGAACACGTAAAGAAAACGTCGGCTCAAATGGAAGAACTTAAAGACATCACTTGCGGCCTCACAAAACACCATAGTCTTTGCTGTAATGATATTTCCTCAAAAATGCAGGACGTTGCTGAAGAATCAGTCAGTTAAAACCCAAATGAGTGTACTAAATGAAGAACTTCTCAAAAGATGGCAATCGTTTACCGACTCTATCAAAACTCTGTTGTCTGCTATTACAGATCACAAGAAAGAAAATCATCATTCAGTACAGTCACAAGCTACAAACCAATTACCATCCAATATAAACAGAGAAACAAGTCTTTGTGCAGATCTTTCAGCAAGCACATTTCCATCCCCTGCTAGCATTGAACCACGGAGAACTCTCATCATTTGAGACTCGATTTTGAAAGGAATAAAAAAGTTCGGGTTAAAACGCGACGTTGATATACGCTCTTGTCCTGGAAACACTCTTAACGGGATTCAGTCGCAACTAAATAAACTGAATTATACTCAGTACGAAAAAATAGTGGTGTATGCAGGCGGTAATGATGCCGCTTCCGGTTCCTCCCAAAAGACAGTACAACGATGCCAAAGCTCTACTGCAGGACATTCAAAATAAATCATCGTCGTGTCATATCTGCATATGTACTATCTGTCCGCGAACTGACGATGATGTCGTTCCATTGAATGATCTTTTAAAGCAGTTAAGTGATGAATTTAAGGCGCAAATTATCGACTGTCATCAATCGTTTGTGTTCGGGAATGGAACTACTGCCAGGAATTTCTATTTTCGGGATGGTATTCATTTGAATAGGTCTGGAACAAGTGTTCTAATTGCGGCGATCCATCGTGAAATACCAATCACGCGACAAGTTGCCGGAAACAGCATAGCAACTGATCAACGACGGTTTGACTCTCTTCAGGGACGACGAATGCCGCCAAAAGCATATTGCAATGTGTGTGGCTTGAATAATCACGACACAAATGACTGCTACCGGAAATGGCGTCGATCGGACAGTTACCATAGCAACTTGTGGTCCGAGTCTATGAGATACGGACGATATCGCCGTCAGAGCACGGCCCCAGCTGAACAACGGGCTGCATAGGACATTCGCATCAGGCCATCACACATTTCAAATCCTGAGAGCGGTACTGTTAATTATAATAAATTTGTATTTAAATAACTTATGTATAGAATGTAATAACTGTGTATGCAAATGTGATTCTGACACTAGCATTTTAAATACGATTGTATCAAATGAAGCTGTCTACTTAGTATCAACTATTGATGATAAAAATACGCTATTAAAAAGTAGCACTACCATTGAAAAAGAGAATTGTTTTTCTAATGAAAATTGTAGTATTATTACAGAGTCAACTTTGGTTTTAATTTCACTAATAGTGGATTACATGTTGTTTGTTTAAACATTCAACACATATTACCGAAGATTGATGAAATCAAATATGTACTTTATAATTCGGATATTCACATATTAGGACTTATTGAAACATTTTTGAATGCTGACATATTAGATAGTGATATACAAATTCCAAATTATAATATTATTCGCCGCGACAGAAACATTCGAAAGGGTGGGGCATATTAATTTATATTAAAGATAGCACACCTTTCCAACATAGATTGGACTTCAACGTAAATTCTTTAGAATCAGTTTGGATTGAAATAATGTTTCCTCAAACAAAATCATTCTTAATAAACTTTGTATACAGACCACCGGATTCTACAATTGAATGGATATCGACATATGAATCAAATTTTAAAAATGCTTATAACTTAATGGATATAAAATTTTATATATTAGGAGATTTTAACATAAATTTTCTTTCTTTTTTTTTGTTCAGTAATGATAAATGGTCTTCTTTTGTGATGGCAAATGGACTCCAACAAATGGTCAGGCAACCAAAACGAATAACAAACACATCAAACACTATAATTGATCATTTGTATACTAATCGTCCGGATCGAATCATGGAAATATTTGTATCGTCCTATAGTATAAGTGACCACTTTCCAGTGTGTTTCACCCGAAAGACACGTTATAAACTATCTAAAAACACGCATTTAAAGGGATCTTTTCACGCTTTGGTAAATTGACAAAATTGAAAAAAGTTGTTTCAGATTCGCAAATTTTCGTTTTAGTTATGATATTTGTGAGGAAACAGTAATACTGAACATTTACCATGGTCTAATATAGCCATTATATGCATCTGTTGACGATTTTAAAACCTAAAAATTATAAAGCGTTGCAACGCGAAACGATTGAATAATTTGGAGAGTTCTGTTTTTGTCGTTAAATTTTGTGAAACTACGAAGATTGCTTATATAATGTATAAAATAATTCAAATATATGTACTCGGCGGAATAGCTCAGTAGGCTAAAGCGTTTTTACTTCAGGACTCTGGCAGGACTCCAGGGGTCACTGGTTCGAAACCTGGTCCGGGCAATGTTCTTTTCCTTTTTTTAATTTTATTCTTGATCTTTTACTGGAGCTTTTACGATCCAATGTTTACATTTATCGATATAAAGCATTTAATGAATAAGTTAAAAAATGCCAAAATCTGTGAAAAGGCCCCTTTAACAAAGGAATATAGGCAATTCAAAAATTTCAATAAATCAAACTTTCAAAATTATTTATTAATGTCAAATGTAGAACATGTTGAAACAATAGAAAATCCAAATACTTCACTTAGTTATTTACTAAATAAAATTAATGAAGCGCTAAACGTTCACGCACCATTAAAAACAAAAAGAATAAAATCTGATCGTCTGCCCAGTTGGTTTACAGCGGAAATTAGACAAGAAATCAAAGTTCGCGATTGGTTAAAAAAGCATCATAAAAAAGATAAATACAAGAAACAGCGAAATCGTGTAACATTCTTAATAAGAAAAAATAAGAAGCAGTTTTATAACCAATCGGTGAAGGAAAATGCATCAGTTCAGCATCTATGGAATGCTCTTAATGCTTTAACAAAACCACAAACTTCACTAACTCTTCCAACAAAAATAAGGATAAATAATAAAGATATTGAAAATGTTGATGATATCTTAGAAGAATTTAACAATCATTTCATCGTCATTTCCCATATAGTTTCGAAAAGAAAATATGACCCACACATTTATCAAACTTTTAAAACATTTTTAAACAAAAAAATAGGAATGAATGTATTTGACATTCCTCAAACTACGATATTTGACCTTCGAAAAATAATAGACTCTCAAAATATCCAAAGCTGCCGGAATAGACAATATTGGCGCTAAAATTCTCAAATATTGTGGGGATACCATTGTATGTCCGATTACTTCTTTTATTAATTATTGTATAAATGCTGGAATTGTTCCTGGCCAGCTTAAAGATGCATATGTTTTGCCAATACATAAAGGTGCAGATAAAAGTGATCTTAACAATTATAGACCAATTTCTATTCTCCCAACAATTTCGAAGATATTTGAAAGACACATTACAAATCAACTTAAATCATATCTTGACAAGCATGAACTACTCCACAGTTACCAATCTGGTTTCCGCCAAAATCATTCCTGTCAAACATCCTTGATTCGCCTTGTAGATTCTTGGTTACAGTATATTGATTCTGGTCGCATGGTTGGGTCAATTTTCCTGGATCTCCGGAAAGCTTTCGATTTAGTAGATCATGGCATTTTACTTGAAAAACTCAGCATGTACCATTTTTCTGACAATGCTCTTGCTTTAATGAAATCTTATCTTTCTAATAGAAGACAGTGTATTAAAATGGGTTCCAGACAATCGTCGTTTCAATATATCACAACCGGTGTACCATAAGGCTCTATACTTGGGTCAATTTTATTTCTTATTTACATTAATGACATTCCATCCTTCGTTAAAAATTCAACAATTGATCTTTACGCAGACGATTCAAAATTACACGTTTCGGATTATAACATTCATAATATACAATTAAATTTGCAAAACGATTTGGACAGAATAGCAACATGGTGTTCCTTTAATATTATGTCAATTCATCCAAACAAAACTAAATGTATGCTTTTATCAAAAGCTTATTGTTCTACTGACAAGCTTAGACTTAATATTAATGGCATTCTCCTTGAACAAACCAAAGAATTTAATTTACTAGGAGTTACGATTGATGAGCATCTTACATGGCAATCTCACATAAACAGTGTATGTCGTAAACTTAACTTTAAACTGGCCTTATTAAAACGAATTAACTATTTTATTAACTATGAAACAAAAAAACTATTTTACAACTCATATATATTAACGACTATGGATTATTGTTGCGCATTATGGTGTTCAGCAACACAGTCACACTTACGTAAAATACATTCGATACAAAAACGAGCTGCTAAAATAATACTGAATAAACCATATTCAACTCCTTCAGCTCCCTTATTCAAAGAACTTGGTTGGTTGACATTCAATAACAGATGTACTTTCCTAACTGGATCTATTGTTCATAAGTTTGTAATAGGCGCAATGCCCTCTTTTTTCAATAATGTTATACATATCTCAAATAACAATGTGTACGCTCTTAGATCCATCACACACACTGATATATCATCTATTCCGTTAAAAAAAAATTATGGAAAAAGAGCGTTTCGTTTCGGTCACGAACCATATGGAATTCAATTCCAATAAGCATCCGACAAGTGTCTTCGAATACTATATTCAAAATAAAATTTAAAGAATACCTACAAACAAATCATTGATATATATGTATGCTCATTTGTTAATTTTTCTATGTTAATACTTTGATGTGATGTGTCTGATGTGATTTATTTGAATGATTAATTTTTGAAAGATTGATTTTTGTATCACATTTTGCATATTTTGTATTAGCATAATCATCATCGTCATCATTATCATCGTCGTCGTTGTCTTCGTCGTCGTCGTCGTCGTCGGAATTGATAAGGAAGTTATTATAACATTTAACTGCATAGTTCATTTTCTTTTTTCCCCTTGTATGTTCGTATGCATGTTTCAAAATATATACTTGTGTTTTGTTACTGAAGACCACATTGTAAAAAAGAAATTATTTCTTAATGTGAATTCTTCATGAAATAAAGTTATTATTATTATTATTATTATTATTATTATTATTATTAATTCACGCATATATAGCTGACAATATGGACGTGACGTCATGTCGCTACGAAACTCGAGGGGAAGTATGAAATTGAGATGCCCCGTGATATGCGCTTTATGAGAATGTGGCAAACAGAAAATGCTACATTATTTGTGCACATATAGTTATCTAGTGTGTATGTAGATAAGGTCACCAATAGACTATGTTTAGCGTAAGTCAACAAAAGTATATATATATAGCTTATATCACCCTGAGTGTACGTAAAGCTAAGGCTTCCAATATTGTACCGGTATGTATGGCTAAGGTCACCAAAAGTAAAGTCATAGCTAAGGTCACCTTAGTGTTTATATAGCTATGGTCACCATTAGTGTATATACCAAGTATATATCGAAGGTCCTAATATGTGTTTATATGGCTTAGATCACCATCAATAGTGTATATATCTAAGGTCATCAATAGTGTTTACATAGTTTAGGTCATCAATTGTGTATATATAGCTATGGTCACTTTTAGTGTATACATAGCTTAAGTCCCCATTAATGTATATATACAAACGTTCACCATATATGTATTACCTATGCCTTCTCGGGTGAAGCGAGAGTGGCTTTGAAGCGCCTGTGGAAATAAATTGTCCGATGTTTGGAACTTTCGATTCGCCAAAACGCCAAACGTTATGACGTCGATTGGAAGGTCATGTAGCAGCTTCCGAGTCTCCCTTACCTCGCTACCGAGTCGATCATCTACTTCCGGAACAAGCTTGGGTCCTGGAAAAAATATCGCAATTACTGCTCTACCTTACTAGACAAACTCCTCGCAGAGTATAACTCCCTATTTGAGATAATAAAAACTAAGCATTTACAAGTAAAATTCTTCCAGATATTAAAGGAGTTTTATGTTGTGAGCTTTTCTCATTTTAACTAAATACTTGGTATTTTTGTACAAAATTGAACTTTTCATGTGGGTGAAAACGTAAAATAAATAAAATATAAAGACTTTGAATCATTCAATATAAACTTTTATTAGAATCCACTATGATCAGGTGGTGTATAATGTCGCATTGTGTGCGATAGAAATATGCTTGGAAACAGTCGTATCTCAGCGCGGAGGTTGGTGCGAGAATAGTTCTCATTTGCAACGATTATCGTAACGTTAAAGGTATCAGTTAAAACGAGGCTTGCGAAGTTATGATATTGGTAGGTATGACGGGTCATATCGGCGATCATTGGGTTGAGTTTACATATGAGCACGGATCCGAAACTACCTATGCAAATATATGTCACGGTCGTTAATCATGGGCGCCACCTCTTTTTGCGATGCATTAATAAATTAGCCAATGCGACTTCCGAGATGGAGCTAAAGACGGATGTTTTGAGATTTCACGGATAATTATACAAGGTGAGTAGGTTGTATATGATTTTCATTTCAACATATTTCGCATTATTATAAAAATCGACCGATCTAGTTCGATTCAGCGAAGATGTATTCATTCACACATGTACGGAAACATTTCACAACAACCCATTTGGAAACGTGATGACCTATATAAGTTGTGGCATGGTAACGTTTTTAAATGAAAATCGAAGTATTTTGCAAGTGTGACGAGCAAATGTCAACCCAATTAAATGTACAAGTTTTTGCATGCGCACAAACATTGGCTTCTTGTCGATCTAATAGATAGATTTTGCTTTCTTCAAATCAGATGGAGCCGATGCCAAGTCGGTGGCGCTAATGAAAGGAGGTGGCGCCAATGCACATTTTAACTATCTTAATTTTCGGTGCCGACCATACACTTTTTGTTTGGTATTTCAAGTTGAGTGTTCGATATTTTTTATTAATTCTATCATAATGAAATATAAAAAAATAATAATAAGTAAAGTCTATATAATTATGAAGAAACATGTATTGCAAAAATATTTTAAAGTTTCTGTCACTGAATATACTATAAAACTGGAAAGTAACTTGAGAATAATACAAAAGGTAAAGGATTAAAGACCGAGCTATCCTAATTTTTGGAGAAGTAAGTGGGACCAAACGACATATTTAAGCCTAATTAAGATTCGTTGACATCTTTTAGTGAATTAACCTTTTGGACTATCATCGTTTCAAGCAGAACTAACATCAACAAATTATTTCATGAATTATATTACTGTATAAACACATTTGTTGTAGAAAAAAATGAGAATGTTTAAAATTTAGTTTTTGGATGAATTGAGTACTGCATATTTTTGGTTTATATCGTACACTATGTTTTATTCAGGTTGCTGACTACTTAATTGAAATGGTTAATTATTTTGTTACATATTTACATCTTGTGGTTATAGAAGGTGTATGCTCTGTATAGATTTAGGTTTACGTATTTATGTTGCAAATTAAAAAGAAATATATCAACGGAACATTATCTATCAAATGTAAGTCATGTGATGACTCAAATATCGTGCATGGGCATCATCTCCTGGTCTTAGCGCCACCTCCTTGGCATAGGCTCCATCTCTTTTGAAACAATACAAAATTATCTATTAGATCTGCTAGAAGCCAATTTGTTTTGCATACAGTTACTAGTATTTGTTGAACGCAATCGTTTAATGTCTTAAGCGAATTAATCGGGTGGAAATTTGCTCGTCACACAGGAAAAATACATTGATTAGCTTTCAAAAACTCCACCATGCCACAACTTATAAAGGTCCTCACGTTTCAAAAGGGGCTGTGATTGTATGTTTTTTGTAGAATTTTAGGATAAATACTTCTTCGCTGAATCGCACTACATTGTCCGATGATTAAAATAATTCTTAATATGTTGAAAACAAACATATAAATTCTACTCACCCTGAAGAATTATCCGTGAAATTTAAAAACATCCGATCCTTATCGCCACCTCGGAAATAGCATTGGCTAATTTATTAATGCATCGAAAAAAGGTGGTGGTGCCCGTTATAAACGGTCGTGATAGTACGCATTTAGTGAAAGTGCACCCGGATGCTCTCTTATTTGGTCTTACACTCGAAGACGCGTGTTGGTTTGGTTGCAATTAATAGCAAAAAGAAACAAACCAAAGGCAACCCTCTTTCTCTTATTGCCAAGTGTTATTATCACGTATGCTCACATGGATTGAACACAACTAGCACAAAGTTGTGTTTAGCTTCAGTGTCGTGCTTGCAGCTGAACAATTTCATGATCACAGAGATCATGCATAAGACGAATGAGTAGATTATGTTTAAAGGCGGGGGGTCGAGCCTCCGGTCCTTGGAGTGTGAAGCCGCAGCAACATTTCTGCTTTAAAAGAAAGACAAAAACTCACCGCATTTTAACATCTCATCAATGACGTCAATTATGTGTTCGGACTCTGGGTATACTGTATCCCCAACTTTCATAACCGGAACCTCGCCTTTGGGGTTCAAACGGAGGAACCATTCATGTGACTGGTCTCCACCGTGAATGTTCACTATGTGACCCTTGTACGGAATACCCTTCTCAAGAAGAGCTAGGATGACCTGAATAAAATACAACGTTTAGGCGTTCTTATAATTAATGGCATAGAACGCAAGTGTATAGTTATTTGCTGACATAAATGTATGTGTTTTACAAAGTTATTTATTATAATAATATGTAACAGAGATCCAAGGTACGTGTTAAATACTGTATATAATAAAACATATACAATGTGCGAGGCTACGGCCGCGAGAGCCTTGGAGAATCAATACCCGAAGGTATTTAAGCCATCATATGTGTGTTAAGTAAGCGCCGGGAATATGGTTATGATTTTACGTTACTGATCACAGGTGGTTAGCGGGTGGCTATGATATTAATTAGTGTAAACATCATTTTGAATGATAAATAATCATATTATAACGAAAAATTAACTTTTCTGAAAAAAATCACTATCATATATATATGATTTTTTTCAGAAAAGTTATTTAATATCATAGCCACACGCTAACCACCTGTGTTACTGGTATTTCATTTGCAGAACACTCGACAGAAATTCTGAACGTCCATTCGATATTTCGTATTATATGCACACTTTAAAAGGTATATAAAAAGATTTCTAAGAATATAAAAAGTATATAAAAAGATTCCTAAGCATATAAAAAGATTCCTATATACACATTTAATCCAGTTCAGAACAAATATTCCTTTAAAATTATATGAAAACTAGTAAATCAAGCGTTACGAATAGTGATAACTGCTACCCAGAAAAAGAAACTCGTAAAATAAGTTTACGAACTGATGAGGGGCTTTTATTAACTTGTTTGACACACGTTCGCAAAGTCGCTGGACACGCACTGCAGTGAACACACCTCGCCCACACAGATGACTGTTCTAAATTTTGTCCTTGGTACTTGAGATGGCTCATCATTGGCTTCTTCGAATGAGTCTGAGGTCTCTTGCATCACAATGCCATGCGTGGAATGTGTTGTAACAGCACCAGATGGTGTTTCTTCATTCAGATCGAAGCTATCACAGCAAAAATGCAAAACAGTATTGTTTTCAGTTGATATGTTTTGGGGTAATATTGTTCCAGAATGGCTGTTTCAAGCTCCATTGTCCGTGTGTATGATTGAGCATGACCATAGCGGTTCAAAAGTGTTATAATTTCTGCATTTCCTGTAAGATGACGGACAGTCATAGGCAGGAGGATATGTTTTGGCATCAACCATTCACCATTGCTAACTGCATAACATAAATCTTCGGCAAAGGACCTTGCATATCTCTGACATTTGGTGCTAACACGATTTGCCTTCATACTTGACTTGGCTGATATAACCGACACAAAGAAGTTGACAACCTCTGTTGGAGGATGCAGTTCTCCTGAAAGTAACCATTTGGCTGATGGTGGCCATGGCATAGAACATGAATTCTGGCGAGATTCAGGAATATATCTGCGTAGTATCATCGCACTTTCATAAAGTCGTCTTTCGTCAGATGCAGCAAGTTCAAAAGCCTTTTCTACCGCCCTTCCCTCTACCTCAGCCCCATATACTACTTCTGATGTTGTGTTTGAAGATTCAGGCTGCCAGAATCTGATTTGTTTCTGAAAATGCTTTGACAGTTTGTTTTTGAGTTTATAGCTTTTATATTTGTCATTGTATACAGAAGGGTGGTGTTCGAGAATGTAGCTGAGGTATCTTTCCTTTATCATTGTGAGCCGTGCCACATTATGTCCTAGAACGATATGCTTTTCAACATAATTACATATGTACTTGAAAGCTTCGATGTGCACAGATTGGTTAATGCTTGCTTCTGAGCCTTCGTGACTATCATGACGAGTCCCAGATCTTGTATAATTTCTTCTGCAGGCATTATGGTACATTGCTTCACGCGCAATAAGGTCTTGATCCTGAACTTTACAAAGCATCCGCTTATCAGACTTTTGAATCGCAGCTAGCTTAATTGATTCTTCGGCACATTTTGTAACGCATTTCGTTTAATTGTGTTTGCAGCCCTTAACTTTGATAATACTTTTGTCACAAAAAATGCAACTTTCCACTGGAAACAGAACAGAGCTACTGGTAGCATCTAAGGATATACGCCTGTTCTTTGATGTAGAGGGCTGATTGTCATCATCATCCGGTAATGAATGTACCCGCTTTGGAACATGACTAAGATTGGTGAACAACTGGTAACATCGTCTGTGTATTCCATGTTTTTCAAAATCCAATTTTTCGGGCAGATTATTAGTCAAGTGTTCTAGTCTATGTTTTGAGGATATGTATGTTGACCTTGTTTTTGCTACATCTTTAAGTTTTTGGAAACTATAATCTGTCAGTGCATGTACTTTTTCCTTTACTGTACTTTCAAAATGAACAATACATATTTTCCCATCATGTATCTTTTGGCTAGATTTCAAGTTCTTTGATTGTTTAAGGTTAATTGGCTTTTCCATAATAAGTTTCTGAAAATAGACAATTATGAGAATGTCTACCAATTAACAGTCACTAGTACTAGTACTACTTGAATACAATTGCACTTCATTAAAAAGACACAATATATATATAGAAACATAGATTTATTATATTGAAAATTTACTTAATTGAAAGCTGTACGAAAGAATAAAATAGTACATGAAGCGATTATTTCACTAATCCTAGTAGAATTTCTGTTCTTACTGTATATAATTTACCAAACAATATTATATGTAAGACTGTTTAATTATCTATTATACATTTTTCTAATAGTATTTTATTTTAAAAATTTCACAAAAGACTCACAGTATTGTCCAAATAAAACGGTGTTTCCTTTTGCACATATTATTTTGTTCCTCTCTTATTCACAGTAAGTTCAAATGAAAATTGCTAGGGATTCTGTTGTCTGTATTATTTCAATGAGATAAAGGGATGACATTTTCTTGGATAAACTTATACAGAGAGAGCTATATAAATGTTAACATAATAATAACCATTGAAACAAATGAGTAGAGCCAATTGATAAAATGTATCAACACCAGCCTGAGGTATGATAAATTTACTTGCATTCCCAGCAGTATTTACTTGGTGAAAGACAATCATAATTCGATTTAATTATCACTTATATTGGAACACTACATTAAGATCTCTTTATGACTTAACAGAAGTGATAAAAGAATTTAGAAATAAAATTCCACTTACCTTTTCATGACATTTTGAACGTCAAAACTTTGATTAAGTCCCTAGAATTTCAATAAAATGTACGGATCCAAAAAAGGGACATACCTCTTCATAAAAATGTTGATATTTACAATTGTGTGTATCAAAGATACACTTTGTAAGTAGATTTCTCGTTCACAACGTCTTAATTCGATAGAATAGGCTGGGCCACCATTTATTTAGCAAGAAAAATGCTTTTAAATAATAAATAGAAGCAGTATTACAAATAGAATAGAGTAAAAGGGCAAAATAAGGGGTATGCGTTTCAAAGTCCCATAACTCTGTAAAGCCCCAACAGAATTTTGCAAACTTTTGCAAGGGAATGCCAACCACCTAGAGGGTTAAGAAAAAAATAACCTTGAAAATTCCCCCTTGGGGGGAGCAGGGCAGGGTTTTTTTGGGGTTGTGGGGGAAGGGGCCTTCAGCCCTTATGTGGGGGAAATTTTACGCGGGATTTTCCACTTTGGGGAAAAATTGTGCGCGTGGGAATTTACGCGTCGTTCTCCTTTTTGGGGGATTTGTTTACTTACTCTCTAATTATTACAATACATTTGTTCATGTTTGCACTATATTCATTGTTTTTTTCATAATTTATTACGTTTGGCAAGATTAAATTGAAATAGAATTGAGATATTATAATCATGAGACACATCTTTCTATTAAAAAAAATATATTTTTTTAAGGGGAATTTTTGGTTCTAAAAGAGGGAAAAACAGCCTAGTTTGGTGGGGGAAGACGCCGATATTCGGCGTCTGTTATATAAGGTAAAAAACCCCTGCAGGGTCATAATGCAGCTCAAGGTCTAAGATGCTTCCGATATGATTGCCCTCATGACCTCAATTAAGACGAATCTTTGCTTCGAAAACAGGACTCTGACGAAAAGCCGTTAGATGTCAATCTTAGAATGGCTATACGTCAATAGCTGCGGACCAGAATAAAAGTTAAAGCAAGTCGGAACGGATCAGAATAAAAGTTAAAGCAAGTCGGAAAGGATCAGAATAAAAGTTAAAGCAAGTCGGAAAGGATTGTAATATCAAATGACTATTAACGAAGAGGGATTGATATGAATATAAACCCGTTTGATTTACTAGAAAACACAATACAAATCTGACATGACTCTAGATCTGTAACCCCAACATCAAAAGTTTACCGTCCTCGAACCCGGTGTTAATTTGGTACGCATGTTACATTATGATTTATCATTAAAATTTAAGCGTTACGGCATAGCACACGTGGGCATTCGACCACACCTTTGTTTTCATAACCATTAAAATCACTGGTATAACTTAGGAAAATCACTAAAATGTGTTAACGAAATAGTCTTACCTTCAGAGAATAGTACGATCCTGGAAAATAGTATAAATTAACATCGTCCATTGTGCGTTCATTGTTCACTAGTATGAATTATATCGTCAGTTTGATGGTGCTAATAGCATACGAGTTTAAAAGGTATGACGCTTCATGTGCCCCCAATCTGAACGCATCGGACAGTGGGCTACACCACACTGTCTATCTGATGTACGAAGGCGGCCGTCATATTGGATTTTGAACTATTTTTGAAAACAAGATGGCGCCCCCCTCGGTTCAAATGCCTCGTAAAGAGGAGAAATTAAAAAGTGTGTTTTTTAGTTCGTCTGTTTCAAGATTACATTCTTTATAAGTAATAATTTAATGTAGATCTGTGAATTCCCATAACATACTTGCAAACTCGTTAAAATTTAAAGATGCCAGTATTGACGGTGAGTTAATTAAAAAAATTAAATCGACTGTTTTCGTTATATTTTGTGACCAATGTTACAGATTATGTACCAGTCCTTTTATGTACCACTTTGAAATTTTACGTACCACCTATATATTGTGTAGGTTTTATGGTCCATTCATTCATAGCAGTATGAATGGGTAATATTTACCTGTGCAAAGAACTTTGAAAGTTTGATTGATTTGACTCAATTGTTGATTTAGTCAAATTTGAGTTAATCACCCATTATTGCTGCTTCTATACTATATGCTAGACACCCGAGAGACGATCGCCGTTATGGCGGAATTGTCCGAGGATTCCCGATTGGATGTGCCCTTCATATTCATATGTGCACCGAAGCCGAACATACCGGTAGATTGGTGACCCCAAAAGCTTCGTTCTCAGGTGAGTTATGAATAAATGAATGCATAAATGAATGAATGAATGAAGTCAAAATACTTACCTAACGAGTTAAACATGTGGGACACTTTGTCAAAGGCGTATGAAGATTCAGAATATTTTAGTCGCCGGCGATGTCGTTGCGGGAGTTTTTTTTTCATCCCGACATTTGTTCAAAGCCAAATTAAATGTTGGAGAAATTTCACACCAGTAGGCCCGGATGAATAACTGGAATGTTCGCATTTGTTAAAAATACCCAGAGTAAGCAAAACAGAAAACGTACTGTCTTTTCTTCAAAACATGTCCAATTATTATCCGGAAGAATGGTTGATAATTGTTGTTGCATAAAGGCAATAGCCACGTTACATGCTCACTGTCATCACATGAAAATCCAACCAGATTAGGTAGGATTTTATTATTTTTTGTTTAAGTATTATCTTATGAAAAGTAGTATCATTTTCTTTAATAAATTGAAAATAGTGTGTAAGTTTAGGTTTATTGTGAAAAATAATTACCTTAATAAAGAAAAGTAAGAAAAACAACGGAAGAATTATTGTACCACGTGGCTCGGTTATCATCACGTGGTTGGTTATGAAGGCATGGATTAAATTCTGCTAGGCTGGTTCCAGTTATTAAATATCTGCGCGGAGGTTGGCATAAAGGACGCACACTTTTTTCTCTAGAACGTGGAGGTAACGGCTCTGTGATTAGAATAACATACGGTTATAATGTGGAAATGCCAACATCGCTGCCTAATTTAGTTTTACTACCACTGCGCGAAAAATGAATTTATTGGTAGGCCTGCAAAGAAACGTATTGCATGTTAAATATTTTTTTCATTTGCAACTTAAAATCAAAACTTGAAACAAGAAAAAAGTCAACATAAAGACCATTTACCGATGTGTTATGTTGATTTTCCAACTTTGTCACATTAGTACTTGTTGATTCTCTGATTCTCAGAACAAATTTTTTAAGTAAAAACGTAAGATAGGGGATAATAACGTGACAAACAAGATGGCGACGTCCATGCCGACAGTTAGATTTCGTTTTATACCCTTGATTACTTGTATTAGGGTTTAAATGCCGCTCACTTTCCCAAAAAATCGCAGCGAGAAATTGTTGATGTCGTCTGTCGCGTTCCATGCATGAAAAGCGTGCACTTGACAACAGACCCAGTGCTTTAACTTACGAAAGACGTGCAACTCAGTACATGTAGTATTTTATTGTAACCCAGCAAGAAACAACCCAAGCCACACTGGGAATCGAAACCGGGATCTCCCGGTGCCTTATCAGGCAGACACTCTACCGCGTCGCTATAAAAGCTACCTCGCATAGCAAGGCAGTATAAGTTCTTTTTATGTACCGAACCCTGCTACATACACACGTACATCCCCTGAATTTGAGAAATTCTTGCATGAATTTCCTCATGCCACTTCTGAGGGATGTCTGACACACATGTAGTTTTTTTACGTTGGGCGCCAATCTAACCCAACCAGAAAATTCCCCGACCATACAAGGGATCGAACCCGGGACGTCACGGTTCCTAATCAGGCAGACACTCTACCGCGTCGCTATAAAAGCTAGCTCATATTGCACCGAACCCTGCTACATTATGATGAACAATTGAAATCGGAATTAAAGTACACGATTGAAAAGTATTGACTCATTGAAGGTTAAACATTAAAAAGTCGAAATCCATGTCATGTGATAGTAATCCTAAATACATTCAAAGAGCGAACAACTTCAGTGTCATCAGCGCTTTGATAAACTACATTTGCATGTTTAAATGAAGAATAAGAATAAGTCAGTAAAACAATCGCGACATAAGTCATAACTCTTAGAAATTTATTGGCGATCACTTTCAAAAACAAATTCCAATTAACATAAAGGCAGTAATTTTATCTCTTGATATCTCTTGTTTCAACTGATTCGGGTAATTCCGTGTTAAAACATGGTTTAAGTGGCCTCCATCACGCATACATGTAAGAAACGATCCAGATATACACATTTACACAAATTGCAATGACCACATGCCCACGGACGCTGATTGTATATTTCAAAGTTTTAAGGTCCTTCCACGCCTGCATTTGATAAGGTCACAGAAGGAATCACAGCACTAATGCCTAATAACTTACTAGACTCATTAAAGGTCACAGATGAAATCACAGCACTATAATGCCTAATAACTTACTAGAATCATTAAAGGTCACAGAGGAAATCACAGCACTATAATGCCTAATAACTTACTAGACTCATTAAAGATCACAGAGGGAATCACAGCACTAATGCCTAATAACTTACTAGACTCATTAAAGGTCACAGAGGGAATCACAGCACTAATGCCTAATAACTTACTAGACTCATTAAAGGTCACAGAGGAAATCACAGCACTATAATGCCTAATAACTTACTAGACTAATTAAAGGTCACAGAGGGAATCACAGCACTATAATGCCTAATAACTTACTAGACTCATTAAAGGTCACAGAGGAAATCACAGCACTATAATGCCTAATAACTTACTAGACTCATTAAAGGTCACAGAGGGAATCACAGCACTATAATGCTTAATAACTTACTAGACTCATTAAAGGTCACAGAGGGAATCACAGCACTAATGCCTAATAACTTACTAGACTCATTAAAGGTAACAGAGGAAATCACAGCACTATAATGCCTAATAACTTACTAGACTCATTAAAGGTCACAGAGGGAATCACAGCACTATAATGCCTAATAACTTACTAGACTCATTAAAGGTCACAGAGGAAATCACAGCACTATAATGCCTAATAACTTACTAGACTCATTAAAGGTCACAGAGGGAATCACAGCACTAATGCCTAATAACTTACTAGACTCATTAAAGGTCACAGAGGGAATCACAGCACTATAATGCCTAATAACTTACTAGACTCATTAAAGGTCACAGAGGGAATCACAGCACTATAATGCCTAATAACTTACTAGACTCATTAAAGGTCACAGAGGAAATCACAGCACTATAATGCCTAATAACTTACTAGACTCATTAAAGGTCACAGAGGAAATCACAGCACTATAATGCCTAATAACTTACTAGACTCATTAAAGGTCACAGAGGGAATCACAGCACTAATGCCTAATAACTTACTAGACTCATTAAAGGTCACAGAGGGAATCACAGCACTAATGCCTAATAACTTACTAGACTCATTAAAGGTCACAGAGGAAATCACAGCACTATAATGCCTAATAACTTACTAGACTCATTAAAGGTCACAGAGGGAATCACAGCACTATAATGCCTAATAACTTACTAGACTCATTAAAGGTCACAGAGGAAATCACAGCACTATAATGCCTAATAACTTACTAGACTCATTAAAGGTCACAGAGGGAATCACAGCACTAATGCCTAATAACTTACTAGACTCATTAAAGGTCACAGAGGGAATCACAGCACTATAATGCCTAATAACTTACTAGACTCATTAAAGGTCACAGAGGAAATCACAGCACTATAATGCCTAATAACTTACTAGACTCATTAAAGGTCACAGAGGGAATCACAGCACTATAATGCCTAATAACTTACTAGACTCATTAAAGGTCACAGAGGAAATCACAGCACTATAATGCCTAATAACTTACTAGACTCATTAAAGGTCACAGAGGGAATCACAGCACTATAATGCCTAATAACTTACTAGACTCATTAAAGGTCACAGAGGGAATCACAGCACTATAATGCCTAATAACTTACTAGACTCATTAAAGGTCACAGAGGGAATCACAGCACTATAATGCCTAATAACTTACTAGACTCATTAAAGGTCACAGAGGAAATCACAGCACTATAATGCATAATAACTTACTAGACTCATTAAAGGTCACAGAGGGAATCACAGCACTATAATGCCTAATAACTTACTGGACTCATTAAAGGTCACAGAGGAAATCACAGCACTATAATGCCTAATAACTTACTAGACTCATTAAAGGTCACAGAGGAAATCACAGCACTATAATGCCTAATAACTTACTAGACTCATTAAAGGTCACAGAGGAAATCACAGCACTATAATACCTAATAACTTACTAGACTCATTAAAGGTCACAGAGGGAATCACAGCACTATAATGCCTAATAACTTACTAGACTCATTAAAGGTCACAGAGGGAATCACAGCACTATAATGCCTAATAACTTGCTAGACCCATTAAAGGTCACAGAGGGAATCACAGCACTATAATGCCTAATAACTCACTAGACTCATTAAAGGTCACAGAGGGAATCACAGCACTATAATGCCTAATAACTTACTAGACTCATTAAAGGTCACAGAGGGAATCACAGCACTATAATGCCTAATAACTTACTAGACTCATTAAAGGTCACAGAGGAAATCACAGCACTATAATGCCTAATAACTTACTAGACTCATTAAAGGTCACAGAGGAAATCACAGCACTAATGCCTAAAAACTTACTAGACTCATTAAAGGTCACAGAGGGAATCACAGCACTATAATGCCTAATAACTTACTAGACTCATTAAAGGTCACAGAGGAAATCACAGCACTATAATGCCTAATAACTTACTAGACTCATTAAAGGTCACAGAGGGAATCACAGCACTAATGCCTAATAACTTACTAGACTCATTAAAGGTCACAGAGGGAATCACAGCACTATAATGCCTAATAACTTACTAGACTCATTAAAGGTCACAGAGGGAATCACAGCACTATAATGCCTAATAACTTACTAGACTCATTAAAGGTCACAGAGGAAATCACAGCACTATAATGCCTAATAACTTACTAGACTCATTAAAGGTCACAGAGGAAATCACAGCACTATAATGCCTAATAACTTACTAGACTCATTAAAGGTCACAGAGGGAATCACAGCACTAATGCCTAATAACTTACTAGACTCATTAAAGGTCACAGAGGGAATCACAGCACTAATGCCTAATAACTTACTAGACTCATTAAAGGTCACAGAGGAAATCACAGCACTATAATGCCTAATAACTTACTAGACTCATTAAAGGTCACAGAGGGAATCACAGCACTATAATGCCTAATAACTTACTAGACTCATTAAAGGTCACAGAGGAAATCACAGCACTATAATGCCTAATAACTTACTAGACTCATTAAAGGTCACAGAGGGAATCACAGCACTAATGCCTAATAACTTACTAGACTCATTAAAGGTCACAGAGGGAATCACAGCACTATAATGCCTAATAACTTACTAGACTCATTAAAGGTCACAGAGGAAATCACAGCACTATAATGCCTAATAACTTACTAGACTCATTAAAGGTCACAGAGGGAATCACAGCACTATAATGCCTAATAACTTACTAGACTCATTAAAGGTCACAGAGAAAATCACAGCACTATAATGCCTAATAACTTACTAGACTCATTAAAGGTCACAGAGGGAATCACAGCACTATAATGCCTAATAACTTACTAGACTCATTAAAGGTCACAGAGGGAATCACAGCACTATAATGCCTAATAACTTACTAGACTCATTAAAGGTCACAGAGGGAATCACAGCACTATAATGCCTAATAACTTACTAGACTCATTAAAGGTCACAGAGGAAATCACAGCACTATAATGCATAATAACTTACTAGACTCATTAAAGGTCACAGAGGGAATCACAGCACTATAATGCCTAATAACTTACTGGACTCATTAAAGGTCACAGAGGAAATCACAGCACTATAATGCCTAATAACTTACTAGACTCATTAAAGGTCACAGAGGAAATCACAGCACTATAATGCCTAATAACTTACTAGACTCATTAAAGGTAACAGAGGAAATCACAGCACTATAATGCCTAATAACTTACTAGACTCATTAAATGTCACAGAGGGAATCACAGCACTATAATGCCTAATAACTTACTAGACTCATTAAAGGTCACAGAGGAAATCACAGCACTATAATGCCTAATAACTTACTAGACTCATTAAAGGTCACAGAGGGAATCACAGCACTATAATGCCTAATAACTTACTAGACTCATTAAAGGTCACAGAGGAAATCACAGCACTATAATGCCTAATAACTTACTAGACTCATTAAAGGTCACAGAGGAAATCACAGCACTAATGCCTAATAACTTACTAGACTCATTAAAGGTCACAGAGGGAATCACAGCACTATAATGCCTAATAACTTACTAGACTCATTAAAGGTCACAGAGGAAATCACAGCACTATAATGCCTAATAACTTACTAGACTCATTAAAGGTCACAGAGGAAATCACAGTACTATAATACCTAATAACTTACTAGACTCATTAAAGGTCACAGAGGGAATCACAGCACTATAATGCCTAATAACTTACTAGAATCATTAAAGCTGGAACTAACTGTGAATCATAATTAAAATCTAGTTAACATAGTTAAGTATGTATTATGATTTACATACACATTAATGATTTGAGAATAACACAACATGAGCATTTATTGTATAACAATCATTTTGTACTTGAGACGTTCCATAACATAAACCTGTTTTAAGGACTTGACTTTCACTAGTGTTTTCATACATGGATATTATTGCATTTGTGTTTCAAATTGCATAGTAATATAAACTGTTATGCTTATGAGCTTCATCTTTCTATGACAACATGAGTTATACGAACCCATAAAAACATGGTTTTAAAGTGGCGTTTCCTTATTGTCTGCGCTGATGTCATTAACACAGGGATTGTTATTAGTCATGGAACTGTTCACTTACACATTTGCAGCAAAACATAACATCTTTAATAAGATGAATATAAAATGAAATAAAATTACAAATATATACATATCGGCAAGTCAGGCAGGTTATCAATACCGATTTTACTTTGCAGCCTTATATAACAAACTGAAATGCTCAATCCCGAGTATTTTTAAGCGATATTTTTGAACTGCAATCATTATTTAAAACGGAAAACGTTACAATTCCATGTGGTATTCATGAGTTTGATGCGAAATCAAAACATTCACACCGCAAAATGACAGTAACGGTTAAAAAAGTTAGTTGTTATAACTTACACAACCAACCCTACCACAATTATCTAGTGTGTGTTAAATAGAGAATAATTCTGCTTGACATTGCATATTCTTATTCAAGTAGGATAGCCTGTGTATGTCAAAGAAAACAAAAACAAGCAATTATTTTTTAAGATGTTTATAGCAGAAACAAACAACATTTTTTGGCTTTATAAATAACTTCAACTTAAACAAAAACCTTGATAATACATGAAAGGTTGTGTGCATTCATGCATAAGCATATAAAACAACTGAAACAAATGAGTTATCAAATACAATTAAATTATGTTCTTTATTTATTTTTCATTTGGTTTATTTAATGTCTCGGAAAAAACAGGTCAATTTTATAAGAATTTACCAATTTGTATGCAAACTTATAAAATAAAACTTATACATATTAATGTTACCTTGTTTACAAACAAGCATTTTGTAACTTTCACACTTTTTCCTCAAACAAATTGATTATTTTTTTACCCCTATTATGATGCATATGGTATAAAGGAACAAACTTCAAAATGTAATAAGTATCATAATTATGACGTTTTTTTTATATGATTTGACTTTAACATTTACAAAGACTTTGCAAACCATGTCACAAACATGCAAAAATAAATATAGACCACCACTATACATGGTATTTGTATGTTGCTTTTTTTCAAAATGAATACATACTTTTTAACGCAATATTCATCCGTTACACCACAGTAAACCTTCTTTGACTCCAAAAATTTAAAAACACAGGGTCATTAAATGTTGTTGCCCGATAAAAAAAACAACACAACAACATTGAAATCCCTGACAAATACTCTTTGTTTAAGTGCAAAATTCTTATTTGAGATGCGCTTTTGGAAAAGGAGGCTTAATGCATGTGCGGACTGCACGGGCTCATCGGGTAGTGAAGTACGACCCTTTACGTACATACATAAAACACCATTTTCCCAGAACAAGGCTCCTATAAGAATAGAATGGAAAAACACAATCTCATATCTTTACCAAGGAATTCTTGAACAGATATCATGCGACAAAGGTCAAGAGTTTCATCACTGCTTTATTGCAAAGAAACATTTATTGTACATTTATAAACAAGTCAGCAGTATCTTGTACTGTCTCACAAAAATTTACCTTTATTTATTATTGCACATTATGTGAGCCGCGTCATGCAAAAATGGGTCTCTTGCCATCCGTGGCTAGTGTAGCTTCAGACCAACACGCCATGAGCTATGCAATTCTCAAATGACACCACAAAGCCTTGCATGACAACACATTGAAAAAGAAAGTTCCTGACTCCACTGCACTAACACACAGGCTGGTCTGGAGCTACGTTGGCTACATTTATCATTATAAGGCCAATTTTTTGCCCGACTATGTTCATATTAAAGCTGCCCTGTCCACATTAAATAACACAACACGCCAACCTCCGATACATCCAGTAATTCTGAAAATCAGTTTGGCTGATCAAGTCTCATGCTTTCTGTGTACATTGCCACTTACAGAACATGAATTTATATTATTGCCTGTAGACAAAACAATCTCAGAATTTATTATTGCCAAAGTGGAAACCTCCAATAAAAATCAACTCTGACAAATGTTCCATTATATTAACTGTGAGTATTAATAGTGTATTAGTCTGTATCACTATGTATGTTTAGTCATACTTTAATCACACCTTACAAAGGCTTCATATTGTGGAAATTCAGTTCTGATATCAGACCTGATCATCTTGGCTGAACAGAGATTCTGGCACATAGCATTAATTCTAAAACACTTTTCTGTTCATCTACTAAACCTGATGTTTGGAATGCGCTTTAAATTTTTCTGCCATTTCTTTACAGTTGCTATGGGAATTATTAACTCTTTCAGTGCTGGAACCAAATTTTGAAGGCCTTTGCAAACAGTTGGGATCCAGATGAGATGCCACAGAACGTGGCGTCTCATTAAGATCCAAACTGTTTGCTATTCTGATAGTATTTTTTTTAAATAATTGAAGAAAATGCTAATTTTAGAAATTCAGCAGCAGACAATACATTTCCCAGCATGCAAAGGGTTAATGTTATATTTGTCACTTTTTCAAGCAATAGTTCACAGCTGTTCTGGTAATAAAACCTCTCCATGTCCTGTTTATGTATGAATGTGATCATAATGTAGCCAGTACTCTGGTAAATGAGAATATGATCCCTATAATTGTCTGCCCAAGCCCCCATAAGAGGGCATAAAATGGGGCCATTTCTACGTCCGAGGCGCGATAGAACCCAGCTATGGCCGCACCTAAAATAAAATAAATTAATACATCGTATAAATTTGGGAATAAAGATATATAAAGACATAACGATAACTAGATTTTACAAACTCTGATGACCCAAAGACTAGTCAGATTAAAAGGAAATGCTTCCACCAAAAATGTATTTTAGTACATACACAAAACTTGAAAAAAAAAGAAACAATCTGCACATAATCAGTGAAAAAAAATAAAAATTATTCTGCCGAAATTCCTTCCTTTACAATTGCCTGTACATGACAGTTCTTTGGCTGTAACAGTTTGTGGAAAATCAACCAAACTAATTAATAAGAGTTTGAAACACAATACTTTGCGGAAGATATCTGAAGTGGAAAAAGTTTGTTTTTTTTAAACGACCCAGGGACATAACTCGGCCAAAACTGGTTGCATTAAACCTTTCTTTCTTAAGGTTCATTTACAATTTAAAGTCCTTTAGCTGTAAAAGTTAAACAAAATCTAGCAAGCAATTTACGCGGTGTTAACTCATTCTGTTAAAACTGGTAACCACCAAAATTCCTTTCTTCACACTTATCTACACAATGAGGTCATTCAGCTTTAAAGTGACTTCACAGATTTTGGCATATATTGAAGTTTGTCATTAAATGCTTAAATTTAATAAATGTAAACATTTGAACTAAAAAGATACAGCAAAAAAACATGAATAAATTAAAGAAAGAAAAGAAAGGTATTCTCAACTGGGCTCGAACCACTGAACCTTGGAGTAAAAGTCTAACACTTAAACCACTCCAGAGGTTTTCCTAGCCTTTTGGGATTTTTTAAATCCATAAAATGGCAAATTTGGGTATGTTTTATCAACAAAATGGACAAAATTGGGATTTTTTTCAACAAAATATTGACACATCAGGCCTTTTCCTGGCCATTTTTGGAAAAATCATATAAATTGTAGTTATATACTTTGTTGCATTTTTAAGAAATAAAATTGAGGTATAATTATGGCAAGCGAAGTGCACATTATTGTCTTAAACCACGGTTTAACAGTTAACTATATAGTTAGGAGACTTCAATGTGCTTAATGCCTTACACATATGGGAGCATGAGAACATAATTTTGTTAGAAAAAAACAGCACTGTAAGTACATGCAGACCTGGTGACCATTTTTTATCTTAACAGATCAACACTGAACATACGATTATTGGTGCTTCTTAAAATGTACAAATGTAAATGAATTAGTTTTTGCCTGGAAAACATTAAGCATTTAAAAGTTACATCGCTCTTACTTTAGAAACTTGCTTAAAACTGTTCTAAATTTTAATTAAAGCTTTTAAATTCATCATTTATTATTCCTCAACTTTTTATCTGTTTTCAATGAATTCTTAACAATCAATCAACTCTCTGTGAAAACAGGGTTTAATGCATGTGTGTAAAGTGTCGTCCCAGATTAGCCTGTGCAATCCGCAAAATTTATTTTATTTTTCGTTAAATGGACTCTTCTTAATGAAAATCCAATTGAGGCAGAAAGTGTCATCCCTTATTAGCCTGTGCGGACTGCACAGGCTGGGTGGACACTTTAATTTTATGCACATGCATTAAACCCCCTTTCCACAAGCTCAATTATAATAATGGGTTAGGTTGCACTTACTATTGACGACTCCAAGTGTCAATGGGGAGATCACTCCAACCAGAAATATGACGAGGGGAATCCATCTGCCCAGCTTGTGCTTCCGCAGACGACAAAAGGCAATCAGAGTAGCGATAATGTGTACAAACATGGAGGAAAACAGCGCCCACAGAAACACCTGGTACCATATTTCTACAATACAACAAGAGGTCATATAAGGAAGGTAAGGCTGGCATCACCTTTTGAAAAACTGGAAGTGTGAACTTTCTGACTTCTGATTTGGAACTTTTGCTTATTCGTTTTGTGGCAATTGTTTTAACTGGACTGCGCAATTTTTTTCAGTATTTCAAAAATCAGAATAAATTTTGGATTACAGGTACATGTAGATGTCTGTTCTTTGTAATAAGCTGCCTTGTATATGGTAAATAATTCAGTTAGATTTAAATGTTGAAATATATCAATTAATTGTTTGATTATGTTTTGTTTTGTTCACTCCTACATGATGGAACTTTCATGGCTGAAATTTTGAAGTTGGTTCATATTCATGGTTTCAATTTAACCCCCTGTAAAAAAAAGACTGGGATAAAATTTAACCTAAAATAAAAGCCTTACACAGGTGAAAGGTTGCTTATCTGAGACACAAATTTTTAACCATATGATATATTTTTTTAACAAGATGGAGTGTCATTCTTCAGATTTAGTAATTATGTACCCATGCCTCCAGACAATTTAATTTATATAACATGAAAGTTATTAAGAAATCCAAATTAAATAACAATGGAATATTATACACTAAAATGTTACCTTAATCATGAAATCACCTAATTCACATGTTACTTTTACCTCCAAAACTGTTCAAAGGGTCGCTGGGTTTCAACCCTATCACATTAAATATAGAATCCAGCTCATCAGATTTGAAATCTTCTTCTGCCATGGTTGATGTCAACTGTCATACATGTTAACATCATGGTTAAACAGGTCAGAACCTCTTCGAAGAAAACCTTAAAAAGGAACAAGGATTTTGTACACCATGCATGCAAATAGCACAAGTTGTAACTACATTCACACCTTTAACTCGGAGGTGGTGAATTGTTTCGCCTCATATACTTGTCACATAAATTAGAGATCGAAAGCGGTCGTTAAAATAAGAAACTACGCGAAAATAGCAAATGTAAGTTTTGCAACGGACACGCTATAGCAAACGAGTGTCACTTTTTACTTGTTTGTCCTCTAGATAGAGAAATTAGAAAGGAACATTTAAAACAATATTATCAAAGGTGGCCAACGTTAAATAAATTTGACATTCTAATGCAGTCGGCTAATAAAAGAGACATTATAAACTTTGCTTAATATATATTTTTAATGCAAATGAAATGCGTAATAAAATAGACAATCAGTTATAATTTTTAAAAATATCACATAGAATAAAGCATTTTTATTTCTTTCGGTTTAAGTCTTTCGAATTTAATGTAGCTAGTTTTATATCGGCAACAGTTAAGAAACTATTTTAAATGCGCAAGTAATCATCAATAGGTGCCAATAAGTGTCATTTTACACCATATGTGGGCGTTCTACTAATCCGTTATCAAAACAGATGCCGCAAACTGTGAATGACCCTTGACACTTGGATACCCGGTCTGATTAGCAAGTATTTTTTTGTACATGCAAATTCTTTCAACTTCTTATATTTTAAAATTGCAAAACAAATAGTTTAAGAGGAAATTATTAATATATTATGTACTAAATTATATATGCTTAATATATTAAATATTTGTCTTTTAGCAGTCACTAATCCATTGGGTATATTTTATTTTATCTATTTTATTGTTTTATATAGTAATCAAGAATAACGTTGTACACTATATATTGTGTATGCTACTTTTTGACGACATTGACTATGTTATACGATTATAACAATGCTCATACCACAACACTCACACAATATCAACACACAATAAATTAATACTCGTGAAGAAATTCGTATAATTTACACGATTAAAAAACACTGTATTTCAAACGCCAAATAAAGTCTGGTATACTTTCCAATATAATGAATAAAACAAAGCAACTACTATAGACAGCTTTGACACATGAACGGGTTATATATTTCTCAATAATTCTGGATCTTGTATATATTAGGCCGCAACGTAAGTTTACAACACCTTCATTACTCATTTGTTACACTTTTAGATGCAAATAGAAAGTTCAGAGAAAAATAAAATTTTCTTAAACGGATAATTCATACGTGCTAATTGGCGATAATTATGCCGACTTTGATTATACAATTTACGGCTTTATTATTAATAAACTGAAACATCTATTACTCAAGGAAAAATATTGTGACTAACGAACAATTCATACTGTATGCGACACGTGTGTAATTCGCGATATTTTTACCGACTTTTATTATAAAATTATTGTTTTTTTAAGTAGACTAATATAAAAGTTATGATTATTTAATATATTTGATAATTACATTCAGCATAACTATTAAATGATAATACAAAATATTGCATGGCCTTTCTGGTATACTATGAGGACTTTTTGGTTCACTTATGCGGCCTTTTTGGTGCGGCCTTTTTGGGAAGGCCTTTTTGGTAAACGGCCTTTCTGGTACTATACCTAGTAGCATAGCACAACTAGAAGACTGTAACCTAATGTTATTCCTAAATCAGTCAGTATAATTAACACAACCAGAGGATTCAAAATGAGGGACACTGAAAACCATCAATTTACTCTATGGTACATCACAATAATGCCACAAGTACTATTAGACATTACAAGTTTAACAGCCAAATTATTGGACATATTAAGTTAGAAACAAACAAAACTGACTTACTGCAGAATATGTGTCAACTGTTAACAATGTATTTGAACAATCTGAAGTAAATAAATAAAATGCAAGCAAGAATGACATTTTTAAACACAATATAAGGTAACTTAAGGCAACAGTGTTGTAAATTAAACTATGTGATTTATCTCCTTTGTTAACAAAACAGAATAGAGGATACAGTACTGGTAAGTATCAAAATACTTCGCGCTTTAACGTTTGTACATGTATGTCAACATTAATAGTATTGGTAGATCAATTCCAGACAAATTAATGGAGAAAGAGACAATCACACATTCCTTCCCTTGTCTGTCAGACTAGCAGATTATTGTTTGAGTTGTCTGGACTAATATTTTGCTTATCCTGACAATCTGACTATCGTTTAAGCAGTGTTCTCCAGACAAATTTTAGTAGCCAGTTATATTGTCAAAGTAGCCTGCCATTGAGCAATAAAACAGCTGTATTTGCACCATTCCAATTGATATTTTGGGGGAACGTAGCCGGCAAGCGGCATCTAGGTTGATTGTAATGGGTGAGTGACGGTGAGATCGCCTGCTGTTGGTGCATTCAAGAAGAACTAGAAAGAGATAGTTGCAATAATACATACAACTCCCAGCTATTGACTCTCCGAGCTGTACGTATGTACTCATAAAAGTTCAGAGCATTCAAGAAGAACTAGGAAAAAAATAGTGACATTCTCAAACTTAACCTGAAATAATTCAATATACTGCTAAATATTTTCTGAAGTTTGGAAGCATTAAAACCAAAACTCGTTGAGTAACAGAGGACACATTGCTTAGTGTCACAGGGATGTTTTATAAGGGCAACAAAGTCCTGGTGTAGGTTCTTAATGATATTATTTTGTACCGTATAAAACGGGCCTTAATAAAGATATAACATCGATTTAGAAATATATAAAACATCTAACATTAACACACAATACAAAGATTAGCGTATCAATATCACAATGAAACTTAATGGGACGCACTGCGGAAAACAATGCATATACATTAATAATATAAAGAATAATATAAAATAGCTTACCGCAGTGTCCTCTTAATTAATAATTATAACTATGCTTTATAGTAATTATAAAAAGCACTAGAGTCTATTTCTCTAACCCTCTTAACATAAACTTATGAAAGTTCTGAAGGGTTGTGAGGGACAAAGGAATTTGGCGGGGAAGGAAGAAAATGGTGAACGAACAACCCAATGAGAATCTTTCTCTCAATCTTTCTTTCATTCAAACATAACACATAAAGAACGATTGGACGTAAACGTTAAACAGTGCTCACACGAAAGCATGTGCGGTAGTTGGATAGCCTTGGCCAACTTCGTAGATATACATTGTTTAATGTATTAATCCAAAGTATTCTGATTCACTCAACAACAGCAGACGACACAATGACAAACCACCTGTGACAAAGATAGGACAGACGGAAAAGTCTGCGCATGGGCGATGACAATTATACGTTTGCGTGTACTTTATCGAAAGAACGGCGCATGCAAATTCAATATAGCTAAAAACTGACATATAAAAAATGTCAAACTGTGACACTTAGTATGAATTAGTTATTTTAAGAGTTATAATGAAATCCGTGTGCTGTGTTAAATATCTTAAAATTTGCAGTTGAATAAGTTTTTCACAGTGTACGTCAAAAACACACTACTGTACCATCTTACATAGAGAACGTCACATTCTTAACTTACCTTTGAAGTATGAATTTTAATAAATTAACAAAATATATGGAAACTAAAACCAATGGTAAATCAAGAAAATATACCGATAACTACTAAAACTTGTTGTTGTTTTTTAAAGCTAATTTGACAACAAAATAACTTCTTACAACGCCGCAACTTTTTGTTTCACTTTACGTGAGCATTTGTTTCTTCAAAACTTCATTTTCCAGACATACGAAATGTCAGACGAGGAGGATTTGCCTGATTCCACTGATGATGAAGATTATGTGCCTTCAGGTATTGTTTGGGCAGAGCAAATCATCCAGTATTTTTTTTCAATTTAGTGAACTGTTTTCGGATGTATATATATTTCGGATAAGCGACAGAGTTGCAAACGCAAAAAGTATAATAATTACAGGAAGAACCCTATTGTCAGGGAAATAAGTACATTTTTAGATGGTTGCATCACCCACAGCGCAGTGGTTGGTACACTCGCTTCTCATCTAGGCGTGCCGGGTTCGTGTTCCTGGTAGCATGTGAGATAGGTTGGTGGTCACCATACCGGAAACATGCTTCGGTACTTGGGCTCCCACCCAAAAAAAACAACCACATCAATATTGAACAATCTTTTAGTAACAAAGCCTCCGTCTCGGAAAGGTCCACCTAAACTTTAAAATACCCACATGCATTTAAGGTAGTGCACCTCTAATGATTTCCCGCGATTTCTTCGAAGGTTGAAGAGCCTACTATTAGGTGCCTTAGCCTAGTGGTTAAGGCGATAGACTAGCAATCTTTTGGGATATTCCTGCGCAGGTTCGAATCCTGCCGACGACGTATACTTTTTTGCGACGCGTTTTATTTGTTTTCTAACCTAATTTGATTTAATATGGCATATAAGCTATATTTATTGTTAAATATGTTGCAATTTTTATGCACATTCTTCAATTATTAAAATTAAAACAACGTTATGGCGAAATTGGGTGATTTACTGTTGAAAATACGAACCATGCATGTTGCATTTTTATTTTTATTTCAAAAAGTAAACGGTAAATCTGTCTAGTTCTTGGTATTTTTGCTGTATATAGTGTTTCTATAAAAACTAAGTTTAAAATATGACTTAAATGATACTATTTTGAATTTTATGACACTTTGTTTTTAACCGACCCAATTTTTACTTGGCTGAAATCACTTACATTTCATGGCGCTCTTCCATAGATAAAAATTTGTAAAAAATAAATGTCTGTAAAAGAATACTTATTTCATCTTGTTTAAACTTTAAACACCTTTACAGCATCTGTACACACCAACTGCATGCCCATATTTGGAAATTTGAATGAATTATGGAACTTTTATATACCCCAGGGGTGAAAATAAACTGGACAAAAGCCGAGCGTGGGGGTGGTTTTGAAAAAATCGGTATATCTTTTTAAAAAGCATGGAAAGCCTACCTACAAATTTGCATGTAGTTCAGTGAAATGATGCTGATTAAGAAAATAATTAATTAGATTATATTTGGATATGTGCCCATTAGAGGTGCGCTACCTTAATACCGCAGTCATTGAAATTCAGATTTAAATCTACTTGTAAGCAAGACGGGCTAGTAATATGGGAATTTGTACAATCCCGAGTCAGATTTTACCAGCCCAAACATTTTTGTTAAAAATGCAGATAAACATAACATAAAACATCCAAAGAAGCATTCATTTATTCAATATTTAGAATACAGTACAACTCTCTTATTAATTTCATCCTCGTCCAAGTCAGCTTCCTCGTCATCTGAGCCAGCCTCTTTTGGATTCTGAAATAAGAAGAAATTAATTTCACACTCAGATTTCAATCTAATCACAATTATAAATATATACATTAAGTTAAGGTAAAAAATTAGCAGAACTGTATCCCATATATCCATGTGAAAGAGGGAGCAAACCTGAACCACCGGCAATTAAGTGCCAGGTTATTCAACAAAAAGCCAGTTGACAAATGCGTCAATCACAGTTACCTCAGATTCGCATTCCTGTTTTGCCATTACTCTCTGTGTCCCGAACGCAATGCAAAAATTTATTTCACATAATAGTAATCCGGGTACCACAAAACCATGTGCTTTATGTGCAGTAATCCACTTATCGACTGATTGTGCAGCACGTGTTCGCAATGTGTTAAAAGACATAGGTGGCAGTTGATATAAGCGGCTCAAAACTTTGTTTACAAATATTGAAAATGAAAGTGGGACTCATTTTCTGTTTTCTGAATTTTACAAGCACGTTGGGCTTGTAATATTGGATTTTCTACAAGCCCGAAAGAAAAAGTACTATTTTTTTGCTGTCGGACTAGTGCGAATTTCGACAACTTATTACCCACATTTTACTGCAATTTTTAACCCAATAAAGGCTGACTAACAATTATAATGTCTACATTTTGAAGACTATTTGCGTATATTTTTTGTCTAGCCTACCTCTACATGTATATATGCACATTTTTTTATCAGGCTTTTAAAATCCACTTGTCTGATAAAGTTTGAATTTAAACTTAAAGTTGAAAGTTGTGCCATTTTTAAAATACTATGAGCTACCGCTCATAGTATTCAATATTGCACCCATAGGATCCTGTTTCTGCTCTTATTACCCATGAATACCTGTATCGCTTTTGTCCCCCAACACAGAAGGGGAAGCTGTGTCAGAGGAAGAGAATTCAGGTGACGAGGAAAACTTTGATGCCTTGAGAGATGATGGTGAACAAGCAGCTTCTGGCAAGCGGAAGAGAAAATCACCCAAGAAAAAGACTTCACCTGTAAGGTAAGGATGTACAATGTTGACTTAAAATTGAATACGGATAAATAAACTCTAAAAAGATATTGTTTGTCACTGTATCTGCTTATCGATATTGTTCCTGCTGATTTTTATGTCCCCCACCACTATAGTGGGGGACATATTGTATTTGCCGTGTCTGTTGGTCTGTCTGTTGGTTTGTTTGTGCCAACTTTAACATTTTGCAATAATTTTTGCTATATTGAAGATAGCAACTTCATATTTGGCATGCATGTGTATCTCATGGAGCTGCACATTTTGAGTGGTAAAAGGTCAAGGTATCCTTCAAGGTCAAAGGTCAAAAATACTAAGTCAAAGCGGCGCAGAAGGGGACATATTGTTTCTGACAAACACATTTCTTGTTTCAATTATTTTTATTTTGTTTTCAAAAGGGGAAATTTAAGTAAAACTTTACCAAGTTTTAAGGGACATTATTGAGCCTATCCTCTTAGGAGAACCAGTAATCTGAGATTTTTGAAAGATTTTGATAGCACCGTAGATAATACCATTCACATGGTGGACACCATTATTAATTTGAGTATATCCTTTTGAAAAATTGCATTTCAGAAAGCGAAGAGGTGGAATAAAATTAGAGGATGAGCAGGAGGAGGTTGGAGTGGTTGAAGACAAGAATGTGGAGCTGCAGCAGCAGATTATTGCGGAGGGTGAGGTGGGTTGGCTGCAGACAGTTTTATGAATTATTGATGACAACTGAAAAAAAGCATTTTATAAAGTAGACATGTACTGGCATATATTTAAAAAAATATTCATGATCATTTTCAGTTTTGATGCAGACAAATGAATACCAATACCTGGTGTTATATTGACCACTGATCTGAATGATATGGTGCCTGTTGTAATGTTACCGTATTTAAGTTTTTGGATACTCCCTTTTTTGCCTAAATAATTATTTTTTGTTTGTTACGCTAAATTTTCAGACAAACATGTTTTCAACAATAATTTATAACTCTAAATGTTTGAGCTTTACATTTTACAGCACTATTTTTCCAGATTTTTTTCCATGTTTTTGCTTATCTGGTGTTACATCCATCATGCTTTTTTATTAACTGATTAAGGTGAATGCCTTAGGGCGATGGATCATAACAATTGTGTAATGGGGTAAACAACCATTTATACTGGTAATAAACAATTGTTCCAGAAAAATAAGAATGACATATACTAATCATACGAACATTGAAGGTGTTAGACAACATCTGGCTCACAAACACATAATACATAGTTAGCAGATTTTTTTTTGTCATCAATTACAGGTTCTTACTAGATCATCTTTGAACACGTTGACAATAAAAGAGCCTCCTAGTAACTTTCTGTACACAAATAAAGCATGCACAATTATTTTTAGGTGTAAATATATGTAAAATTCGCTTTTACCTAAGGCATGGTATTTTACAAGCATGTGATATAAGTTGTTAATACATGGACATGAGACATATTGCAAACCTGTATCTGATTGTCAGTTCAATATTGTTAGTGAGTCTCTACATTTTCAAAACCTGAATTTTTATGCGCCGGGTAGGGTGGCATATAGCAGTTGAACTGTCAGTCAGTCCATCCTTCTGTCCGAAAACTTTAACATAAGCCATAACTTTTGCAATATTGAAGATAGCGTCAAGGTCATAGGTAAAAAAAAACAAATCCAAGGGAAGTAATAAGCTTAAAAGGGAGATAATTTCTATTTATCATTTGGCAGGTACAGATTATTTTCACACGGGAAGTAATATTTTTTTAAAGGGATATATAATTTTAAAAAATATTAAAAAATGAAAGTGGCGCATTGTGTTTCTGACAAACACATCTCTTGTTAAAAATATTGTTCATATCTAAATTTTTAACTTAGAGTAATTATGAGTAATACATTGTCCCAGTTTGACTGATTGTGCCAATTAATATGTTAATAAAAGTATAAATGATGCCAATTAGACAGACCATGCCCATTAAAATGTTAATACATGATACCAATGTGACAGACTGCACCAACTGTTCTGTTAATACATAGTACAAGGTGCCAGTTAAACCAACTGTGCTAATGTAACATAATGAGCAGACCCAATAGTACAGAGCCAATCTCTGCCATATTGTCTATATTTAGAACAATTAATATGTTCCTTTTTATAATAACAAATCCAATAATAGCCAATAAACGCCAATCAAAACAAGTGTAATTAAACAGTATGTACACCAATCAAAACAAGTGAAATTAAACAATACGTACACCAATCAAAACAAGTGAAATTAAACAATACGTACACCAATCAAAACAAGTGTAATTGTTAAAATATTTATGCCAATCAAAACAAGTGTAATTAAACAATATGTACACCAACCAAAACAAGTGTAATTAAGCAATATGTACACCAATCAAAACAAGTGTAATTAAACAATATGTACACCAATCAAAACAAGTGTAATTAACAATATGTACACCAATCAAAACAAGTGTAATTAAGCAATATGTACACCAATCAAAACAAGTGTAATTAAACAGTATGTACACCAATCAAAACAAGTGTAATTAAACAGTATGTACACCAATCAAAACAAGTGTAATTAAACAGTATGTATAATGTTCATGAACAGGCCAAGAAAGAGGAGCATGCAAAGAAGCGTGCAGACGACCTGTGGTCCAGTTTCATGTCTGACGTCGGCAAGAGACCTGAGAAGAAGCCAGAACTAGCGCCTGGGGGATCCTTAGCTAACATCATGTCCAAGGTAGACTTATATTGTCAGTGGGGTCAAAAGCAAATGTAGACTTCCTGCTGCTTTTAGGGACTAATGAAGCAGTGACTCTGAACTTTCTTTTACATAGCTTTGGCTGACTCATAAACATAAAAATTCAAAAGCTATAGCAATTGTATTGTAAATGAAGACGTTAATTTATAGGACATCATATTTATCCCAAGTTAATTTCTTAGTGAATTATTGTTTTTTGAAACATATTTTTAGCATGATTTCAATTTTTCAAATCTACAATTACAAAAATCCTACATTTTATGAACTTGTCCCACGCTTCAGTACAATTACATTTTTATGAATTGCACATTTGCATAGCTTTACTAAATGCACATTACATCAATTTTGCTGCTACTGCTAATTTTTTTAAGCAAATGAAACTGTAATAGAAGCTAACTACTGTTAAACAAATGAAAAACAATAGTTTATGGTTTGTTTTATAAAAAGAAGACCAGTGTGTAAACATGTCAATTAATAAATATGCCTTACAATTTAAAAATATCTTATTAGCTATTATACCCAAGTAGCTGTCAGCAATATACCGGTATTCTGGTAATTAGCTAACAAAAATGTTAATTGGTTGACCTTGTCAACATCATTTGTAGTCCAGGGCTTTTTGTCCTTCATAGAAAATGACTTTTCACAAATTTGATAAGTTAGCTACTCAAATTTTAACAATATAAAAAAAATGCCACTCAACTTTTTACAATTTTAACAGTTTGTGACTTATTTTTTATAAAAAGGAGTGGGCCAAAGCCACTTCACAAAGACGGCAAAAAAGCCCTGTGGTCATTTTGACAACTTATTTATGTCCAGTGTCAATTCCAGGCCCCCACCCCCAGCAAGCCTGATCCCTTCGTCTCCCCTGGTGGAAAGCCCATGTCCAGTGCCCCTCAGGCCTCAACTGCCCCTGCTAAATCCACCATCACTGTGACCAAGGTCTATGACTTTGCAGGGGAAACAGTCCAGTATGGTGACAATTTTATATTTATCCATTTTTGTGTAGTTGTTTGGTAACAAACAGCTCATATCGCCAGTTTTTTTTGTTGTAATTCATCATTCAGTCTTTTCCGTTGTACATATACGCATGTCTCAATCATCGACAGTTTACTTACTATAAGTTTTATACTCATGTTAGTGTGTACTGATTGGTCAAAGTTATGTATTCATAAGTTTAAATCTGATATGCATATTTTCTCATTATCCCCTGGGAAATGCAGGGGGATATTGAATTAGCGTTGTCTGTAAGTCTGTCTGTCCGTCTGTCACAAAACTTGTTTGAGCTATATCTTAGCTCAAGACCAGCCTGTGCATCCACGCAGTATGGTCTGAGCTACCCTCTCTGCAAATGACACCACGAAACCTTGCTTAACTTAACGCAGACAGCAAAGTTCCGGATCAGAATTCACTATTATGCAGGCTGGTCAGGAGCTTTGCTGGGTGCATATTTTGCATAACGCGGCTAATTTGGTAGACAGTTTACTGCGTTGCCTTTAATTTTTAATGGGTAGATTAACGAAGGTTAAGTTTGCTGTTTTTAGGAAAATCTATGAGTATTTTATAAAACTAATTTGTTCAGGGTGACCAAGGAGCTTGATGTGAACTCAAAGGAGGCGCAGGCTGAGTTACGCAAGAAGCAGGAGGGCGTGGCCAGTGCTTCCTCCACAGACTCACCCATGGCCGCCTCAGGGTCAGTACAAATGGTCACATGAAATTAATAGCTAAGCATCTGGTCCTGATTACCTGATTATTCTTAAATCGGTTATCTGAAAAATGTCTTACATACCATATTTCATTGGTTAAACTTACTATTTGTGGTCATATTTTGTATATAACATCTGATGTTCATTTAAATCTTATTATATTTTAACAAGCATTTTTTCCTGTGTGAGTATTTTGTTAAGTGAGTATAAGCTTATCCTGTAAAAGCAGACTAAATTATGTAATTCAGTATATTGATTTATTATGCTCCCCCCAAACAAAATTTGGGGGGAGCATATAGTCGCCGCTTCGTCTGTCTGTGCGTGTGTCCGTCCGTCAGTGCACAATTTTTGTCCGGGCTCTTTCTCAGCAATTAATGACCGGAATTCAATTATACTTTATGGGAAGCTTCACTACCAATAGGAGATGTGCATATTATCAGCCGGTTCTGGTCGGATGATTTTTCACAGAGTAATTGCCCTTTGAAATTTTCCATTAACTGTACATATAGTGCAATTCTTGTCCCCCCAACTACTAGACGTTTCCTTGTCTCTGAATATATAGTGCAATATTGTGACCAAAAAAAACTTTGGGAGCATCACCCGTCTCCGATGGTTTCTTGTTGCAATAGTATTTGAGATTTTGGTAACTGTGTGTAGTTGGTTTAAAAAGATTTGAGAGTCTTACAATTTGAATACAGCTTCTGTACAATTACAATTACTTAACCAATTGTATTTTGGATACTGTTTTATTCGTGAAACATGTTTTATTCATGAAACACCCATATCAGTTTGTGGAAAATAAATATAAAAGCAAACAAAGTCCTTTATTGTGTTGTACAGTTCAACCATGGAGCAAACCATTTGTACATTAACAACAATATTAACTGTGTAACAATTAGGTGCATCAATCCTAAAGTCAAACATCAATTTTAGGAGACTGCTTGTTCTTTGTTCTAGGCAGTTGTCTGCTTACCGAAATGAATTAAGATCTTAGTAGCCATAAAATAAATGTTAAGTCATATTTTTGGCATGTTTGCTCTTATCATAATTTATATATCTGACTAATCGAGTTCTAGTTAGGTTTTGTGACTGTCAGGTGTCAGGTAATCAGATTAAAGAGCTTTGTTTACAGAAAACTGGACTTAATGCATTTGGGTAAAGTGTGGCCTAGATAAGCCTCTGCTGTATGAGCAGGCTAAAGAGGGACATCACTTTACCCTTTTGTGGAATTTTTCGTTTTAAACTAAAATCCAGTTAAGGCAGAAAGTGTCATCCTTGATGACTGAACAGACTTATCTAGGATGACACTTGATGCACATGCATTAAGTCCCAGTGCTCCAGCTAGGCCTAAAACGAAGGGCGCTGCGCCCTGCCCTCCCGAACCTCCGCCCTGCCCCCCCCGAACCTCCGCCCTGCCCCCCCCCCCCCCAAAAAAAAAAAAAAAAAATTTTTTTTTTTTTTTTTTTTTTTTTTTACATATGATTATTCATAAATCTATTATTACATTGTAATTACTTTAATCCTAATTGTAGACATTATATTTGAATGGTTTAATAATAATGGGAATAATACAATAATTTTTACATATAAATTAACATGCAAAAGGAAGCATTCCAGAAACACCTGCGCGCTCGTACGTGCCCTTTTCACAAAATCCGGTGCGTCGAAAGTGCCCTTTTGACAAAATACTGCGCGTTGAAAGTGCCCTTTTGACAAAAAAGCCCCCCTGCCCTTTTCAAATCCTAGCTGGAGCACTGAAGTCCAGTCTTCTCAAAACGGGTGTCAAATTATCAGTAACATACACACATACCAGAAGCTTTGTGTATCATTATTTTGCAGGGGATTGAAGCGTCCATCTGCAGGGGGCCTGGGAGGGGTGCTGGCTAAGATCAACAAGCCGCCCAAGATGGGGACACTGGTAAGGGACAGATATCTGTTGAAGTGCTTACTGATTATCTTTTGAAGCTTTAAGTAATTTAAAGGGTTTATTGACTTTGTGCTTTGTGTAAATTGTGTGTGCTTACGTCAGTATTAATGCATCTTAATAGCACATGACTAAGAATTACAATTTTACTAAAAATATAGTTTTATAATAGATACTAATAAAAAGTATATATGTATATATTTTTTTATTTACCGGTATATATATTTATATATTTTAAAGGGCCCTTTTCACAGATTTTGGCATGTATTGAAGTGTGTCATTAAATGCTTTATATTGATAAATTTAAACATTTGACCTAAAAAATCTCCAGTAAAAAAGCAAGAATACAATTAAAAAAAGGAAAAAAAAATTAACCCCCAACTGGACTCGAATCACTGACCCCTGGAATCCTGGATGTAAAAGTCTCCCGCTTAGACCACTCGATCATCTGTGCTCATGCTATGAGCGCTCGTATTTTTTTCTTAATATAAGCAATCCCGTATTTTCACAAAATATAACGACAGCAACAGAACTTTCCAAATTATTCAAGCGTTTCACGTTGCAACGCTTTATAATTTTCAGGTTTTCAAATCGTCAAAAGATGCATATAATGGATATTTTAGAGCATGGTAAATGTTCAGTATTACTGTGTCCTCACAAATATCATAACTAAAACGAAAATTTGCGCATCTGAAGCAACTTCATTTAATTTTGTCAATTTACCAAAATGTGAAAAGGCCCCTTTTATAAAGTACTTAAAAGTGCTAAGTTTACAAATTTAGCTTCTTGTTATATTTTTCTGCTACAAATATATCCATAAACATGTACCCAATATATCAAATATAAGTTTTTCTTATATATTATAAATAAAAATAATAAAAAGCTGGTAAACAAAAAAGATCCCTTTTTGTTAACTATTTCTTTCTTTCTTTTCAGGAAAAATCCAAGCTCGATTGGGAATCATTCAAGCAGAAAGAAGGCATAGATGAAGAGCTCAAAATTCACAACAGAGGAAAACAAAGGTACTGTACGAGACTAGCTGTTGTGTTTAGAGGGGTCCTGGCTGTAAATATTTTCTTTCCGTCTGTCACCATACAATTTCGTAAGTTTGTGGATCAAACTAATTCTACGTTTCAACCGATTAATTTGAAACTTCAAATATGTAACCATGAGCGAAGAAGACGTGCAAGACTCAGTTTCAAGATTGTGGGTTTGCACTTATTCATGATTTATGTCCCCTTAAGCTCAGCCATGGGCATCATAAAATGTTAAAATATGTAAAGCAAGCTGTTTATCAAGCAAACAAATTGCAAAGCAATCTAGATAAAATAAAGCAAAAATGTCATCACCATGGAGATAACATGTGAAAGACAATGTTTACATGCAGTGGTCTAATTATATCTGAGATATATTCCCATGAACTTTGTGATGGGTATAGCTTCTATTCCTGGGACAATGCAGTGTTGCAGTAAAAGTCATATTTGTGAAAAAAAAATGTTATCAAATAAACACCTGTTAATTGATTATTATTTCTTCAAACTGTGATCATTCAATTTGGTATGAAAGTTGAATTTCCCTTGCTTTCCAAGTTTCTTCTTCTTTTTATCATTTACATTGTAGATTACAATGTTTCATAGAAATTTTGCAAAACTTTCTTGATTTTAGCAAAACTGTACTTTAAGCTAGAAAATTATGTGTAGGCTAAAATATGTGCTGGGAAGTTATTAAATTTTTGAGTTGCTTCCCTTGCATTGTATAACTGAACAATGTTTATTCAGTATTTCCAGATTTCCATTGAGACTTTATATTTGTTGATGTTGGTCCCTTTTTGCAAAACATGTTTCTTTGATTTGACTACTTACCGGTTATAAAATAGCTTTGGTGCATTATCTGTTATGCATTACCCACAGATTTGCAAAAGCTGTCAGGCAGTTATACAAATTGACAGTGTCAGTGTCAAACACCGTGTCTGACTAACAATTTGAAAAGTTCACATTAACAAGCACGCCTTTCTGACATATTTACAAAATGTCTGACACAATTCAAACAATGTATCTAACATGCATGTGTCTGACAGGCCCTTCCTATGTTTCTCTGAGGAAAACGTCCATGCACGGCCATATTAATTTGGTTGGTTTATATGCCATGTTTGCAAGTACATGTCTTCTAGGATTAAACTTTGCATGTTGATTACAAACCATTGAAAATAAATAATAATAAATAATTATGTAATCAGAAGCCGTTTTTCTGTGTTACACTCAACATGCAATTATTTGAGTTAGCATCAATGACTATGGCCCAGCCACCACCACCCTCCAATATTATAATACTCCTTGAATTGAGATTTGATTCATTGATATCTCCATTACTTCATTTTATATCTTGGTGTATTCTTCATTTTAGTGAAGAGTACAGTTGCTGATTAACAAATTTGAGTATTATATATGTTTGCTTTAGCCATATGTTAATATTAAGCCCTTCATCAGATATGTGGTGATTTCTTCTTTCAGTTACATAGAGAGAATGAATTTCCTACAGAGAACAGACCAGAGACAATATGAAATAGAACGGAACTTACGACTTGGGTCTTCAACAAGTAAAAGATGATACAATTGAAGATTGTATTCAAATTTATACAATTAAAAAATCTCAAGTTAACAAAAGTGATACATTGATTTGATTATGATATGAAAAGGAACTCAATTGAAATATGGGGTATTGATCGCCTGTACAGTTATACACATCTTGTTGTGTATTATTAACAGACCCCTAGCTCGAACAAAATGACCAAGGTTAGAATGAATTCTGGAGCTCCTTCAAATAACTTGACTAACGCTGTCCATGAACATCAGATTTTCAATATCTTTGAACATCTAATTGTACTTGATTAATCATGTCATACATGGGTATGTTGTTCATCTTCAGCTAATAACATTGTGAATGCTGATGTCATGTTTATATTATTTTGTGCTGCAATGTCTTTATGCAGGTAGAAATGATTGTGCTGGTTGAAGAATTAAAATGTATCCTTAGTTTCAGTCTAAATTTCACACCAGAGCCACATATTCATACTTGTATGTGTATATTGATCAGGAAAAAAGAAAACTAATGTTTAAAGTTGTTGGTGTTGTTGTTGTTGTTTATAAGTTGTTATATTTCATTCAAGCACAGGAAAACATGTATTATGTAATACATAAGCATTAAAACAGGGCAGTTAAATTGTAATGTGGAAATTGCTGCAGTTTTTAAGACATTATAGTTTCAATCCTTGGTTGCTTTACTTATGCGTATCATTTTAATAAAAGGATCACTAAAATATATTTAACCAGGTTTTCCGAAGGAAAAAACTGGTTATTAGATTGGCGAATGTCGGCAGGCATGCGGAACAAGCTTGTCCGGGCCGTAACTTTGTCGTTCATTGTGAGATTTTTAAATCATTTGGCACATTTGTTTACCATCATTAGACGGTGTGTCGTGCGAAAGAATAACGTCGATATCTCCAAGGTCAAGGTCACACTTTGAGTTCAAAGGTCAAAAATGGCCATAAATGAGCTTGTCTGGGCCATAACTATGTCGTTCATTGTGGGATTTTAAAATCATTTGGCACATTTGTTCACAATCAGTGGACGGTGTGTTGCACAAAAGAATTGTGTCAATATCTCCAAGGTCAAGGTCGCCATGACTAAAAATAGATTTATTTTGAAACAAGGAGGGTTACTTTGAACAATCAGTTCAGTTTGAGTTGTCTCCCTTGATCAGACTTTTTTTCAAATTGAAAACCTGGTTTTGTGACAATTTTGTCGATTGTTTTCATTTGTTATAGTAATAACAAGCCTTCTTTGGGTCACTTTGCAGAGAAGGGGGTGGGGAATCAGCAGTAGTTGTAAGATTGTTTTAAATTTAATGTACATGAAGATTTTGTAGTCAGTAATGTTTGCTGATGTAAAGTTGAATCCTACTAGGGGCTCGCTTAAGTTTAATTTTGGCCATTGTATATAGTTAAGTTTTTAAAAGCGGTAATAAGCATAATACATGATATTCATAGTTTAAGACTGCTGTATCAAGTTATTTGTTTGTGAGTTCAAGATAAATTGAACAATATAATTTTCATGTTCCAACATACATATTTGAAGAAATGGTAAAACTGCTTGTCTTCCCAGAGATTTTGTAATGATCGTCTACAACATGAAAATGTTTTGCTGCTTTAAAACAGACAGTGAGACTCAAATGTTAGTTTCTGAATCCATTTTAGGAAACCTGTCACGGAACTGTGATATTTTCTGTGGATTACAGACCTTGACTTATTTCTTTTGGGGAAGCGATTTTTATGCTCACCCAAAAATTTTTGGGGGAAGCATATAGTCGCCGCTTCGTCTGTCCCTCCGTGTGTCCGTCCGTCCGTGCACAATTTTTGTCTGGGCTATTTCTCAGCAATTAATGACCGGAATCCAATGAAACTTTATGGGAAGCTACACTACCAAGAGGAGATGTGCATATTATCAGCCAGTTCTAGTCGGATGATTTTTCACAGAGTTATGGCCCTTTGAAATTTTCCATTTACTGTACATAAAGTGCAATTCTTGTCCGGGCTATTTCTCAGCAAATAATGACCGGAATTCAATGAAACTTTATGGGAAGCTTCACTACCAAGAGGAGATGTGCATATTATCAGCAGGTTCTGGTCGGATGATTTTTCACAGTTATGGCCCTTTGAAATTTTCTATAAAAAAATTATTGTCCCCCCAACTACTGTGCCCTCAAGACGTTTCCTTTTATCTGAATACATGTATATAGTGCAATATTGTGACAAAAAAAAACTTTGGAAAGCATCACCCGTCTCCGACGGTTTCTTTGTTTTGTTTTAAATTAAGCGTGAACAAGGCATTTCAACTTCAAAGTATGGACCGAAAAGACCGGTTATATTCCTCAAAGGTCAAGGTTTGAGGTCGTTCAGACGCAATAATGGCACAGTTTTATTGGGCGTGTCAGTGTTTGAAAATTCATAACATTGGCAACTTAATGTAGAGCTTTTTTGATGTAACGAGTCCACTTTGTTTTGATATAAATTCAGGAAAAAGTGTCTCGTAAAATTTCCCTTCAAATTTCCGGCTTATTATTTTGAAACTTCTAATTAAAGAACATGGAACAAATTGTCCAAAAAGTTTTAAATATCCTTACATGTTAACATACATTAAGCAACATGTACCTACTCATTGAGTTAAAAGGAAGTTGTAACCTAAGAGTGATGTATTATTTTATCGTTCACATATATCAACAGATAGCCTGTATATTAAGTAGAGATTACAGAGAAATGTCCTTATGCATGTAGAAATATTTTATATTGATTATTTATACCTTCATTCAATTACATGTAATACCTTGTATATAAACAAATTATTTACAACAATAATTCAGCAAGTAAGATTATCATTCTTGACGAGTTACTGGTTGTATTGACTTTCATTGGGAACCTATGTGAAAGCCTGTGTTGTGCCACAAACCTTAAATGTTCCATGCCTTGTTCAAAAATGGGTCTTATGCCATATACTGCCAGCATAGCTCCAGACCAGCCTGCTGAATGGCACATTCTGGTCAGGAGCTTCACTGTCAGCTATTTAGTCACAAGGTTTCACAATATCATAAGGTATAAGACCCATTTTGCATGACACAGATCAAATATTCTTAAATGCTCATTTCTGATATCTGTTCCCACTTGTTTAAGTTGGATATATCCTGCTATTCAACATCCATCAATCTATGCTTTGAGGATTTAGAGGAGGCAACCTAAACAGCAGGTTCTCTCTTAATGTGCAATACAACAATTAATGTGCAATACAACAAGTTGTTGACTTTGAATGAAGACAGAAAACCTACAAACGGTCCCTGATAAGATTCCTTGTCTTGTTTCTTTCAAAGAAAATGTGTAACCTGCGCAAGATTTTTTCTTCCAAAACTGTAATTCAAGTATTCTGTTTTGAAGTTTCAATGTTATGTGCATTCCCCTGAATCAACCACAAACTTTTTACAAGACAAAAGCATTCATGTTTCACTAAATTATGTTTACCATGTTAATATAGGTATTTGGTATTAATTGGATAACTATTATAATGGTTAACAACAGTTACACTTGTTGTATTCATACTTGCCTGCATTAATCCCATTACTTATGATGTTTATATAATATTATGTGTTTAGATCTTTAACACTATGAAATGGTCAATCATCTGTGAATCTATTTTATAGCCTTTAAGACATAATAAATTGTGTCAAAATAAGATGAAGAGTTTGCAGATTGGTTCAATACATGTTAGTTTCAAACTATTCATTTTAACTCGATTGCATTGAAAGCCTCAGGCTTATTGAAACACTCCCAATTCCGCTTTCTGGGCCTAGAACCAGTACTTGGTGTATTTGGAGGAGATCTAAAGAAGGCTCCCACAGTGGTATCAAACCCGTGACCTCATGGTCGCTAGGCGTATGCCTTATCCATTACACCACAGCGACCAAAACATTTGTTAAATATTCTCTCCACATGAATGAACTATCTATATAAACTATATATGCAAACTATAAGAACAAAAAGTAAAGATACATGTATTGACAGAATTTATTTTGAATGATATCTATTTGTGTAGCTTATTTATCATAGCTAATTGTTATTGAATATTTCACTGATTCAAGCAGCTTTGGATTATTATAAACCATAAATTACAAACAAAATTATCAAACATACATATATTAAAGAGACTTGTTCACCAGTTTTCATATTTTTTTAAAGGCCATTTTTTTTAAATGATGTTATTATTTTGATTGTTGATAATCCAAAAACAAAACAATGCTTGAAATACCACCATTTTTCTTTGTCAATAGTGGTATTTTGCCTGTTTAATTTTTTGTCATTTTGCCAATCTGTGGACAAGTCCTATTAATCTTAACAGTTTAGTGATTCTAAAATGAAAATGGTCAGGTTTGATAAAAACAACAGCACCAACACCACAACAGCATATACTTAACATAACTTTAAACTCTCAACATCAATACAGAAACAAAAAACAAGCACCTATTCAAAGCACACAATTATTCACTTTTTAATCAGTACAATAATTTTAACATAAAAATACTGTATCTGCTATTGCTTTTTTCAATGACCAATAGGTTCTGTTGATTTAATGTATAAAATCCTAGTCATAATGATTCTATCATTCTGTGCAACTTCTAAAATAATAAAATGTGCATGATGTAAATCCGCTGCATGTAAATGCGCAAGATGCTGAAGATGCCATTACAGGTAAAAACATGCACTATTTATACACCAATCATATATTTGAGCCTTGCTCTGGAAAACGGGCCTTCATGCGTGTGAGTACAGTGTCGTCCCAGATAAGCAAGTGCAGTCTGAAAAGGCTAATCAGGGATGATACTTTCCGCCTAGATTGATTTTTGTTAAGAATTAACTTCCTTTAAACAAAACATTTCAATAAAAACACAAAGTATCGCCCCAGATTAGCCCTACTTGGGAGGACACTCACAAAACCTGTCACACATGCATGAAGCCTAGTTCTCCCAGCAACCCTCAAATATATCGCCACTAGTTTCCTTTCCAACCCTCACAATTCAACATGAAACATATGCCTGTACAGTTGAACTATAGAAATTAAGATACAGCACACAATTGACGATTTGTAAATACAGGTAAAATCTAACCCTGTTGTGTACAAGTCAATTATTAGTGCTGAAGCACTTAAGGTAAATAAAGGGCATCTGGCCATTATCGTTGTTAAAAGCTTTTGTAACATTGCAATAAAAAGCACCCTGTGCCAAGATAATAAATATTTTAATAGATTTCTTAACCACAAGGCAAATATTGTAAACAAGTTCATCATATTTGATCGGTCCTAAATGCAATCTGAAAATCTGTTTTGATTGATTTGATAAAAAATAATTTATAAATTATCAGCAAATGGGAATGCTATTTCATAGAATATAAAAGATGCTACAAGTAAACCTGTTGGACAGAACAAAAGAACAGATATAAAAAAAATATTAATGAGGGAAAGGCAATTCAGTGTCCAACAAACTATGGAGGGCCTTCTTCTACTATAGTGTCAATTACATTCTTGTGGTCATGGAATAAAATCACAGGCCTAAACGTGCATAAGAATATAAACATAAAACATGGTTTCCCTTTAAACACAGTAAATATTGCGACTGTATCGTTTAAGTTTGCCCACAGGCATTTTACAAGTGTATTTAAAAGCGTGATGTACACACAGACATTGTACATGTAGTAAACCGAATATCTTAATAACTTATATAAGATCATTGATGCAAAACATCACGACCAGCAGAAATTGTTTTTATAACAGATAAAGCTGACAATGAATTATTATGCTAGCCTTGTTAAAACCTCTTATAGCTTTAATTTTACACTTCAATGAAATCACTTAATGTCAACCGACTAGTAGACTTTGTTGTCATATGAGTTGTGTTCTGAGAAAACTGGGCATAATGCATGTGCGTAAAGTGTCGTCCCAGATTAGCCTGTGCACAGGCTAATCAGGGACGGCACTTTTCGCCTAAATTGGATTTTTGCTAGCCTTAGAAGAGACTTCATTTCAACAAAAAATGTCATATAAGCAGAAAGTGCCGTCCCTGATTAGCCTGTGTGGACTTCACAGGCTAATCTGGGACGACACTTTACGCACATCCATTAAGCCCAGTTTTCTCAGAACACTGCTCATATGAATAAATGCAAGTATACAGCTAGAGATAAGTGTTGTAAATGACCATTGCTTTGACAAAATTATCTGGAATAATTTATTGATACTGATATCCCTTTCCCACCCAGAGGCTAAGTGAAAATGGCTATGTGCAAACAGCATAAAACCAGTACAGCCTGTTAGTAACTCACAGTCTGTTCAGGTTTTATGCTGCTTGCTGCTCATCAGTATCTAAAGGTTGGAAATGAAGAATTTAAAATTTTAATCTAGAAAGAAGTCTGTAATTAAATTTAACCTTCTAAGGAACTACAAACACGTCAAAATATGTATCTAAGTGGGAAAGGGATATGATATATTATATAGACATAAATCAATGATAGTCATACTGAAGGGCAGATTTATCTGTTTGCAGTCATTGATGATGATGGATTAAGGGTGTCAGTCTGTTAGAACATGTTGAAATGTGAAATTATTTATTTCTAAACAGCAGTCATCATTTTGTAAGCATATTATTTCAGTAAAATTAATCATTTCAATATAATCACATAAACCTGATGTTTCGACTGAACACACATCCACAATTTTACACATTAAGGTTATGACTAAATAGATAAAAATGCCTTTGATTAAAGTTTAAAAAGCTAATCACTTTCAAATATACATGAAAAATACAGTAACACACATAGACGCAGCTGTTTGTAATAAATGCAATAAAAAAAGATAATTCCAAAACAGATTGAAAATATTTCATGTAAATAAAGCAGTTCCTACCATAAAAATAAGGATAGAAAATAAAGGAATAACTTGAACAAATATTGGTTGATGGTAATGTTGTGTAAAAAGCATGACAATACTTATTGAATTCATGATACATGAAATACACACATCATGATATTATGACATAGCTGTGAAAATGTGTGTCATTTCTCTTCTACTTTTAGAGTAAACTGTATTTCACTATCAGGAATAAACATATTTTAAACTAAAACATATTGCATGTACATGGCTGAATCCACAGTAACTAACATTGACAAAAACATTCATTAAAGGTGATACTTTGTCTTTTCAAATATTGTATGTAACAAACTAGAGCTTCTTGTCGTGGTAATGACAAATACCTCCCCTCCTGGACGCTGTATGTCGTAATATATAGCAAGTTGTAATAATAATTACATTTGAGAAATTCTTAACATGCTTCACAAGTCACTCAATTGTATTACACAATGACACCTACAACAAATCTGTGATAACACTGTAGGAAATGCTTCAACCTAAATGTAATGTCAGATTACTGTCAAGACAGTTATATTGTAGTAATCTAAGAAATCAAACTTAGCTGCTTATTATTACTGATTTAATTTCTTACTTATTTTACCACAAAATAAGTAGCGATGCACTAAAACTAACCACACATTAACTTGTAGACAAGCAAAAGCTTGTAAAATCCAGTTAAGGCCTATCAATTTTAATTTAGTAAAAGTTACAATCGTTATGTATCTGTCAGCAAGGCTCATAGGTACATTTTGTTTGTCTCACATGTCAGACAAGTACATGTTCTGAATACCAGAAGTTTTTGTTCAAGTTATGGTTACACAATTATGTTGTTCGAACATGACAAATTTCATTTAAATATCTACTTATTATAATGATTTACTCCAAGAGATTAAGATACAAAAGAATCAAGATACAAAATAGTACATCTCTATTACACCCATAAATTCAGACAGTATGTTATTTAAAAGGAGGCCAGAGCTCCAGATAACTTTGTAGGGCATATCTTATTTCACTCCCTGGTTTTCAACTTAAATTTTAAAAATGATTATCCATAGGTTTTTTTTTATTTGCAAATTACAGTCCAATATTTTAGGGTCTTTTACTTAATAATAAACTTATCCATCATGTTAGGTTTATCATGTCCAGTAAATGTCTTTTTAACTTTATCACGCTTCCATTAGTTAGTCATATATGCTCAAGAGAAACCATCAGACAGGTGAGGCCATAAATAATAATTCAATGTTTAAAAAATTACTTTTAAATTCTTTTCTCATTAAATAATACATTTTCTGACATATATAAACTAATACAATCATAACACACAAATATCTTAACAGTAAGCAACACCAACAGGAACACACTTTTAAGCTGTTAATGATAATATTAAATTTACATTTTGAAGACAGGCTTTCGATCCAAATAGAAAGCACTGAAAAAAAATGGTTCAACAGCAAAGACATTCTAATTTCAATGTATTCAAATGCTGTTATTAACATGGTAAGTACACAGTAAAAGAATTGTTTATTATGCTAATCACAAATGTAACCTGTGCTTAAGCAGTCTTGCATCTTAATTAACATTCAACAGCTGGGACAGAGCGAATACATACTAATTGAGTAGTATACCGACAACAAAATTGAACATGCCATTACAATCATTTTAATAAACTATTACATGTTTAGTTATTCACAGGCATGAGTTTTATTAGGGACTATTAAAGAATATATTAAGAATTTTAATATTTATCAAGTTGACTAAGACTCTAAAACAACCAAATATTATTATTAAGTTAACAGAACCCATAAATTTCACATAATATATTCAATAATACCAAGTAGTTAGAATAACATATAGATTTTATCTTTTAGTAAGAAGTAAAGCACTTCAAAAACAGAGCAACAAAAAGTGTGTTCATAAATTCCCATAACAACAACACCAGCAAATAATATGTGTAAGTACTTCTATTGCCCATTTACCATATGAAAAGCATATACACAGTTTTTCAATTACGATTCGCAAAAATATTTAAAAATAAATGATGCAATAAAATTTAAAAAGGCTTTCCTGTATGTTACTTTTTGTATGACATTTAGTAACTAGAAATGGCGCGGCAGAGGCCGACGCGTATCCCCACGCCGAATGTTTGACCTAGGTGTGCCCCAGGGTTGGTAATGGGGCCATGCATAGCTGAGATTGACCGTATTGTCATAAGAGAAGTTCATCATCAATTAGAAGTGAATTGGTGTAGAAATGAAGAAGTTATAGTAAAAGGCAATTTTGGGTGGGTGTGACATATGTGGGCAGGGCGCCCCAGGGTTGGTAATGGGGCCATGCATAGTTGAGATTGACCGTATTGTCATAAGAGAGGTTCAGTATCAATTTGAAGTGAATCGGTGTAGAAATGAAGAAATTATAGTAAAAGGCAATTTTGGGTGGGTGTGGTCTATGTGGGCGGGGCGCCCCAGGGTTGGTAATGGGGCCATGCATAGTTGAGATTGACTGTATTGTCATAAGAGAAGTTCAATATCAATTTGAAGTGAATCGGTGTAGAAATGAAGAAATTATAGTAAAGGCAATTTTGGGTGGGTGTGGTCTATGTGGGCGGGGCCCCAGGGTTGGTTATGGGAACATGCATAGTTGAGATTGACCCTAATGTCATAAGAGAAGTTCAGTATCAATTTGAAGTGAATCCGTGTAGAAATGAAAAAATTATAGTAAATGGAATTTTTTGGTGGGTGTGGCCTATGTGGGCGGGCGCCCCAGGGTTGGGATTGGGGCCATGCATAGTTGAGATTGACCCTAATGTCATAACAAAAGTTCAGTATCAATTTGAAGTGAATCCGTGTAGAAATGAAAAAATTATAGTAAATGGAAATTTTTGGTGGGTGTGGCCTATGTGGGCGGGGCGCCCCAGGGTTGGGAATGGGGCCATGCATGGTTGAGATTGACCGTATTGTCATAGGTGAGGTCCAGTATCAATTTGAAGTGAATCGGTGTAGAAATAAAGAAGTAAATGTAAAATAACCTAAAAAAATGAGTGATAATTTCTGACGCGGCCCCACCCCAACCCCTATAACTTTTGACCCAGGGGTCAGATCAAAATTCCAAATAGTGCAGGGTCGCACATATGCTCATAGCTACCATGTGTGTAAATTTCAAGGTTCTAGTGCTTTTAGTGTAGGAGGAGATAGTGGCCAGGACGGACGGACAGACGGACAGACGGACGGACAGACGGACGGACGGCGGAGATCACCACAATATCCCCACCTTTTTTTCAAAAAGCGTGGGGATAATTAACTGTACTACAAATATAAAATATTCATAACATTTAAAATTAAACACTGAATAGTGTAGACACTATACCGGTAATTATGGCATATGTGGAAATACATCCTGGCTTTACTAAATACCAACATGAGCATTGTTGTTCTCCTTCAACTCAACGTAGTGATGCTCAGTCGTATCCTTGACAATCTCATTCTCGCTCTCTCCCTCATGATCATCGAGATACGCCACATGCTTTTTCTTGTAGCAGCGCTTGTAGATCTCATAGCCAATGATAGCAGCAACCATTGGTATGGGTGTGAAGATGGCTGCTGCAATTGGTGCCACAATGCTGATATCGTTGTCAGGTGGGGGCAAAGAGACCTTCAGTAGCACTATCGCTATGCCTGTGTTCTGGATCCCCGTCTCAATGGCGATGGTTCGAATGTTGCGCCAGCTCTGTCTGGTTACGATAGCCGTCAAGCCTCCAAAGACAAACCCCATGTACGGAACAAGAGCGCCCGCTAAAAGAATCTCTGGCTTGTTTCGCATCAGGGTAAAGATGTAGAGATTGGCGTACACGCCAACGGTGAAAATGAAGATGAAGAAAATAATCATGAAGGGACGGATAGCCTTGACGACGTACTTTGCCGAGTTTGGTTTGCGCCACTGGAGCAGCATGCCGATGGCCACTGGAATGAGCAGGCCGATCAGGGAAGTACAAATGCTCATGTAGGGAATTTCCAGGGTGGTGTGGTACAACATCTTGCTGCCCACCGTGAACAGCCACAGCGGTATCATACCTGTCAATGAAAGAATCTTCTTCTAATGAAATCCTGCATTTCATGGTGTTTGGTATATAATAATTTACTGATGAACAAAGTCAACATTTTAAATATTAAGTTTCCATTGATTTAAAATAGTTTCTTAAACCAGGGCATGAAAAATATATTTAAAGGTAATCATGCACATGTGATAACAGAACTTCAACTCGTCCTGGTGTGATATGTACTCGCCCTTTGTTAAACAAAGAGTATTTGTCCTGTTTTGTTGGGTTTAAGATTATTGTACTTTCTGATGTGTAAAACATTAAATGAACAAGATATTGAAATGCATTCAACCCATAGTTTCAGAGTTTGGCATCTTTTAAGAACTTATTTGTTAGAATTTGCAAATTGCTTGTCTTTTCAGACGAGTGAAAGTGTGTGCGCCCTACTTTAACCAAAATCTAAATGCATTGAAATGGACCACAGCTATTTTTTTTGTCTTTTTATTTAGAATGCCTTCAAAGCACAATTTTAAAAAGATTGAAGATTATACAACATTAATCAGTTGCAATTTTTTTTAATTTTGTCAGACACTTTTGTTTAAAATAACTCAGATGTCTGACCTTCTGATAGATTTTTCACATTTTTGAGCAAACAGGATTCTCTTCAGTTTTACATGTATTGAGGACTCAGCTGGTAAGTTACAAAAATCATAAATTATGTACAACAGTATAAAAACATAGTTTTACCTAGAGAGAGCAGTGTACTGCACAAAGTCATGGTAACGCTTAGAGAGACATCCCCAGCTAGCAGATAGGAGTAAGCATTGCTGGCTGCTCCACCCGGAGCACAGGACAGGGCAAAGAATCCCAGAGCATTGGCAGGATCAAACTCAAAGGCAAAGATCACCCCTAGAGCTATCTAGAAAGAAACGAGTGTAAAAGGTATCAGTGGATTAGTGCACATGTACTGCTACCATAAAAATGCAGAAGGAGGGTAAGCTTAAACTAAACATCACAAGTTTCATTTGAAAAAAGATTAAAAGCAAAATATAAACAAAGAATTTGGATTGACTGATTATTGGTTGATAATCTGATAAATTGTTTAACCTTATAAGACAATAATTTATCTGACATGATCTTCAAAAGTTATTCTGAGTCTACATACATAAAATGGAGGCATAAACAATATATATCGTTAAAGTACTTCTAACAATCGAAAAAACATTAACTTTCCAGCACTTCTTGAAGGTTTTTCGTTAAAGGCACGATACTATGAGAGTATGGGATAGGAGGACACATACCAACGGCATTAGAACAAATTGTGAGAACATTCCAGTGAGAGGTCCGATGGGTTTCTGTAGGACTTCTTTCACCACAGCCAACTCTGTCTTGCAGCCCATTGCCACATTAGCCAGACACACCAGTATGATAATGATCCCTGTAAACGAATGACTGAGGGCACTCTCATCTCGACTCACTGTGATGTCATACTTCTCCGGCAGTTCATACCATTCCATGCCACTTTCTTTTCCCTCAGAATTTGCCAGGTCGTACATATCTTCCTCAGTAACCGGGGTGGTATTGATGAACAATTTCATCACTACACGTCCGAGAAAGTTGCCTTTGACCTTGGCAGTGAAATTCATGCTAGAAAATGGCTCCAAAGTGTCTGTCATATTTGCTCTTACATCTGCAATGTCGATATTATCAGACACTGGAACAATCCTCAAAACCTCGCCTCTGTAGTTCCTCAGCGTGAATGACATCAGTTTTTCTTCACGTTCTTTGATCAAAAATGGTAAGTTGTGAGAGGTGTTTACTTCAGCACCGAACGACTCTATTTCACTCGCGTTATTTCCAGAGACGCTTCCATACAGTGACAGCAGGCAATTCAAAACAAAAAATACAAACAGTTTAACTGGGCACGCCATTTTCCACGTTTATCTTGTGTTGTTACTCTAGTCAGAGAAGAAATCACTGAGCGATAAAACGCTAGATTCTAAATCCAGAAGTCACGAACTGTCAAAAGGGAAGCTACTCTGTCCATACTTCTTTCGTCATCGGATCCGAATGTAATTAATCTGAGTTTCGCCTCAGGGCGAAATTTTATTTGTGTGACCAAGTGCGAAAGGATTTGTTTTGAATACATTCGCAAGGAATGTTGATGTATATAATCAATACATACTCATGCGTTTGCAAGTTGAAATGCAGTTAAGATTTTCTTACAAAATGATTTAGATATATAATATAATAAACCAGATATCATTTTTGCTATAGTTCGATTGCAATGCAACAATTCTAAAAAAATCACTCCCGGGCGAAACAAAGTTTGTTGATATCATATCATATTTAAAATGGTTATTGATCTCACCAAACCTCGTAGTAATCCATTGTTTTATAATGGTAAGTGAAGGCAACAAGTGCTGCACACACGTCTAAGAACTTACTGTAACAGCTCTCTTAATAAACATGTATATGATGGAAATCTGGTTCTATCGCCATTGTCAATGCGGAAAAATAGAAGACAGTACTTACTTTCTGCTGATCTGTTCATTACAAACAACTAAAGATTAAATTTATAGTGAGAAATATAGACCAATACACAGGTGTATCACTGCGCACGTACATTACTGTATGGAGATGATATAATCTTTCACTTATAGATAATGTTGCTGTGTTTGATGCAGTCCATAGTTTTTCGAAGACTCACGAAGGTTAAACATGGTATAGCTATCGATTCTTTATGTTCAAACATTTTTTATAAGTAATTTCGTTGACTCGATTTGAGCTATTATGTGGTTTTCTCTGCCGTCTGTCTGTCCGTCCGTCTGGCCACTATCTTCTCCTACACAATTAGCACTAGAATCTTGAAACGTACACACATGGTAGCTATGAGCATATGTGCGACAGTGCACTATCAGGAATTTTGATCTGACCCCTGGGTCAAAAGTTATGGGGGTTTGAGTGGGGCCGGGTCAGAGATTTTCACTCATTTTTAGGTTATTTTACAATAACTTCTTCATTTCTACACCGATTTATTTAAATTAATACTGAAAATCTCTTATGACAATACATTCAATCTCAACTATGCATGGCGCCATTACCAACCCTGGGGCGCCCCTGGGTCAAATATGCGGCGTGGGGATACGCGTCGACGCCTCTGCCACGCCATTTCTAGTTAATTGTTTTGTTTTTAATATGGAATTACCGTCATTATGCTTGTAAATATATTAAACGGGAAAGGAACCCTACTAGCTTAGCTAACGTTCCAATCCTATAAACTGAAGAGGTTTGTAACACGTTGTATACACGTTATGAAATAAAAATATGTTTAAACAAAATTCTTTGCAGCTGTTGGGGTTGACATGTTGGTTGTCAATGAAATCAAAAATGTTTTGGATCAAATGTTAATACATATTTAAAAGAAATATTGATTTTTATTTCGTAAAGCATGGTTATCTTTACCTTACTGTATATTGTTTAATATTATCTTACGTCTTAAATCAAATCGATGGGCAGATGGTTAACATGGTTATTTCAGAAATTACTTCATGCCAAGTGTTTGTTTAGAGCGGCAATAACCAACGGTTTAGCGTCTTGATACAATTCAAGGAATACTTAAACAACCGCACATGGTTTGTTTAATGAATTTCTTGCCAAATGTTGATGAGTGCTGAAATATACAACGTTCCAGAGATCCGATTTGTAGGAATTAAACGACGCGATAGCACAAGTGATTCCTGTGGCAATAACCAGCGGTTTGTCGGTTCGATTCTTTTTTGTTCGTTCAGATTCTTGTGATCAATCCAACACGCAGCCGGAAATACCGTTACGTTCGATTCACAGGTGGTTAGCGTGTGGCTATGATATTAATTAGTGAAAACATCATTTTGAATGATAAATAATCATATTATAACGAAAAAATAACTTTTCTGAAAAAAAAAATTTCACTATCAAATATATATATAACAAGGTTATATATATATTTGATAGTGAAATATTTTTTTTTTTTCAGAAAAGTTAATTTTTCGTTATAATATGATTATTTATCATTCAAAATGATGTTTTCACTAATTAATATCATAGCCACACGCTAACCACCTGTGGTTCGATTCAACCTCGAATTTATATAAATCGTGAATGTTATTGAACACCATTCTCCATCCACGTTTTTGTTGCTAAATAAGCAATAATCCACACTTATTATGTTAAGCATTTCACAAACAAAATGTTATGTATTTAATGTTTGAAGTGAAATGAAGTTGGTGTGCGCTGGTTGAAATGTCGTGAAATCCCAATCCCAGATAGACGCCGTCGTTTTTTGTAGGTCATGGAACGTCCGGGAAGGCCATTGGAAGCCAACAAGGACGTTTTGATGAGTTCAAAGTTGCCGTGTTTATCCGGGACGATGACTGAATACGGGATTATCCGGGACGGTCCGTGAAGCTATCGAATAGGGTCAGTGAACAGTCATATCGAGGGTGCAGGATCACGTGGCATTTTGGGATTCCCCTTTTAACTTTAATGGATGTGTGCGCGACGGTAAGTGGTGCTTTATTTCATATAACGTTTTAAAATTATTTTCTTAAGAATTTCAACTAGGGCATTAAAGATAGATTTTTATGCTGCTTATGACAATTTAAAATACATCGGAAATACTTTATTTGATAAGCCTGTGTTCTTGTTCAAAAATTAGGTATCTACTGCATTCATTGTACACGGCAATGTTTCACGCAACTTGAAATTATGTCAACGATTTCAGACGTATTCAATAATTTATTCTTATACCTTAAGATACCTTCGGCGCCAACTGCAAGAACTGTCGTTTATGCACTAAAGATTGTGCAAATGTATTTCAATAACTTGAGATATTTGCAAAAATAAAGTTCTTAACGGTGTGTTTACATTCTGTCCAGACCGTGTGTAAACACTGATTTCTATGCATTGATCGTCCGTGTGCGTCATCTAACGTCCGGGAACAAATTTCAGCGAAACACGTTGTACTTACATGGTATTCATTAAACAGAAAATAAGTGGTTAGTGTGTTGAATGGGGTAAGTTCATCACTTAAGGCGTGGGAATTTGATCAGGTCAGCAGAGCCCGATTAACTTCCCCCTTTTTAGCGTCAGTTTGCGTGGGTGGTGCTGATACTTGTAGATCTACTTGTGAATCTGATGGCGATCTTGGCCTGGACCTCGAGCTTAAGTCTTCGTGTTTTTGTTGTTCTTCATCGGGAGCGGATATGGTGCTCGTAACGAACGTTTTGGAACGGAAAAGCCCACTTTTAACGTACGTTTCATTTTGGCTGACATTTTGACGTTTTAGCTTTTTACACGAAAAAGGAGGTTACTGATTCGAGATCCGATTGTAGAATGTGTGTTTGTGTGCGTGCATGCGTGCGTGCGTGCGTGCGTGCGTGCCTGCGTGCGTGCGTGCGTGCGTGTGTGTGTTTTTTGTGTGTGTGAGTGTATTTCAGAATTCCCGAGGCTGCATTATGTGAGTATCCGGAGTGTATCCAAGCACTCCTACTACTTAATTTACTTTGCTCACGAAATATTGGACAAAGTTTAAATCATGCCTGAAATAACCAGCTATTTTCTTACTGAAAGATTTAAATTTTACTTTGGTCATGTGCTGTTGGGGGTATCCGGAGGAAACCCCACCTGTCCGGTACGGTGACAACAAAATACAACTGACGTAGGAACATGTATTCAATCCGAATCGCCATGGTGAGAATTAAGCGCGTGTACCAACTAAAGCGTTAACCGGACAACCGAATTAATGGAATCCTCTGTCAATTTTTTGGAATTACCAAAAATCAAACTTATTCAAAATAAATTATTGTCGGTCCGGGGAAAATCGTGCTTGGTCCGTATTGCTGCCATGTTAGTTCGTGCTGGTCCGGGATTGTCCGTATAGAAGACGTGTTGGTCCGTGTGTATCCGGCGTATTTGTATGTCTGCCGTGTTGTTCCGAGACAGTCCGTTAAGCGCCGTGTTTATTGCGTGTTGCTGCCGGTGCTGTCAGTGTTGGTACGGGTTGGTTCGTGCGGATACCGTTTTGTCGCCGGCTGGTGGTCTTTGGAAGACCATTGACGCTCACAAATTCCAAAAAGTTTACCGATCGTCCCGGAGCGTTCCGGATCTTGATCCGAGGCGATCCAGGACTGCCGTGTCTTACCGTGCTAAGGTGGGACTCGGACTTATATTATTTCATTTAACCCATTTATGCCTAGCGTATAGAAAAAAGGCCTTGGCAAACAGCGTAGACCCTGATGAGACGCCGCATGATGCGGCGTCTCACCAGGGTCTGGGCTTTTTGCTTAAATACATTTATGTAAGAAATATTCTAAATATAGAAATAAATATACTAGGCATTCCTAATTTCGGAAATAAATTGATCCAATTTAGAAGGATGGGAGAGTCCACTAGGCATAAATGGGTAAACGTACTTTGCGCTGTCATTGTATGAACTATTTGGCTGAAATTCTTCAAACGATTCTGCAAAACCATCGTTTAACCGGCATACTTTTATTGTTTGACTGAGCTCTACGTATTTTGCCGCTCCCGAGAAGTATCCCGACTTTACTTTAAAGTTTCCCTTTTTATTAAAAAATAATACTAGCTTAGTGTTTATAAACGCTCGTCATACATGTTTATGAATCATTTAGGAAATACTATATACACGTTTGGTAAATACTTATTATAAAATAGTAGTTTGACTGTAAATATAGTGCATTATAAATTTATAACCAAGAAATGCAGCACACACGCTTATCTGGGCATTGGCTCAACCGTTGGTGGGATAGAACATGCCCACGTGTTTTTTATCCCCATTTAAGGTCATCCGTGTATTTTTACTTAATCGCATTCGGACATATACTCACCTCACCCATTAAGATTGATTAAACCCAAGATCATCCCAGGAAACCCGATACCTTGTGAGCCGTGTTATACCATAGGGGACAGTGCTGTGTATTTTGGCACGAATTACATGGGGAAAGTAAATTGGAAAAATTAAAATTTTCAAAGTCGAATTTGAAACAACTGTGTATTAACATTGATAACAAAGGTGTTGGCCTACATGTAGAAAAAATCCTGACACATTTTCTTACAAAATGAGCGAAATGTGGCTCCCTGAAGTAGAAGATCGGGCAAAATGGGCCATGTTCAGGCATTTAGGGGAGAAAAACTGCATTATTTGCAAGCCACTACAATAATTAAAGGATTTATACAAACTTTCACATATCTGTCATAACCTCTCAGCAGAGTTTCTCCAAAAAACTATTTCTTGTGGAGAAATTTGCGTTTTTAATGACCATGTTGGGAAAACATGGATACCATCTGGGCAAGACCAGAAAACCTTATGTGAGCAGTGACTTTATAATTCTTTTTCGTGACAAAAAAACTAATTTTCAGCCATTTTGTTGCAATTTCTTTGCTTTGCAGAGGCCTATAGTAAGTGTATGTGAGCAAATATGCATACAAATGTACTTTTAATGCCTTATATATTATCAATAGTGCATTTTCAACATTCTCGAGTTTTATTTCTTTTTACCACCACTATTTTGGAAAATATAAAGGAAGACTTCACTGCTTTGTCACATAAATTAATTGGTTCGGTACATAAAATGATGTCTTAATAAGTGTATATGGGGGTTGCATGTATAATATTTATGTGGCGTGTTCTGAGACTTTCGGTATTCGGCAAGCGTCGTAATGAGAAAAACTCATTTGCAATGACGTCGCTAAACTTGCGCTTACAGTAATTTTGTTTAAATTGCCTAATGTTTTCTGTGATTTTACTGTTTAGCGTATTTAAGTAACATTAAAATCGGCACATACTGGCCATGGAAGGAATTGCCTATCAAACAAATTGTTGATTTTGACCTTTTAATTTCAATGAGCGGACTTGTTACTCCCCTTTTAACGAATTTTGCCATGGCGAGTTTATAGCCACAAACTAGAGTTCAACACGTGATGATGTTGATACCGATTTTAGCTTGATGCTATTAATATTATTTGGATTAAACTTGTCTGTGAGCAAGGTAAGTGTTATTCTTTAAATCAACTGTACTTTGTATTGTTAAATGTACAAAATAATTACAAAAAACAACAACATATTTTCAAACGAAAACGAAAGTAACATTGGCTACCATGACGTTTCGAAGTTTGGCTACCATGACGTTTCGAAGTTCCTGTGTTATTTTGTTTACAGTTTAATTTAATAAATGAATTTCGTCAATGTTTTCTTATGGTTGAATGAGAAATTCAATCTGGTAATCACGGACTGTAGATGAGACGGATACGAAACGGTACCGTATCGGCAAATATCTTGTCGTAACATAGTCACGTGACCGGGAGCTATCTATTAGCGTACATCGAAGCGCCGAGGTTATACATTCTGATGTACCCACTCACGTCTTTTTATTTTGGGGGAGGCTTAGTCGCCGCTTCGTCTGTCCGTCCGTGTGTTCGTCCGTGCACAAGTTTTGTCCGGGCTATTTGAGTATTTCTCAGCAACTAATGACCGGAATTCAATGAAACTTTATGGGAAGCTTCACTACCAAGAGGAGATGTGCATATTATCAGCGGGTTCTGGTCGGATGATTTTTCACAGAGTTATGGCCCTTTAAAATTTTCTATAAAGACATTTTTGTCCCCCAACTACTGTGCCCTCAAAACGTTTCCTTTTATCTGAATATATAGTGCAATATTGTGACAAAAAAAAAACAACCTTTGGGGAGCATCACCCGTCTTCGACGGTTTCTTGTTAATTATACTTTCATTTCTCGGCCGATTTTGACGAATTATGTATCATTAGAAAAGCCTACGTTACGTAGTTTTCAGATATAGAAGTATTTTTTATATTATGTTTTTCTTCTGATTTGGGTAGCCCGGCGAGTTATAACTTTAACTTTTGCAAATATCACACCGTTTTAAATAGAATCTAGATTTACGGTTGACATGTTCGTACTTTATACCGATTTGTAGCGTTTACATTTGGAGTTCAGTTTAAAAAATTTACATTTTGCTTATGTTAATAGAATTCTGTATAGGAAAGAAAAAAATGGTTTTAAAAATGAAAGTAAGTAAGGAATGAAGGCGTACGAAAGTATCGCGCGGTCCTAACGCAGAGAACTGATGCTACGGTCTTGGCGATTTCGGTATGCTTTTGTTTAGATACCGGCCATTTAATTTCCTTTGTCATGATTATTATATTTTTTATGGAATATATTGAAATATTTTGTTCACGAAACATATCAATAAAGCTAATTATTAATGAGATTAATAAATTAACGATTTCAGCTGTTGTTACGCTGTCTCATCATAAAATTAACACCCCGTCTGTGTTATAAACAAGAGCTGTAATCGTTAATTTATTAAGCTTCAATAATAATTAGCTTAATTCATAAGTTTCTAGAACAATGTATTTCAATGTATTGCATAAGAAAAATAATCATCATGTCAAAGGAAATTAAATGACCGTTATTTAAACAAAAGCATAAGCGCCATGACCGTAGCATCAGTTCGGTGCGTTAAGACCGCGCACTACTTTCTTCTGTCTTCATTCCTTACTTACTTTCATTTTTTAACCATTTTTTGTTATCATATACATAATTCTATTCTCCTTAGCAAGATGTAATGTTTAAAACTGAACTCCAAATATGAATGCTACAAATCGGTATGAAGTACGAACATGTCAACCTAGATTCTAAAACTCCAAACGTTCGGAGCGTTAGGATCGCGCGTTACTTTCTCATGCCTTCATTCCTTATTTATTTTCATTTCTAAACCATTTTTTATGTCGTATACAGAATTCTTTTCTCCTAAGCAAGATGTAGTTTCAAAAACTGAACTCCAAATATAAACGCTACAAATCGGTGTACAGTACGTACCGTAAATCTAGATTTTAAAACGGTATGATATTTGCAAAAGTTAAAGTTATAACTCGCCGGGCTGCGCAAATCAGAAGAAAAAACTTCATATATATTTATATATCTGAAAACTACAAAACGTAGGCCTTCTAATGGCTAAAATCGGCCGAGAAATGAAACTATAATTTTAAAAAAGACGTGAGTGGGTACATCAAAATGTATAACCTCGGCGCTTCGATGTACGCTAATCGATAGCTACCGGTCAGGTGACTAAGTTACGACACGGTTAAACGCGCGGGGGTAAAACATAACATGTTTATTGTTTGTGTTTAACGCGCTATAAATCCATTAATAACAACGGAAATATACTAAAAGTTATAAATTTTTAAGAGGAATTAATAAGCAACAAGATAACGTATAAACCAATAAAATCGGATGATTAGTTTTTGTATAAATTGAATTTACTACAGTAAGGTCAAATACTCGATTCAACTCCTGTCAATATACGCTCAGTGTAGTAATAATGCATATTTTGGTAGATATTTTATTCCTAAATGTGTCTATAATAAAATTACATTTGGTTGTGTAGAAATTACCTATCTGGAAATTCTCTACAATCATTGTCTGTCGCTGTAATAGTGAAATGTGATGTCTATGTTGCCAATAGATAAAGTATAATGAATTAAATTTGCTTCACTTCATGACTATTGATTACATCTTACTTTTGTTTAAGCACAAAATAACACCAGCTGGAAGATTAAAAGTCAGATCGGGTCTCTGTACAGAAGATGTCAAGAAATATATCCTGTCAATAATACCCGCAAGGGGAGTTAGACAGTATAGATAGATAGATAGATAGATGTATGACCTTCTTGAGAAGAAGTTTGCTAAGTTATTAATAACACACCACCAGAAAGCACTAAGCAACTTGCTAAATGCATGTGATATATTAAGAGGATGAAATGGAACACTGTGCAAAAGCAACTATTCCTGTCTATCCCACTTGCAGATGTAACAATGCAAGTTGCCAACCAATATGGGACTAATAAAAGCTCATATTACAGCTTTATCAGCTTTACATATCTAAAGTGGACATTGCATAACCACATTATATATCAGACAAAGGATGCAAGTTTCTGAAATGATGTTGGATGAAAGGCAAAGAATATCATAGAATGTTTTAAAAAGCATTACAAGTACATTTGTATGTACATGTATATGTGCCCACATACACTTACTATAGGCCTATGCAAAGCAAAGAAATTGCAACAAAATGGTTGAAAATTAGGGTTTTTTCGTCACGAAAAAGAATTTTAAAGTCACTGCTCACATAAGGTTTCCTGGTCTTCCCCAGATGGTATCCATGTTTTCCCAACATGGTCATTTAAAACGCAAATTTCTGCACAAGAAATAGTTTTCTGGAGAAACCCTTCTGAGAGGTTATGGCAGACATGTGAAAGTATGTATAAATCCTTTAATTATTGTAGCGGCTTGCAAATTAAAGCAGTTGTTCTCCCCTAAATGTCTGAACATGGCCCGTTTTGCATGATCTTCTACTAAAGGGAGCCACATTTCGCTCATTTTTTAAGAAAATTTGTCAGGATTTTTCTTCATGTAGGCCAATACCTTTGTTATCAATGTTAATACACAGTTGTTTCAAATTCGACTTTGAAAATGTTATTTTTTCTAATTTTCTTTCCCTATGTAAGTTCATGCCAAAATACACAGCACTGTCCCCTATGGTATTACACGGCTCACAAGGTATCGGGTTTCGTGGGGTGAAGATGGAACCAGAGTCTATGAAAACACGAAGGAGCTGTCATTACGCACAGCGTTTAAGGGAAATCCGTGGTGGATTCTGTTTACGTTTTGTGCAATATTAATAGTTGTTCTAATAAGGCTGAAAGGTGTTGGATTTAAAATGAACCGTCTTAATTTGGTTTGAGTGGCTGTTGTACATGTATTTGTGTCAGTGCCGGCACTTTTATTGTTTTCTTGTTTCTCGGTCGAACTCATAATTTACATTATTGTATAGCTTTAGGATTTTAAAACAGTTATTCTAATTATTCGTATACAACGTTTGATAATAGAAATTGTAATGAAACACACGTCAATTTTGAAAATAACATTTCCAAACATAAAATATGCAAGGGGTGTTACTGTGTGTTTCACTTATTCGTATGGTCTCCCCTAAGTTGGCTGTGATCTTTTTTCACCCATGGTTGTCAACCTACGCCTATTCTGTAGGAATTGATTATTCTGTTCCCGTCGTACAATAATACAAAGTGACAGGGGCAGGTAATCCAGACTAGGAATTGATATGCTTGACAAATTAATACGGTAAAAAGTCGATAATATTAATTAGATCGTATACTTAGATATTGATGGACTGTTTAAAGATCGATGGGTCGATATCGGCATTGATCATAAAATGAAATAAAAAAACAAATAACACATTTCCTATATCCAAAGATCTATCAATAAACATTATTGATAGATCTTTGCTATTTCTAAACAGCATTGATTACACAAATGTGGACGAGCACCACTCGCGACTCGGCTGAATTACCCACCCTGGATACGCAGACGATATAAGTATTGATTATACAGTAGTTACGGGCTAAAGAAAGTATGTTTGGTACTTTATTATGGAAACTGCTGCATGATATCGACGTGAACGTTAACTTCGAAGAGCAAATGATTGGAGGAATTTGTGCAACACGTGGAAACTCGTATTTTCTCGTCAACGAAGTTTCCACATCACTGGATTTATTTTATTCGCTCTGAGCAATAGAATTTATTATCAACAGCTAAGATGGAGACAAGAACATGTAGCCAGATTGGGGGAGATCTTATTCCCGAAGGAAGCAGAGTTGTTTTCGACTGGGACAACACCCTTAAAGTATACAATAAAGAGACACGTACGATCACGTCGCGAGTTGCCAAGAAAGATTTGAAGAATTGGAAAGAAAACCGGAAGTGTGAGTTGTTCGTAATCAGTGCAATACATCCAACGAGACTAAATTTGGAAACTCTTCTTATAGAGGTAGAAAAACTCGGCTTGACAGATATTTTCATTAAGGAAACAGATTCTGCCGAAATATATCCTGGGAAATACGCGAGAAAGGGGAACGTTATAATATGTGGTTATGATAAGGCGGAGGTTTTTCTGGATATATGTAGTCGGCTCGAAACCAGTGAAGTACGAAACGACAACGTCGAAACGGACCCAGGTCAGTACGGCACAGGCGAAGACGAACCGGACGCAGTTCATGATGGGCTAGACGAATCGGTTAGAATTGATGGCGTGGATCAAAAACGGACGGTGCTATTTTTCGATGATGAAGAAGTTAATATATCAAATTTTAGTGCAATAGTAGAAGGAAGCATTTGTTATCTCGTTAAATGAACAGAACTGTTGTTCGCGAACGTCCTGATGTATATGTTAAAAAGTTATTATAATGGTGCGATGTTGTAAGACGATCTATATTACCTTATTAATCACGATATTTTGTTTAGATTTTAATATTGAATAATCCCTCCATAGTATGCGTACTTGTTTGCTGTTCTCATTATTTATAATTTTGATAACCGTTTAAACTATATTATAATCCGAGACATCTACACATAACAAAACGTATAACCACCCATTTCATATGATTTAATATGCGAAATATATTCATTGTTTTGAAAATACGCTTGCACATGTTTGTATACATTTCATACAGGCTGTTTTTCATATAACCTTACAATTGAGACTACATTTATCCAGCCAATCATTCGTAAAGAATTGTTCGATCACGTTTATGCGAAATAAAACAAAAAATCGCAGAGTCAATTAGCAAATTTATGAAACATGTTTTTACTTGACCTTTTACCTCCGTTCGCAGCAAACACAACATCGATCTTTTCCTGAATGGTGATGTGTACTATTGCAATCAATCAACGTTATTATGGCATAAGCGATATTTTGCTAAAGCTCCATATAAGCACGTACTGATACGACAATCCTGGATCCTCCCCCGGATTAAGATCCGGCACGATCCGTGGACTTTTGGATTTTTTTTGAGCATCGACAATCGCCTAAAGACGATCAACCCGGTGACAACACGGCATCCACATGGACCAGCCCGTACCAACACGGCCGAACCCGACAGCAACACACAACAGTCCCACACGGACAGCCCCGGGAGAGCCACTACTACTACATCCCAACACAGGGTCTAACCTGGACCGACGATAACTTCTGTAAAAGCAGGTTAATTTGCGTTGATTCAATAATTCTGCAATCGAATCTCGAAATTGTAACAAATGTTCTTTGCTAAACCGTCAAAATACCTGCCAAAATGAAACTTATTTTCAAAGTGGGCCTTCCAATTCAAAAAAGATCGTCAAGAGTAAAATCTGCTCCCGATACAGTACAGCAGCAACATGGAAGAACAGGCTCGAGGTCCAGATCATACGGAATCCGGAAAATGCCATCTATAATCTCGCCCTTCTTTCATCATGGGCGACACACGAAGCGATACACGATATTTTGCGCGACAGTCGCGGCTACGCACGAAATTTTTCGCGATACACGAAGCGACTAGCGAGAATGTACCACGAAATATAGCCCTTGTGTAGGTAGCCCAGAAGGCGATATATCGTGTTAAATATATCGTGCGTCGCCGCGAAAGTGCAAAATATCGTGCGTCGTCACGACTGTGGCGCAAAAAAAAATCGTGCGTCGCCGCGACGGTGCAAAATATAGTGCGTCGCCGTGACTGTCGCGCAAAATATCGAGGATCGCTTCGTGTGTCGTGTCTCGCGTTCAAAGGGCGACGCACGAAACACCAAGCGGCGCACGATATTTTGCGCGATCTGTCGCGGCGATGCACGATATTTTATTATTCAAATATCACCCATATTATCCGAACCTCGTGTATCGCGTTCTAATTTCAGACCGCGACACACGACGCGATACTCGATATTTTGCGCGACACGCGATATTTGGTTTAAACTTATTTATTACGACATAGTAACATATTCATAAGTTACATGACATTGACATAAGATTGGGCTGAAAGGCGAACCTTATTGGAGCCCTCTCCCGATAAATTATATATATTATACGCATGCCATTATGACATGACGTCGTTGTAAATTGACAATACAAAATAAATAAAAAACATAATACAGAATGCAAGGTTTATACAAGTCCACTAACATTGACGGAAAGAAACATAAGCAATTTTACAGGGGAAAAGAAATAGAAACTGAGGGGGGGGGGGGGGGAGGAAACATAAACAAAACAATAGTATTGATCTCGAAGTAATAAGAGGTCATGTAGAACTTTATGGAGAAGAAAAGTGGCAGAGAGAAGAAAATGGATGGCGGCTAGAATCTCTTGGTTGATTTTATGGAGCGCTGAACATGGTTAAAAATGATACAATTTTCATCGACAGAAAGCGAAGGATCGCCAAACAGAAACACGTATAATGATGGAGAGCATATCTGCGATAAACTATTTATAAGCTGAGCTCGTTCTACACGGTATTTTTCCCAATTAAAGAAACAAGAGGGCCTGAAAGGCCCAAAGTCGCTCACCTGAGATAGCAAGATATTATTGGGACAAATCTTCTGACTAAGTTTCATGAAGATCGGAAAATAAATGTTGCCTCTAGAGTTTAAAACAAGGTTTTACTATAGACATAAAAGGAAAAATGCCCGCCCCCTGGCAGCCATGTTTTTTAACCAACCGGCATCATTTTTGAACTCTTAAAAGATATTATCAAGCAAACATAATTATTTTCGAACTCATCCAAGATATCATTGAGACCAATCTTCTGACCAAATTTCATCAAGATTATACAATAAATGTGGCCTCTAGAGTGTTTACAAGGTTTTACTAAAGCCGTATATAGCCATAAAAGGAAAAATGCCCCGCCCCTGGTGGCCATGTTTTTAAAGCAACCAAAACCATTTGCGAACTCATCCAAGATATCATTGGGACAAATCTTCTGACCAAGTTTCATGATGATCGGAAAAAAGTGACCCCTTGAGTGTTAACAGGGTTTTTCTATAGCCATATTAGGAAAAATGCCCCGACTCTGTGGTAGCCATGTTTTTCAACCAACCGGCATCATTTTTGAACTCGTCCAAGATATTATTGAGATTAATCTGCTGACCGAGTTTCATGAAGATCGGACTATAAACGTGGCCTCTAGAGTGTTAACAAGATTTTTACTATAGTCATATATAGCCATATAAGGAAAAAATGCGCCGCCCCTTGGCAGCCATGTTTTTCAAGCAAACGTAACCATTTTCTAACTCATCCAAGATATCAATAAGACAAATCTTCTGACCATATTTCATGAGCATTGGACAATAAATGTGGCCCCTAGAGTGTTAACAAGGTTTTACTAAAGCCATATAAGGAAAAATGCCCCGCGCCCTGGCGGCCATGTTTTTTCACCGATCTGGACCATTTTTGAACTCGTTCGAGATATCAATGAAACCAATGTTTTGATCAAGTTTCATGATGATTGGGAAAAAATTGTGACTTCTAGAGTGTTCACCAGGTTTCTCTATAGCCGTATAAGGAATACTGCCCCGCCCCCTGGCGGCCATGTTTTTCAACGGACCGGGACCATTTTTGAACTCAACCAACATATCATTTATACAAACATTTTGACAAAGTAACATGTAGATTGGGCATCAAATGTGACTTCAACAGTGTTCACAGGGTTTTTCTTTTTTTTGACCTAGTGACCTAGTTTTTGACCCAGCATAACCCAGTTTCGAACTCGGTCGAGGTATCAATGGGACAAATGTTTTGATTAAGTTTTATGATGATCGGACAATAAATGTGGCCTCTAGAGTGTTCACAAGGCAAAATGTTGACGCACGACAGACGACGGACAAAAGGCGATCACAAAAGCTCACCATGAGCACGTTGTGCTCAGGTGAGCTAAAATGTGGTTGCAGTCTCCAATTTCGTCACAGGAAATGCAGTTAGGCGAGTCAATAATGTTTTTGCTAAAAAGATGAGCAGGCAGCAAGAGAATGACAATTGGTGCGAAGACGTGTATGAAAAAATTGAAGATTTCGCGGCCCATGGTAAAAATGTTTTGGACTACCGGAATGTTAAGTGTTAGTATTTAACATATTTTTTAACGCGGCAAGAGATGGGGCATTTTGAATATGATTTGGAAAGGAATTGAAACTGCCGATCGTTGAGGGTAAAAATGTGTTCTTATATTATATTGGTGTTCGGAAGTTGACGTTTTGAATGTCGCTACTATTTCTTAAAGAGTAAGGGACAGACTGACCTACTGTAAGCGGGACAAGGTCAGCAAGGTTATCAGAAACATGCGAATTTTTCATTTTGTAAAACATAATGAGTTTGTGTTTATTTCGCCTAGATTCTAGAGATTCCCAACCGATTTATGATTGATGTATTTCAATAGATACTAGTTTTGTTTTGCCAGTAGCAATAATTGCTGCTTCGTGTAGATTTTTTTCGAGCTCGTACTTATTGTCCTGTGTGCAGTCGTCGAATAGGATGTAACCGTATTCGAGAATTGGGCGAATAAGCGAGATGTAAATAGTTTCAAGGGATTGACTATCTAGTTTAAATTTAAGTTTTCTCATTACGTTTATTCCTTTCCAACACTTCTTTTGTATAATTAGCGACGTCGATGTTTTCGGCTATACTGGCTTTACCTTCTGACGCAATGTAAATACGAGATTTATAAAACAGTTTGTAAATAAATTAAAATGAAAGGAATTTTCTTGAAATTCAACACCGATGTAAAAGAAAGATTGAAATGCCTATTTTTCATATTTGAATGCTCTAATAAAGCGAACACTTTCTGCAAACAGCTCTTAAAGCTGACCGACATTTGGAAAAAATTTGTCCATGGGAGCGGCCATTTGGAAAATCATGTGATCAGTGGGTATGTAAAAGTGTTTGTCATTGGCCAAGATATACATATATTTTCAAGCCGAATATGCGAATTTGCAGGGGAGATCATGCTCTTTCCATTGATACCACATGTTGTTGACTTTTGCAAAAATTCTAAAATTTGTCATTTTACGAAAAAGACCATATTTGGAAGCTTCTCCAGTTGTACGTCTGTAGAAGTGCATAGAAGTTATATAGTACATTACTTTGATCTTTTATGAACCCAAATGTGTTTAAAAAGTTCATGAAAAGACAAGCTCATTTTTGCTCACCCGCTTTTAATATGGTGACTCTATCCGGCCGGCAAGTTGTCACATATTTTCGCGACCCTGCAAAATTTCATTTCTTCAGCAAATTTATGTGTTTATTTAACGCAGCGAGATTTTATTTTTATGATAAACCTATATACAGCCTGTATTACATGTCTAACTCTAAGAAAGTGGCCTTTTGACAGATTATCTGTGAATTTACAGATTATCAATCTGTACATTTACAGATTAGTGCAAGAAATATTTAACAAAACATGTTTAACTCAAAAAGGGAATGTTAATTTGTTGAAATTTTTCAAGTACATGATTCATAATGGCAGATTATGAACTTCTTTTTTCAAAATAATGACTTTAAAATTCAATAAAATACATATTATTGTATGCATTTTGCTGTTACATTACATATGAATAACATCCCCATAGCCATTAAAACATATCTATTAATAGATAGTCAGTACAAAATATATTTATCAACTCTAAAAATGAGCAACAATTCTAAAATAAACGTATCATAAACAAAACTGTACATTTCTTCATATCAGCATATTCCAAGAATATATATAATCACTTCAAGTAGTATTAAACTATATTTATCAATGCCATCGATTTTTGACTACCGAGCCTCTTTTGCGATATATTAAATGGACATGATTGTACAATATATTTACAACAGCAGTTCCGCGGGACAATCGGCTATGCAAATGCGTATTGGAAAGCAAACAATTATTGAACATAAATCGCGAAATTGTTTACAGCAATGGAATGAAATGATTCAACACTTAATCAATAAAACACGGGGATTTTCCCTGCTAAAGGCCTTAATACAAAACACGAATGCTTAGTGAAACTAAATTATCTGCTATCATGTATACAATCAGACGAAATAAACACACATTATTGTTGCATTAACTAATTTTGCTGCACATTTGACACTTCATGGAATACCTCTTTTCGCATGTATCACATAAATGCATGCACATTCTAATATAAATTAGCATGGATTAAGATTGAAGTCATACGAGGACTTAGACACAGTCTAACTAGGCACATGACAGTTACATATTTTTTTAAGGTTGAAAATGATTACACATTTTAACATTTGGAACAGAAATATTAACTCTGAAAAACGTTTACATTAATAAATATTTGGTGATTATTCAACGCAGATGTGATGGACCATTACATGTTAACGTTTATATCATGACATTGCTCATGCGGTAAATTGATTCATGTCAGCCCAGGAAATCGTCGATACATTTAATGTTGAATGACTAAAATCCAGAATAAGTATTGTGTACCGCAATCAAATTTTATCATACCGCTGCATTGATATCTGCCTGATATAACACTGCCTATTATATTCTTTTATATCAGTTCAACAGGAAGTTCTTATATCAGTCGATGATAGGAGATAGGTCATACTACTCAGAATCAACTATAAAGTAATCATTTTTAATAAATTCTATTAAGATTCAACAAAACAAACAATTTGATACCAAGATGTAATATATTTTAAACACAAAATGCAACACAAACAGCAAACAACATGTTTTACAAATATTAAGCACAAGTGCTCATGATGTCATTATTAACATGTCAAACCACACAAATCATATTCCTTCCCGCTAAAATGTAGCTTTTTAGTGATTTTGTTAAGAAGTTATATTAAAAATGTATACATATATGTTGAAAATCTAACAGGTTAATCTGTAATTTGTGATATTTTGCCTAAAATGGTAAAGAATGGAATGCTGTCGGACTTCGTCAGAAATATGCGACTTAAAAAAAATCTAAAGCTAATAACTCTGTTATACATGGTCCAATCTGAAATAAAAAGCTTTGTACTGCAAATTAAAATACCTTTAAAATGATATATAATTTGACATATTTGCTTGAACTTTTAAAAAAAAGTCCGATATTCCTAATATAATTAATGTGGGTTGACCAATTTAAATTTTTTGTCAGAATGGTCGTGTGTGCTTCTAGACATAAGCAACGTTTCTGTTTTGTTCGGATTGAAATTTACTAGCCATTTAGACGCCCAGACGTATATTTTTGGAGATCATCGTTCAGGGTGTTTGCGGCAAGAGTTGGATTTTCGACAATGATTGAAAGTGAGTTATCATCAGCAAATAAACTTATGTTTGCATATATGTCATTAACAATGTCATTGATGTAGATAAGGAATAACAAGGGACTAGTATAGAGCCCTGGGGGACACCGGCAGATACGACATTCCACTGAGAACAGGAACCTGGTAGGACAACTCGTTGTCTACGGTTGGAAAGATACGATTTAAACCAAGTAAGCATAATGTTAGATATTCCAATTTCGTTTAGTTTACAAATTAGGCCGTCATGCCACACTCTATTAAAAGCTTTTGATATGTCGCAAAATACTACTCTGACGTCTTTCCCCGAATCAACAGCTTTGGCAAACATGTCATAAAGATACGTTAATTAGTTTGTTGTTGAATCGCCAGGTAAAAAAAACAATTGGTACGGCGTTAGGATATTGTAGTCATTCAAGTAGTTGAACGTATGCTTGAAAACTATTCTTTCGAAGGCTTTTCCGATTGTATTTAGTAAAGGTATTGGACGGTTGTTATTTACATGACTTGGGTCGCAGGATTTAACAGGCGGACAAACATTGGCGTCTTTCCAGATTGACGGGAAGGATCTCGTGCGAAGAGAATAGTTAAAGAGCGTTCTCAGAGGACCAGACAATTCAAAGGACAATTCACGGAGCAATCGATTATTTAGTCCATCAGGACCAGAAGCTTTTCCTAGAGGCAATCCCTTTAGAACTAGTTCTACTTCATATGGTTCAAGAATAAGTTGACTGAGGCTTGATTGGGTTCGGTTTGTGACTCTCGGTAATGTTTGTATTTGTTAGTGGTCAATACTTGACTGGGATGTAAAAACATTGTTTAAAATATTTGCTTTGTCGAATGCATCATCATTTATTTTGTTGCCATATTGGATTGGTGGTATTTCGGGAGTTCCCTGAGGATTTAATGATGAATTTTAATGTGGCCCACTAATTTTTGGAACTTTTGCTGCTTTTTTAATGTTTCGGTAAGTTTGTTAAAATAATTTCCTTTCGAGGATTTTATAACTTGTGTCGTTTTGTTTCTAATAGTTCTAAACTTTTGCCACAAAAATGATGTATTAATTTTTTTTTGCTTTACGATAAGCCCGTTTTCTTTTCCGAATATAACGCCGTATATTATTGTCTAGCCAGGGTGGGTCATTATTACGAATGAGGACATCTCTGTTGGGTATACATTTACTGGATAATTTAATTATGTTGTCAGTTATGTTTTTTGCATAGATGTCAATACTTTCGTTTTGTAACGAGTCCCAATCAAAATTGGAAATATCATGACGCAGTTTAGAAAAATCGCCCTTGTCAAAGAGCCAGACGTGTCTTGAGTAAGAACGTTGTTGATTTTTATGAAGTTTTAATAGAGCATAAACAGGACAGTGATATATTGTCGTTTGGGTTAGAAATGGGTCAGCAACACCACCAGAAAGAATGCTTTTTGGGTTTGATGTTATTATGAGATCAATTAAGCTTGCCGAAGATTCTGTAAAGTGTGTGTTTTCAGAAATTACTTGTGTAAGTGAGAACTGATCACATATGGACCAAAGCTTAGATGCTGATGTCGTGGCATTGGCATTCAGGTTAAAATCGCCAGTTATAATAATGTCTTGAATACCAGTATCCAAAGCTAGGTGTATTGAGTCTTAAAGAGCGGAATGTTGTTGGGTTGTGGTATTTGGGGGTCTATAAAAAGCTCCAAACAGCAGAGGCGGTTCGAGACAGTAATTTCAATCCAAATACATTCAACACCAATTGTTTCTAAATCATGTCGCCGCCTATGAAAAAGGTTTTCTTTGATATATACCGCTACACCCCCATGTCTATCCTGACGGTCTTTGCGTTCGGGAAATTTGAAAAAGTTCATCAAAAGTTCTTTACTCGGAATATCATCAATAATCCACGTTTCAGTGAAGGAAAGAATGTCGAAATCGTTCTATTCAGTATAAAGGATATCCAGCTCGGGAAGTATATAGGCTCTGAACATTGTAATGGACAAATGAGAAATAGTGTTTTAGGTTAATGTTCGAATCTTTCATAAAGGACGACGGTCGCGTTCGTAAAGTGCGACGGTCGTGTTCAAAGGGCGAGATATCGCATATAAAATGGTGACTGTCGCATTCTAATTTTTTGAAAACGCGACAGTCTACAGGCGATTTATTACAGTGATATTTGAACAGTACAAATATCGCGTGTCGCCGCGACTGTCGCGCAAAATATCGAGTATCGCACGAAGCGTCGTGTGTCGCGGTCTGAAATTAGACCGCGATAAACGAGATTCGGATAATATGCGCGATATTTGAATAATAAAATATCGTGCTTCGCCGCGACTGTCGCGCAAAATATCGTGCGTCGCTTCTTGTTTCGTACGTCGCCCTTTGAACGCGAGACACGACACACGAAGCGATACACGATATGTTGCGCGCCAGTCGCGGCGACGCACGATATGTTTGCACGACAGTCGCGGCAACGCACGATATTTTGCGCGACAGTCGCGGCGAAGCACGATATATTTAACATGATATATCGCCTTTTGGGCTACCGACACAAGGGCGATATTTCTTGGTACATTCTCTCGCGTCGCTTCGTGTATCGCGCAAAATATCGTGCGTCGCCGCGACTCTCGCGCAAAATATCGTGCGTCGCCGCGACTTTCACGCAAATTTTCGTGTATCGCTTCGTGTGTCGAGTGTCGCCTTTGATGAAAGTCGCCTTTGATGAAAGAAGGGCGAGATTATAGATGACACCATCCGGATTCCGTAAGATCAAGATCGCCATCACGTTCACAAGTTGATCTACAAGCATTAGCGCCACCCACACAAAATGACCCAAAAAGACGTCCCTTGTCCTTTAAAAGGAACAAGAGTTCGACATGGTCGATTGGCTCAAATAAAACCATCTATTGTACGCGAAGAACACGAAAGAATACAAAACATGACAAAGACATTCCAATTTGGTTATATGCTGCCTTTGTAATTACGTTTAAAGACAGCTCTGATACCCCATCTATAAGCGGGTTGTCGTTGCGCTATTGTCCCGGTATGATGTTGTGATTGTTTTCCTCCTGGTCTGCTACACTCACGTGCTCATTTCCATTTCGCAGTCCCAGAAGATTGTGTTAGCATATGCACGACTCCACAATCGACGTCAATGTCTATGTAGACTGCAATATTGCATGGTGCAAACATCGAAAGCGATGAGCAGGAATCCCAAATTTCCACAATCCGTCGTCCCCTGGACAGTTGGTAGTTAAAGACTCTCTCGAGGATGCTTTAGGAAAGGTTTCATGAGCCTCTTCTTCAAGGCGAAAGCTTCATACTCAGCAATTTAGAACGGCGTTCGTTCGCCGTCGTTCGGTCAAGGTTCATAACGTAGGCCCAACACCAATGCCATCATGGTTATAGAATGGTAACCGTTGTGCATTTAGTACAGGGAACCACCATGTTGAGGACGTGGTATGGCGATGAGCTTCCCTTCCAATTTACCTTCACAGCTGACATCGGTCACCAACTGCTTGGTGATGTTATTTCACTCATCTGGCCTTACAAAACAGGAAATTAGTTTATCAGAAAATTCTGCAAGTATTGCATCGTAGACCTGGCGGATGATCTTGGAGATGGTGTTGTGTGAGACCCGGAAGTAAAGAGTGGTAGCTGTCTTCTGATGATAGGTATCGCAACACTACTGCAAACTTAATGCCAGCTGCCATAAGGCTTCCTGTAGTTGGACTCTTTCGGCTTGCTTCTGTATTCGTGCGTGTCAGGATCTCTTTCTCTTTCAATGTCTGATAGCCCATGCGAAGGAAATTAAAAAAGTCCTTGGCATCTTATTTCTTCAGTTCGTCCTTCAGATGAGCAATTTTCTGACCCAGATGGTTCTCCTTTTTATTCCATTTACCAAATGAAGATACTCTCTTTATTGCGAGTTTTCTATTTCACTGTCGAAGATTCGCTTTAGCAATCAGTTTACTGTTTTCATCCCGAGCTTTTTTGCAGAACAAGTTGGCATTTCATTGACATCAAAATGTCCACGGTCGTAATTGCCCATGTGGCATCGTCGGTAGCACACAAAAAGGTGAATCGATTTTCAAATTTCCCGTAGTTATTTGAACATACGCCTTTGTCCGTACTATTCAGTATTCCTTCGTGATACCCTGTGTTTTCGCCGTGATAACATCGTGAAGGTATTTGTCAGCACCCTGTTTATCTGGACTCGCCCGTGTTATGCGGAGTTCTTACGTCATAGTCAGCGTGTTTTCACCGGAGCCGCCTCCTTAGTAGATCCGTGCTTATCCGTGGTGGTAGCATTAAAATCAATATGTACCGGAAATTTCGCCGCGAAGGGTCTAGAGACAACCGTTCAACTACCGTCGTGGTCCGTAATGGCTCAGGGTATGACATGTGTTCCCGGACTGTCAAGGACAAACATGGACAACCAATAACACTGAAACTCATAAAGCGAAATGGCAATTTCGACATGGAATTTAACTGACAATGCATTTCAGTGTTTGAGCAAATCTCTTAAATATTTCAAAAATTAGAAAGCGTTGCAAACACGAAACGAATGAATAATTTGGAATGTTTGTGTGTTGTTGTTTTTTTGTTGTACTAATATTGTGTGACTTAACGATGATTTGTTATTAAAAGCATTAAACGAAGAACTAGTAGGAGCAAAATAAATTATAAATATAAAGAAGTTCATGCCGAACTTACACAAAAGTAAAAATCTGCGAACTTCCCTTTAAATTGGCGCAGACGTTGAAGTAGTTTTAGTAGTAAGCAGAAAGCACCAGATGGTACATTGACCATAAATCATTACTAGATCTGTGGATATGACGGTCTGGTTCTTGCGCGCAGCATTTCATTGTTGAAAACTTGCAGTTGCAAACGTGTTTAAAAATATTATCAAAAGTTATGTTATGATATGTATTCTTTAGTTCACTTTATAAGCACCTGTAACGAACATGTCAGAATCTATTCAAACCATATTATACTCAACATGTGATACTGTATTCCCCTCCCCTACCCATTTCACTTTTGGAAATCCACGTATGTGTATCATGAAAAGTTAACAAAAATATGCAGGTGCGCTAGATGACATGCTGATTAATTTGACTGTAAAAATGTGCGCTAGTTGGCATGTTGATTAATATGTTTGCTCAGTGTCATCCCTATTGTTACAATAGTTCTTTTTTCTTTACGCTAACTAGTTTAAAAAAAATATATGTGTCGCAAAAAGTGGCAATAACTCTGGTTTTGTCAAAACAGACCAACCCAAATTATGTAAGTGCGCAGTTGCACCTGCTAGTAAACATTTATGTGAAGCATAATATTGCACCAATACTCTTTGAGTGACGTGCGACCAAATGTAAAAATGAATGTTGCTGAAACCCCGATAATGTAGAAAAAGACTGGACCAAACTATTGACTTGCATAAGTTCACATTATGGCTAACGTGTTGGTAAAGTGTCTTCACTACAGCAGCGATACTTTGAGAAGCGCGGGGCACTGAGATCCGAACGACGCACGTGCGGATGGAAGGACGGACGGACGGGTATATCTGTAAGCTCCCTCTTAAAATGGTGGCAGAAAAAAAACACCATGTATGCCTTACTAGTAATTTGTCGTGATTGTAATATCGAACATAAGGTCTGCCCACCACGTAAGACATATACAAACGCTACAGACGCTTACGCTGACGAAAAAATCTCTGCCGACAGTTCTGTTAAGATAAAGAATGTTGCTGCTTCCATATCTGGTCCTTCTGCTTCACAGCATGTTAAATACCATAGGGAAGTCCAAATTACTAGTTATGTAGCAATGTTCAATTTCAAAATAGACTATGATTAAAAACAGTTATTCTAAACAATTGGCTAAAACAAAATTACATTCGGGAAAAAATAGGTATGGTCAACACAGTGATATGTCGGTGTTAGATCCTAGATCTTTCCTATCAGTATATATCAGCCACATAAGCACGTCGCCGCATACACTTCCCCAGAGTCATAGATGCGTTTTTTAAAACGCATATACGGGGGCACATGCATGCAAACCATGTAGATATATACATGGTGATGTGTTGATTTGTTTTAATATTGCTGATATACTCTCTTTCATTGAATATGAAAATTGGAAACAGCGTGAACATGAGCCAGATAACGAAACGAAAGTATGTAACTGCATATACATTTGTAAAAATAGGCATTTTGTTTTTGCCTTATACTTATATTTCAAACAAGCTAATTCGTTGAATGAATATCCTCCGCAAAATACATTGTGCTTTTTGATGGGTGCAAATCCCTTGATAAACGGTATAATCAGGAAAATATCTAAGTGTATGGTAATTGTTGTTATGCATAGCATTTCATCTCATTGATATCATTATACATCCATGAAGTTTCATTGTGAAGTCTTGTAACGTATCTGAGTTATTGCCTTGAATAGTTACGTCATACAAAAAACAACAAAGGAAAATGACTCTTAGTTGGTAGATTGTAGGGTTATGGTTCTTGTGCATGGAACTTTTTCCCCATTGATTTCCTACACATCCATGAAATTTCATGTTGTAATATTATATCAGAAATATACCCCTGAAAAGTTCCATCATACCAAAACAAACAGAGCAATCATTCTTATTTAATAAAGTGAAGGGTTATGGTTCTTAGACAAGACACTGCTCATTATTAATATCAATACACCCATGAAGTTTCGTGTTGAAGTCGTGCGTGGCATCTGAGATATATCCTTAAAAAGTTACATCAAATAAAAAGGACAATAACTTATAAAAGAAAATGTAAAGTTATGGTTCTTGTGCATGTCGCGTCTTCTTATTGATATCTACGTTGTATACACTTAAGAAGTTTCATATTGTTATCTTATTTAGTTTCTAAGGTAGAGCCCTTCAATGTTTTGTGACAGACAAACGGACGGACTGACAGACGTACGGACGGACAACGCAAAGTCTATCTTTGGCGGGGGATAATAACTGAGTATTAAAACGAAATGGATCAGCAACACCTACTCCTCCTATAAACCTCTCTTGATCATACTCCTCAGCATCATCACTATTACCATCATATAATTATAACCAACAATATGTTGCCCAATCCCCATGCAGAGTTGTCGTTCCATGCTCGCACATACGATCGCTGCCATCACAAGAAAATCCTACCAGATATTGGGGGATTCTTTTTTCTTTCTTTATGTTTTATATTATGAAAAGTAGTATTTCTATATATTTTGAAAATATTGTATACACGGTCGTTAATCACGGGCGCCACCTCTTTTTGTGAATCATTAATAAATGAGCCAATGCTTTATCCGAGGTGGAAAGGACCGGATGTTTTGAAACAGTCACGGATAATTCTACAGGGTGAGTAAGTTGTATAGGTTATTTCATCACATCTCGCTTTTTTTACTGGGCAATGTTGTGCGATCCAGCAAAGGTTAAATCATCTATAAATGTACAAAAACATAAAATTACAACCTATTTGGAAACGTGGGGACCTTTATAAGTTGTGTCATTGGGGAGTTTTTCAAAGCAAATGTATTTTGCCTTTGTGACGAGCTAATTTTCAACCAATGAAATCTCGCCAACGACATCAAACAATTGCTTTGAACATGTACAAGTTGTTGCATGCACAAAACACGTGCATATTGTCGATGTAATATATAATTTGTATTGTTTTCAAAAGAGATGGAGCCAAAGCCAAGGTTGTGGCGCCAATGTCAGGAGGTGGTCAAAATGCACATGTTCAGCTGTTTTAATTTTCGTTGTCGACCCTACTTTTTATGTGGTATCCCAGGTTGAATGTTCGAACTCTTTTTCTTAATTCAATGAATATAATCGAAACAGTAAAGTCTACATGATTATGAAGAAACATGTGTTGCAAAAAGATTTCGAAGATTTCTGTCATTTATTATACATGTACCATAAAACTGGAAAGTAACTTGAGAATAATAAAAAGGCTGACGATATAAGACCGAGCTATCATATTTTTTTGGAGTTGTGAGTGGGGACAAACGACATATTTTAGCCTAATTAAGAGTCGTACACATAGCTTTGCCTTTTAGTGATTTAAGCATTTGGATTAGGAAACGACAAAGATGTGCGTCGAACAAAAAACGACTGCTATAATGCGTTGCGCGTCGCCGAAGTACGTCTAAAAAGTTGTTTCCACTTACCCGACAGACTATAATTTTTCGATAGTTCATGTTGAGTTTTCGACCATTGTGTGCGACATTCGGGCATATTTGCAAAATAAACGGTTATATGTAAAAGAAAATAATTATGATACAAATATATTTGGAAGATTTGTTTCATCGGAAATCTTTTATAAGCGCTCAAAAAGGTTTACCTACCTGTCCTATCGTTTTAGAATTTTTTTTCGTATTCAAAATCTACAAACTAGTACGGTCCGTGTATGGGTTGTATACACACGTGTACTCGCGTATATGCAGAGTTAAACAGCGTCCTCAAATAAGGAAGACGATAAAACATAATAAATTTAATAAACAGCGCATGTCTTCAAAATAAACAGATTTATGTGAAGATCTTTAAACTAAACAGATTTAAATTAAGGTCAACATTGCAGAAATAACGCTAAAATAAAACTACTTAATCTTAGTTAATACGTGTTTTTTTTATTATCCCGGCCCATATACGTATAACATCAAGGCCATATGTACAAATTTGTCATTTTATTTTATTTTGGTAAGGTTGTGGTTCTTACACAGTGAAAATAAAGCGCCGCAGGATACCGACATTCAACCGGATTTTACCGGCCGGTTAATAAATACGTGCGCTCTCTTATTCAAAAATTTGGTAAACAGACGTCATTTGGACTCAATTTGTTCTCACATCGCATTCTGATTGGTGGATATTTTAGTTTTTATATCACGTGTGGACAAATATATTGATTGATATTGCTCAATTAAAATAAAAGAGTTACTTTATAACTAAAACCATATTTTTGAATTAACATTTCAAACAAATACTACTTTTAAACGGTGTTCTACGGACGAGTTACTGAACCTGACCAGACCTGAACGCCACAGGTATGTAAATGTTTTCATTGTACACTTTTTAATATATATGTTTTAAACAATACCGAGGCTTGTAAGTTTGTAAATTGTATGAGGATAATTTATTCTAGATACGTATATGTACATATGCCTTCAGGTCATTACCATGTTTAATTCAGCGTGTTACTAGCAATTACCTCTCTAGAAAGTTAAATGGCGATCACCTTTGTTAGACATTTTTCATATTTTACTAAAATAATATATTTTTAAAGAGCCAAAACAATAAACAAAACTATTTAAGATTATATGTGATTGTTATTTATGATTCTTTTGTGATTGTTGTTAATGTGTAATTGAAACACCAGAATGTATTGACTGTTTTTCTTTTTGTATCTCATTTTATCGTGTTTTGTAGTGTATCTCATTTTATCGTGTACCTTTGTTCAAGTGTTTTGGTAGTAAGTCATTTTGTTTACAATGATAGTACCTTTTTCTTGTGTTTCAAAACGTAAGGATCACTTACATGCCCAGACTTCGCGATAAGACATACCAATAATGATTTGCCAATGTTTGAAACTGTCATTGTAAATGTATGGATTTTATTCCTCCCTATACTATAATACTAGTCTATGTATGATTATCCGTGAATCAAATGGCCTTATAAGATTGTGTAAATCCGTACTAGGCTTGGTTGGGTGAATCAAAGTTCAACGTTGCGATACCAACAAAGGCGATGTTTTCAGGTCATATTTCGTGTTCAATCCTATTACAAACCATTTCAAGCGTGACGCTCTTTTATTACAATCCGCGTTAATGACTTCGCGCCTGTAACTCTTCGGTATATTTCGGAAATCCGCTCGTCGACGAAAGTGGCCGATGTGACCAGAGTAGACGTCGCATTAGATGTCGCTCGCTGACAATAAGGCCATTCTAATTCAATTATTCGTTCATACGGTCCCTTTGTTGGGTGCCTGACAGATAACAACTACTTCTTGACAATATGGAAAAAAATTAGACAATAAATGTAAACAATGCAAAAACACTTGACATATATCAACCAAATTGATAAATCGCCGATATACAAACCATTTATTAATGAAATATATTGGAAAAACTCCGTGACATTGGTATTTCCTGCGTCTGACTGCTCGTCATCCTGTCTTTTTCTGTCTTAATAATAATATATCCCATGAAAGAAGATGCACAGACAACAAAGACATTAGGTCTAGCGACCGGGAGGTCACGGGTTCGATCCCCACTGTGGGAGCGTTCTTTAGATCTCCCCCATAGACACCAAGGAAACGGACTCGAGAGCGTTTCATATAAGCATAGTGTTGTTATGCGATCTAGCTTAAATAAATAGGTTAAAAAAAAATCAGGTCTAATGATGTTATCACCTCCGAAAACCCGATATGCTGTGAGAAGTTGGGTGTGCTAGGAGAAGTTGACGATATATTTCGATGATTTTCGGTAGGGTAAGTAAATCCAGTTCTATAATTGTTTAAAGGCATTTTTGAATTAAAGTATATTTTTGTGTATGCAAAGAAGGTATTACCATGTATGTTTGAAAAATCCTGGTTATTAATATTCAGGATTTATTTAATTATGGCTATTTAAAGTCGACGATGCAGGGATTTCATATTTAGCACTTTATTTACAAATTTCTTTAAAGTATTTCTTCAAGGCTTGGGCTTCATCAGATGAAAAATGCGTGTTATCTATGCAAATACACATTAAGAGGAGGCGCGGATTGGGTTTTGAAAATAATTTTTTACATTTTGCATATTATCATTATCAAAAGAACGAAAAGAAACAAACATTTACACGCGTGCATTGTCGGAGATGTTTGCAAATCTGTCAACTTGAAGTCGTGTATAATAGATCCAAATTTAGTTCGCATTTATGAAAGTCTACCCATAATTGGAACTATTGGCAGAAAATATTATTTTAAATGTTTAGATTGCCTACCGGACGTATATTTTTTCCTGTATGAATCAATTGCTTTACATTTACAATTATTTTCAAACAATAAAAAAAGATACAAATAAGCTGGAAATTAACTAAGCATCAGAACGGATATAATTATAAAACCTCAAATTTCAAGGAAAATGATCTACAATGCATCACAGTGGGCATAAATCAGCTGTAATAGTGAGCTTTTAAGTTTAAAAATGAACAGCACTCACGTCATATCTCGACATCTTTGTACAGCACCATGTCATATCATTTTTCATCAACGTTTTGAATGTAAAGTCGAATTTTTCCACCAATACGAATTTTTTAAGAAACCCTGGCGGATATGTTACTCGGGGACATTGGTTAATATAATTGTCGGTGTAAAAACTTTTTCATTGGCATACCTTTAAAGAAATTTGTAAATAAAGTGCTAAATATGATACAAATCCCTGCATCGTCGACTTTAAATAGCCATATTTCAATAAATCCTGAATATTAATAACCAGGAATTTTCTAACATACCTGGTAATTCCTCCTTTGCATACACAAAAATATATTTTAATTCAAAAATGCCTTTAAACAATTATAGAACTGGATTTGCTTACCCTACCGAAATTCATCGAAATATATCGGCAATTTCTCCTAGCACATCCAACTTCTTACAGCATATCGGGTTTCCGGGGGTGGTTATGTGTTATGAAAAACCAGTTGTAGATAGGAGCGCAAACGCGTACATGCTATCGCTTACAATGCGAAATAATAATGGGTATAGGAAGCCACTTTCGTTACTCAATGTTGACACCGGAATGCTGCCTGAAGTTGTTGGTGACGCCGGAATTTGAAATCAGTTTGCACTTGAAAAACAACATAACAAGCATATGCGTTCAAACGTATGTTTGAATTCTAAGTAATGACAATTTTGTTCTCACTGAAGATATGGACGAAATATTGTGTTCGATTTTAAAGCAGGGTCTATTTTAATTAGAAGTTATCGTGTCATTGATGGTGATTGACCGGCCATGACTTGTATATCTAAGACTGAGACGACCTATTACGGAATATGCTAGCGAGTGATTGCATATTTCAATCAATTGGTTTAACCTATTTATGCCTAGTGGACTCTCCCATCCTTCTAAATTAGATCAATTTATTTCCAAAATTAGAGATGTCTAATATATGTTTTTCTATATTTAGAATATTTCTTACAGAAATCCCATAAAGCAAACAGCGCAGACCCTGCTGAGACGCCGCATGATGCGGCGTCTCATCTGGGTCTACGCTGTTTGCCCAGATCTTTTTTTCTAGACGCTAGGCATAAATGGGTTAAAATTGTTGGAAAATTAATCTTAAACTGGTCATTTTTCTGGATATTTTTTTTATAAAAATATTGTTTTATATACATTACTTTCAAAAGGTTAATATACATAGTTGTTTGTACAGTCAGTCGTAGAGATACATACATATGCGTGTTCAATTTTTGATAACAACAGCACTCTTTCACTGAGGTCTTCTGAAACATTTAAACACAAAAAGTTAACGTACCTCAAATACAGATTGCACAATGGAAACGACAAACCAGATTTAATCTCATGTTGTGACAATAATTTTCCTATATTCGCAAATCGCTGTGCTCATCTCGATCTTTTGAAGCCGATCAATAGCTGACAGTCTGTGTGCTCAAAGTAAATTAAAGCAGGTATGAAATTCTAAGGTGTTTTCATAATTTTATTAATATGAAAACGCCGTGTATTATTGACTGCTTTAGGTTCTTCGGTCGGTATTTAAAAAACATCCATTCAAGCCTTCATCTGCCTTCAAGGGCATAGATACATGCAATTTACGGCGTTTGTATGCGTGAATCATATCACGTATTTCACACTTCATTGAAATTTAATGCTTTTCAATTTGCTTGTTGTAGGCAAAGAATGTGAAAGAATAACAAGTTACACATTCGGTTAAAAAATGTCGAAATATAATAGCAGAATTAAAAATATACACGTCCGGTCCACGGACAAACGATATGGTATCATATCGTTTCACATTGTCGAAATTTCCGGTTTCTGATTCAGGTATAGCATTAGCATGATTAGATCGTACCGGTAATTGTATTCAAAAGGCAAGTACTTTTATATGTGTTCACCCCCCCCCCCCCCCCCCCCACATTGCAATTCGCAATATAATAGTAAAAACATTCTAATTTATGGTCACGCCATGTTTGGTTTGGAATGGTTTCGAGGTACGGATTTGTTTAAGATTACCGAAAATGTTTCAAGATAGCATTATCGATATATCGATGTCGTTGCTTATATAAAGATAAAAAATGATTAATGGTAATTACCAACATCAACGTGCGGAGTTAATAGGTGGTTGAAACAAGAAAGATTTATGGATTTTGTGTATAAAAACATGTGGCGTGCGCCAACATTGTAAATAACACGCATTCGTTAGCTTAAGTTTCATATATCGTGCATTGGCACCACCTTCTGTCCTTAGTGCAACCTCCTTGGCATTGATTCCATCTCTTTTGGAAAAATAACAAACATCTATTGGATTCGTAAGAAGCCAATGTGTTTGTGCAAACAACAACTAGTATATGTTGAACGCAATCATTTGATGTAATAAGAGTCTCAATGAATTTAATGTGGTGGACATTTTCTCGCCAAACAGGCATACAAACATCGGTTTGCTTTCTAAAAGTCACCATGGTACAACTTATTAAGGTCCCGACGTTTCCAAATGGGTTGTGATTGTATGTTTCTGTACATTTTCGGATGATTAACATACGCGCACCTGAACTGTAGATTACTTTCAATTTGCATACATTACAGCGATAAACAAATTGTATTTATGTTGTATTATTACATGAAATCATATTAGTATATATAAAAACGAACTATGCTGGTCTGTGTTTCAACTACAATTTTGTAATTGCGCGTTGTTTAACAACGTCTTTTTATGCCCCCGAAGGAGGGCATAAAGTGATCGCACTGTCCGTCTGTCTGTCCGTCTGTCTGTCTGTCCGTCTTTCTGTCTGACCCTCACACTTTGCGTTTAGGTTTCGATAAATGCTCATAACTTCTATGACGCTTCAGATGTAACAGTCATATTTAGTATGCATGTGTATATGGACAAGGCCTTTCCATGCGCACACAAATTGTGACCTCTTTGACCTTGACCTTGAACTTAGGGTCCGCGTTTAGGTTTCGAAAAATGCGTTTAGGTTTCGGAAAATGCTCATAATTTCTATCAAAGCGTTTATCGGAGGCATATGTCATCCTATGGAGACAGCTCTTATTTAGATTTATGTTAAGAAAAGTGATGTAATATCCTCATCGTTCACATGTTTATGTGTTCAAAATCATGTGATTGGCCAAAAACAGGGTATGTGTACGGTTTAAACACGAATGTGATTTGGTCAATCCAGGTTTAGAAAAGCAAGCATATGGTTAATAAGAATCATGAGGATCTTAGGTGTTAGGATCATTAGGATCATATGAACCTCAGGGCTGATAAGGATCATCGGGGTCATAGAAATAATAGGGTCAATGATCATCGGGGTCATAGGAATAATAGGGCCGATAATCATCTGGGTCATAGGAATAATAGGGTCAATGATCATCGGGATCATAGGAATAATATGGGTCAATGATCAACTGGGTCATAGGAATAATAGAGTCAATGATCATCGGGATCATAGGAATAATAGGGTAAATGATCATCGGGGTCATAGAATAATAGGGTCAATGATCATCGGGGTCATAGGAATAATAGGGTCAATGATCATCGGGGTCATATAAATAATAGGGTCAATGATCATCGGGGTCATAGGAATAAAAGGGTCAATGATCATCGGGGTCGTAGAAATAAAAGGGTCAATGATCATCGGGGTCATAGGAATAATAGGGTCAATGATCATCGGGGTCATAGGAATAATAGGGTCAATGATCATCGGGGTCATATGAATAATAGGGTCAATGATCATCGGGGTCATAGGAATAATAGGGCCGATGATCATCTGGGTCATAGGAATAATAGGGTCAATGATCATCGGGGTCATAGGAATAATAGGGTCAATGATCATCGGGGTCATATGAATAATAGGGTCAATGATCATCGGGGTCATATGAACAATAGGGTCAATGGCCATCGGGGTCAAATGAATAATAGGGTCAATGACCATCGGGGTCATATGATTAATAGGGTCAATAACCATCGGGGTCATATGAATAATGGGGTGAATGACCATCGGGGTCATATGAACAATAGGGTCAATGATCATCGGGGTCATATGAATAATAGGGCCAATGACCATCGGGGTCAAATGAATAATAGGGTCAATGACCATCGGGGTCATATGAATAATAGGGTCAATGACCATCGGGGTCATATGGATAATGGGGTCAATGACCATCGGGGTCATAGGAATGATAGTTACAATGACCATCGGGGTCATAGGAATAATAGGGTCAATGACCATCGGGGTCATAGGAATAATAGGGTCAATGACCATCGGGGTCATAGGAATAATAGGGTCAATGACCATCGGGGTCATAGGAATAATAGGGTCAATGACCATCGGGGTCATAGGAATAAAAGGGTCAATGACCATCGGGGTCATAGGAATAATAGGGTCAATGATCATCGGGGTCATAGGAATAATAGGGTCAATGACCATCGGGGTCATAGGAATAATAGGGTCAATGATCATCGGGGTTATAGGAATAATAGGGCCATGAGGCTCATATGGATCATAATGATGATATAATGGGTCGCGCGGATCATAGAGATAATAAGGATTATGTAATACAAGGATCATATTATCGTTCTGATCTTATGGGTCATAAAAGACTAAAGAATCACACGCATCCGATTGCAACTCAATTACTCTGTGATCTTAACTCAAATTACTTAATTGTTCGTTGAAGCATGTCGTCCTAGTTAATGACGAGACCATAATTAGCCCAAATTAGTTAAAAACGATTTATATATAAAAGATTAACATCATTCTTCCTCTTCCTGTCCGTATATCTTACCTTTTATATGTACATTGTCGTTTAACTAAATGTGTATATGGCAAAATATTGCTTAATGGTTGTTAATTGAAACAACATGTTAATCAACTGACTTGATCTTAAAATGTGCCCACAAAACATCATTTCAGTTTATCCGCGATTAACATCAATTCTTCTGTATATGTGGTTTTGTTGCTCACAGTGAGTGACAGCCAATCTATAATGGTTTAAGCCTGGTTTCATTAGGTCGCCTGAAAAGCGTTAATCTGTTTTCAGTGTATTTTGGCATGCCTGGTCATTTTAAATATCGCTTAGTCAAAATATGACAGAGAAAATAGAAAATAACTAATTGAAACCCTAGATCATTAAAATAATAGTTGAATCGATCATGATCACGTGGTTAGTGATTGCAGCAGGGATTTCATGAGCTGTGCTCGAAACCAGCCGAGGGGACAATCGCTATTGTCAGGTAAAGGTCAAATCGATTGCGATACCAGATTTGACAGCTGTGTGTGTGTGTACATGGACGTGTAATAGACTGTTCTATTGATTAATTTCGTCTAGTATTAACTAGCTTTGACGGCATTTTTGAATAAGTATTGTGTTCTTACCGCGCGTTACTCTATACTTTTGTCATAAGACGATTGAATATAGGTAAACCGTAGAGCTTATTTGGTGTATATAGAAGTGCCTATTTTAAACTAGATTGGGTGTAATTTTCAACCTACACTGAATACACGCTTCTTTGTAAGCAACTTAGTAAGTTGAAGGTATGCGTTTAATATTTTGGAGTTGTGCTTGGGATTTTAAAATTGCACAATACATTTCTTATTAGCTTCACATGGCAACTTTATGGCTGTAATTTCATCAATTATTTTATTACCCAATATGAGTTCTTTTTGACCTAGTGTCAACGGATGATAATATTATTGCAGGTGACAGTGAGGGACATTTTTGTGACCATTTGGTAATTTAAAAGCTTGAAAACGCCTAAAAAGACGGAAATCATGAAGGACAGTGGGACGTCCGGTGGTCAGGTAAGGCGCTGTGTATTTATTTCATTATTTTTTCTTGCTTGTTGGAATTTCTTTCCTTTTATGCTCATTGGTGGCCTGCTAAATAAAGTAAAATGCAGAAATAGCAGTGAGATAAAAGAACACGATGTCTGATAAAAAGGGTGTGATGGCCGACCCAAACGAGTTATCAAACCGAGAGAATGATATGTTTTATATTTGTTCGCATGGTATCATGGTATGTGGATAAGTGCGGTCCCAAGTCGATAAATCGCCCATTTGTTGCAAAAAGGAGCTATATGCCTTCTAATTTCAATGCCACATGGTACCTTTTTGCACCAATTGGGTGAAATACTATCGGGGATTTTAAGATGCGTTTTTAAGATGTGTTATAATTTAAACTTATTGAAAGAAGTGCCCGGGAAACTTTCTCGCGCGCGGCAATATCTGTAATAGTTAAATCGTTATGAATGAAATGTACTCGAAAGTACTGCTATGCGCATGCGCTCAAAATATAACGATACGTCTGCATGACGACGTTGTCATTCATAAAGAGAGTCGTGTGCATCACATGTTCAATAATTTATAATACACACCGACATTATTATTCCAATAACACGCATAAGTAACTCACGTATATCAATGAATCATCTAAAATAAATTCACAGTAAAATCATTGATCTGTTGGTAATAATTGATCCCCCAAGAAATATGAAACACTGTACAACCAGGGTGGTTGAACATTTGATAAATTTTGAAATTTAACCTTTAGTTTTAAATACTACAACTGATAAAATTGTTCCATAATGCAGGCGTAACTAGTGAAATTTCGGGTTAATCTATAACTCTATGTATGCCAATATTTGGCAAAGTTTTACTATCTCTGTGGTCGGTTCAACCTCTTATGAAGATCAAACAATGTTTTATCTACTTCTATATTGACGCTCTATACAGGCATAACAAAATTTTACGGCGTATCATAAAGGTTGAATTATTCAGCACCAATACCGGTACTTAACATAAGTCAATATATTGACAATCACGAATTCTTTAATATCGAAAACACTACGTGATATTTAAGTAATTCGTTTCAACAATACAAAGTGGAAATAACGTAATAAAATGCTGGCGAGATACTAAAAATACGATAAAGATATGTATGCTCACATTTCTTATTACTACCTGTTTTCCTCCCAAATAAGACTACTGTCAATCTAAAACATTAAATTAGCGGGAAGATATATATCTCCGGTATGGACATGTGTATAAACATGTATTCAATACGGGGATTGGCATCGGTTGACAAGGAAACTACCTGTCGGTCCGGATCGAACTGGAACACTCAATTCATGGTTGCGTGTATTTTGTAATAGTTCTTTGTCCTTCTCGTTTCGGATGCGTGCTCATTTCATGACGTTTGTCATACGAGTATTTTTAGTAAGTACATGTACATTTTTGTGGTTGGCAAAATTCGAAATCGTAAGTTGCGCGTTCGGTTTAACAAATATTCGATGATTGTACATACAACGGTGCGGAGTGATAGTCGGGTGTTATTTCAGATGCTCTATATTATATCTTAAATTGAAAAAAAAAACACATTTCATTATTTGACATTCAAATAAAACAGCAATAGTTATTATAAAGTGTTTGATTTTAAGACGCGGTTAAATAAAATTGTTTAAATGAGTAGATCATTTTTACTGGCCACTCGTGGCCAGATTGACAAACGTCGAATATCCGGTCTTCGTTAACAGGTTCGTGATATTAGAACTTTATAGATCTTAATTGTGATACATATATTTGTCGTTTTATACGAATTATTATAATTTTATTTAGTTTCCTAACATGATGATAAAGAGTTTGTTTATACGAAATTAGTTAGAGCAACGCTTAATGATATGGAATCTTTATTATTATTTTTGTTTAACATTTTGACAGACGTAAATTATCTACGTCTCTGATTTTGAGTACGAATGTACACGAGATGTAAAATGGTTATATAAACTACAAAGTACTTATTTGGGTTAAATTGAAGTTATATAAACGATATACTGTTTTTTTGGTTTTCGGGAAAAAGAAAATTAACCCATTTATGCCTAGCGTCTAGAAAAAAGTCTTGGCAAACAGCGTAGACCCAGATGAGACGCCGCATGATGCGGCGTCTCATCAGGGTTTGCGCTGTTAACTTCAAGAAATTTCTGTAAGAAATATTCTAAATATTGAAATAAACTAGACATCCCTAATTTTGGAAGTATATTGATCCAATTTAGAAGGATGGGAGAGTCCACTAGGCAAACATGGGTTAATAGTGTAGTTAACGTTGTTAATAATCATGTTTCAAAAACGTTGTTACGTGTTTAACATTTTAAAGTTAGATGCATTGGGCTGATTAAAAAGAAAGAATTTAATTTGAAATTATTTGTCAAATTGCTATTACGTTTTGAATTGATCGCAAATAGTAAAAGGAGCATATTTTATCGGGAAAAAACAACACCCACGTAATAAAATAAGTATTCCGCGCTCAATGATTTTATGTCTTTGATATTATCAACAATTCGATGAACAGGATGACGCCTTATTTTCAAAACCAGATTTAACTGGTTGTTGTCGTAACGGCGTGTGAGTTAAATGTGATTTTCATGCTTGAGGAAAGAACCACTAAAACGTTACCTGTATGTTAAAATTCTATTTGTTATCAACTGTATCCAATCGCACCGACCTTATTTTTTAGCACGAACAATAAGTTGGAGTGTTACGTTTCTTTTTCTTATTTTATTTTTTTATTACCGGTCACTGGTTAACATTAAATTTCAAATGTCAAATCTTCGTGCTTCAAAAGTATAGTTGAAGCGTTTATCGTGTTTCGTGTAATAAGGTGATTTAGAAGTACAGTACCGTATACGGGTAAACTATTTAAAGAAATAACCCAAATATGTGTTACCGTCCTAGAAAACGGCGAGGTTTGTTTTTGATTACATTAAGAGAAAGCGTGTTCTACAAAATTATATATATCTAACTATTCTTCTGAAAACTTTCATGAATGTTCCCGTTTTTTGTTCTCATTTTAGTTTAAAAAGATATTGAAGAGATGGAGCTAAACATTTGAATTGCTCCTGTAAAAACATGCGCCATGTTTTCTTAAATGTAAATTTCATTAAAAAATCTCCGCTTTATGATTCCTATTTATTTTATGAAGATTTGTATAACATTTTATTTTTCTTGTGTATTGAAAACATATAGCATGTTTATTAAAGTAAACCATATTCACTCAATGTGAAGTACTAGATTAAGTTCAAACCGTTAAAAATGTCTGCTTTTCACGATCCGATTAGTATGGTATTTCGTTGTGTCAGCGCAAACCTGTATTAACTTGTACGCAAACTATGGGAAGTTAGGTGTTTCAAATGCTGGTTACCACTGATGAGAATAACAGCCATGCGAACACAATAATAGTCGTGAAAATACTGTTATGTGGGTGTAAACATACGCTTAAAACAAAAAGTTTACCATGTCCTTGGATTGAAGTTGTGATATAAAGTACTTTTGTCATTTATGCAAAATAATCGTAATGTACAAGTTGAAATGTAATGCAAAGTTGAGATATTTAGAGTTATATTGATTACAGTCAATCATAGTCGCTAAATATAATAAAATTATAATTAAATGTTAAATATATATTTTGAAGATTTCTGCACGTGATTGCATACTTCTTATTATATTGGGAATCGTTCGGAAAAAAACTTATCGACAAAAAAAAATAACCGACCTATAGACCCTTCTATCTTGGTGATATAAGTGGAAATAATGACTTTTTTGCCTCAGCACAAATACGAACAGCAGAACAGCGATATTGTTTCAGGGTTGGTAGTAAACGAAGAAGTAAAAGACTTCATGCTTTAAATGAAATCAGTAAATAGAACACTATTCTGATTGTTCTATAATGTCTGTCTTGTTAAATTGAGTGTAAGTGTCTTATGTTTCGTTTCTTTTATGTTTTGCGAAAATTCTTTTCTATATTTAGTAGTTGGTGTAATACAATCGTGAGAGTTCATATAACGGGTTATACATAACTAACATAAATTTGCACTGTAGAGCGACGATTAGACTAAGATTAGAACATGAAAGAAACTAATGCATCATATACGAAATACAAAGATAGACATATCATGTTTACTCTACCTACCGAAAGTTGCATTTTGTGGGCAACGTTTGCAGTCGTAATCAAGTTCAAAAGACCGACCTACTACAATAAGCGTAGAGAAAATGCAAAAAACACATACAAAATACACACTATTTAATCAATCTTTAATTGCGCCGACGGTAAACATACCTTCGAAAGCAAACACGTGTAAATTTCCAAACATTGACATATTTTTCGATTTGTATAACATATCATACGCGATAAGTAGCTTTGACAAATTGTTAAGTGTCTAGAACATAATGGAGCGAAAGTACTTTTTTTTAAAGATTGTATTTTACTTCTTGAAGATACTGGAAGCGAAAGGTACCGTTGGCAGATTGTTATAGCATAACATCCGCTTTCTGTTATTATTTGTATTATCCTGAGGAGGGCGTACGCCGCAACGTTAATTAAAAAGGAAAGAAAAATATGTGTTTTTGTTGGATTTATCATACTATATTTTTACATAGAACATTTTGGAAACGAAAGGTACCGTTGACAGATTGTAATATATTCAAGAACATACTGGAAGCAAACGATACCGTTCAGATTTGTATCTATTCTATCACATACTGGAAGTGAAAGGCACCGTTGAAGTTTGTTGTACATTTATATAACACACCGGAATTAAAAATTCGTCAGGGGTGAAAGTTCATCATAATAGATTTTGTTATAAGTCAGAAAAAACCGTTGTTACACAACCCTCACATTGTGTCTGCTTCCGCCGATTCGTAAGAGTGAATTAGAGGGCATGTATCATGATCTCTTATGACTCTGTTCTCTCTGTTTGGATGCGTACATATCGTTTTATATAAATCTTATTTTTTGCATGTTTGAGTAAGACATCGACACCAATTTATTGGGAAGAGAAGGGTTGTCCCAATTAACCCATTTATGCCTAGCGTCTAGAAAAAAGGCCTTTGCAAACAGCGTAGACCCTGATGAGACACCACATGATGCGGCATCTCATCAGGGTCTGCGCTGTTTGCTTAAAGGAATTTCTGTAAGAAATATTCTAAATATAGAAATAAATATACTAGACATCCCTAATATTGGAAATAAATTGATCCAATTTAGAAGAATGGGAGAGTCCACTAGGCACAAATGGGTTAACCAAATTCGATTGAGTTTGCTCATCATGAACGTCCTTTACCGGTAAATAATATTGTTTTACGTCTTCATTTTCTATGTAACAATAAGTTATAATTTGTAGCGGACAAATTTTATTTCGTATTAGTGGCTAATATCTGGTATTCCAATATAAAACAGTTGGAATGTTGCATCAAACAATGACCAATATTAAAAATGGTATTCCAAAAAGACTAAAAACGTATGTAAATAAAAAAGATTGAATATTGCATCATACAATGACCTCCATGAATGTCTTTGAATAGAACAATCGGAACGACCTTCTGGTATTGTGTTGGCCAACAATCAGCTGTCTGGGGTGGAATATTCCTGTTTGAATTCAGGACATTCAAAAACGTCATTATCAATAAACGGTTAGCACTAAGTGTACTGTTAAATAGCATGTATTCAAATAGATTTTTGGTATAGAAATCCGCATTGATTTGATCAGCTGATCGAATATCGATACAGGAACGGGTAGCTCCTGTTGTTAAATATCTCACGATCACGTACAAGGTACCAATTTAACCGTTTTACGTGTTTAAAAACTAATTTAAATACCCGTGCAGAAACGTGGAAATGAATTATAAAAGACAGTTCGGTAAATACTTTTTTGACAATCCGATTTTCATATAAACGGGTTCAAAGTTTAACTACTTTTGTTGACGACAGACTCCATCGTAGTAATTGTGTATTAGTTACGATTTGTCTATACTGTTATTCCTTCACCATTCTTTTCACGCGGCGATTTTTGATCACCTTAGTTACACCAAACATTTAATTAATTTTATCTTTAAATAATTTGCTTAACGAGCCATACATAATTGTGTAGCCCGAGCACACTTTGTGTCGACCCGATTGGGTAACCGAGCAATCCTTCGACAAATACCGAATATGGTCAACTTCGTGTCCTAAGTGTTTGAATGTACCCACGTTATTTTGACTACCGAACAATCCATATGATCCGCTGGTATTTCAGACATACCATTTGTGTATCCAATCTTAACGGTTATGCTACGGTAACTAGGGCTCGATTGGTCATTGTCGGCTCGGGTACTACTAACATGTACCCCGGGTACTCTTAAGTATACTTACATGTACCCCGGGTACGGTAAATATACTTAATCGTACCCGGTCGATATTAGACTGTACCCGAGTTGTATTCCCGCCTAAAATCCGATGTCGTAAAACGCGCTACCGATTATCTTAAACAAAATTCTCTTTAAAAAAAACTGCGTCAACATGCTTTGTGAGTGTGAGTTTGGATAATATAGAGGCCATTTTACAGAAAATTGACATGCATGTGTATATGTGTATTAATTAAAAAAATAGCCGACAACGAGCGATTTAGCGTTAAATTTCCCGTGTACGTTTTAGTATATTTACCGTACCCGGGGTACATGTAAGTATACTTAAGAGTACCCGGGGTACATGTAAGTAGTACCCGAGCCGACAATGACCAATCGAGCGTAACTAGGCCGTTATAAGTAAATGATGAATTAATGCAGTGTGGCTTATAATTAACGAGGCATGCAAATTAAGACGAATTAAACTGACGCATATATGACGAAATTGGTGGGTTTCTTTGTATTTATGTATTAATCAAGTTAAGAGTTAAGTTGTTTTGCAAGAATTGACGCAAACGAGAAAATAACGGTTGTACGCAATCGTTAACCGCGTGTTGTTTTCTGCTTGAATATGTTTGTGAAAAAAATACAAAAATATCAACAATACGTCTGTTGTCTCAAAGTATCGTAACTGTGTATTGCATGTGTAATTTAACCAATAACATTTTCAAGTGAATAGTTTTTTTTATAAAAAGCATATTTTCATTCAAATGTTCGCCCATTTAAAATGTGTATTTGCAGACTATAAGTGAACTATTCTACTTGCATTTTCATATCATATACCTAGAGTATAAATGAGCCGCGTTCTAAGAAAACTGGGCATAATGCATGTGCGTGAAGTGTCGTCCCAGATTAGCCTGTGCAGTCCGCACAGACTAATCGGGGACGACACTTTCCGCTTTTATGGTATTTTGAGTTTTAAGACAGTCCAACCTTACCGAAATTCAAGTTTAGGCGGAAAGTGTTTACCCTGATTAGCCTGTGCGGACTGCACAGGCTAATCTGGGACGACACTTTGCGCTCATGCATTAAGCCCAGTTTTCTGAGAACAAGGCTCAAATTTAACTTTGAAGCAATATTGATTATATTCCAGTTATGTAGACATAAATGTGCACCTTACAGCGTCAAAGCTGTACGAAAGTATGAACCTATTAATAATTCAGTGAGTTATTGATCATTAAACGCTCTTAACCAGCCACTTTGCTTCTCAAAACGAGCAATTAAGATTTAAAATATGCACGAATATGTCAGTCGTCAGGCAACAGCTCTCTTTAATATGCACTTTTCCCAGAATCAGTGACGGTTTTAAGCCAACCCCAGCCATGTTAGAAAACTCAGGTACGTCGCGACACGTTGTATTGGATTTTCATAAATTATCGGAACGCAATCTCACCTGGTAGAGAGTTACTATGCACAAATCCCAATATCACACTAAAAACGATATAAAAATGGCAAGGAGACTGCTTTGCGCAGCCGACGGATCGATTAATATCCATAGCTGGATTGAGCCGGTACTTCAATTCCCGTTATAAAAAGGTAGTTCTTGGACAGAAACCTAACATTTTCAGGACAGCTTTCGCGCTGCCTGTGTCGTACTTTGTTCATTTTTTCGTTACCTGGTTCCACGAAAATTCATGGAGTAAAATGGTGACTCGAAAAGAGTTGGTTGCTATAAAGAGCACCTTGTTCAGTGTTTCATAAACGATTTAAAACTATTGATGACAGCTTGTGCTTTCCGCTGGAGAAACTTTGTAGAACACTAAGGTACAAATTACTTCTTGTGTCGTCATATTTCATACAAAATTGTATTTTCTTAAAGGGATCTTTTCACGCTTTGGTAAATTGACAAAATTGAAAAAAGTTGTTTCAGATTCGTAAGTTTTCGTTTTAGTTATGATATTTGTGAGGATACAGTAAAACTGTTTTTGTCGTTTAATTTTGTGAAACTACAAAGATTGCTTATATAAGGTATAAAATACGTCACGAATGTGTACTCGGCGGAATAGTTCAGTAGGCTAGAGCGTTTTTACTTCAGGACTCTGGCAGGACTCCAGGGGTCACTGGTTCGAAACCTGCTCCGGGCAATGTTCTTTTCCTTTTTTAAATTTTTTTCTTGATTTTTTACTGGAGCTTTTACGATCCAATGTTTACATTTATCAATATAAAGCATTTAATGAATAAGTTAGAAAAAATGCCAAAATCTGTGAAAGGCCCCTTTAAAGCGAGATTATACACTTTTCTCAAATATTTATGAATTTATAAATAAATGTGTAAAAATTTATTATTCATATATTTCAATATAAATTAAAATAAAAGTTAAGAAGAACCAGCGAGATATTTTATTCTAAAATCAAAATGTCTGTACAGTCAAATTCGCCAGCATGTATATTATGCATGTACGATGTGAATCTAAATTTAGTTTTACGGATCATTTTAATTTCCTGCAACGATATCTATTCATACGACACTCGAAAACTAACTCCGATCCTAATAAAAAGACGAATGCTTATGATATTGTAGGAAAATATGTACGAAATGTCTTCGTCACAATCGGCTCGGGGCGCTAATGTGTCTTTGCTGCGTTTTATGAAATTCGTCTTCAATGTATAATTTTTCGTGCCTATTTTGTGTTATTGTAACATATTTTTAACAATATATTACAATTTGACACAGATAAAAACGTATATTCTCGCTTTAAATAGCTTATTACGTTTTTGAAATTCGAATACTCAAAGTCTGGTATACATTAATGTATGTAGAGGTCATTTATCAGCTCATTTGTTTCATTAATTCATGATAAAATGTTTATTGCCAACAAAAACACAAAGAAGATATTTGTCCGGTCTTTTAACACTGTTTGCATAAGTATATTTGGGTATGAAGTCTACATTTGGCTATTTTGGAGCTGTATCATACCTACAGAAACATAGTATATTTCAGTATTAATATAATCGATACTATGAATTAATCCATTCTTCTTTCCAATTCAACGGCATGTACCGGTCTATAATTACATGACATCAGAATCAGCATACATGCTTAGCGTTGTTATTATTGGGCATGCTTGAATAGCTAATTCAGCATCAACTTTACAGTTCTAATTTATGATACCGATTGTTTTCGTGGTTATCGTTTTGCCTGATGGATAAGTTTGCAATTGAAAGTTTTAATAAAGGAAGTTTAGTTTTAATTACATTAAATGTAACCTTCAGACATTATTTCCTCGATAAATTAGTGTCAAAGTTTACAAAATGGGTCAGCGTGTTGACCTGCTATTGAATTCTGAATGACATCCTCGTACTCATTCACATTGTATATTTTAGATACAGTGAGCTTCTTTTTTTAAATTAGTCAACATGACAGGAAACGTTTTTCGTAAAGTGCGATTTAATAACGATTAATTGTATGTAACGTCTTTGCCGATCTCATAGTTAACGTTAGTTCCGTTTTTTGATTGGCAAACTGCGTCATTGTGACGTTCGACGTAACCTCTTTATGCAAAAAATCTCTACCGATTCAATATTTAACGTTAGTACCTTTTGCACTAACTTCATTGCGATTGAAGCTTTTATCCCAATAAGGACCACATTCCGTTTCTGAACGCAAACACAACTGGCGCCTTCCATAAAGGTATGTTTTGGAAGCGAAAGTTCTCGTAAATTTGAGTTATGTATTGCGTCATACTTAAGCATTGACGAAGAATCTAGAATAAGAATAATTTAATTATTTTACAATTAATGTAATACACATCTGCAGTATGTTTCCGTCGTTGCGAAAAATGCATATACTTAAATTTATGACATGCACTTTAGACATATCATTTGCTTAGGTAAATATGTACAAGACAAAAAAGTTATACAGTTTGTACTTTATGTTGTCATTTTTGCCTGGCGGAGCAAACGCCTTGTACGGTAAAATAATTATTCCACTAAGAAGTACTTAGTTAACGATGCAGGCATTTTGTCACAAATTAGGGGACAAGTTATGTGCTAAGACTTTGAATTTAGTGCTGTGAATACTGTCTAATGCGGAAAACTGACAATTTGTGTAAAGGTCGACTTCATATGAATATTTATCTCAACGGATAATTATTTGTCAATTGTTTATTTTATTTAAAAAAATACATGAAAAAGTAACATTAACAATTCATTTATCAAAAGTATTTTTATTGGGATTTTTCGTGTAAGTATATTGGGGGAAATAGCTAATTTTGCTGTGGGAAAGAGTAAGATAGTCTTGACTATTGAGAAAGTGCTAAAAAGTCTGAACTGAATGAAAATGTATTAAGTCATGCGTGTAATGTGTTTCAACAAAAGAGCAAGTATGATAACTTAAATGTGCAACTCGCAAAAAACGTACATGTTTTTCGTAAAACGGTTGAAAAAAGCTCCAATAACAATATCTCAATGTAAATTAATCTTTAATTTTCATGCACGTATAACTAATTTATTTCGCTGTATCTATTGATGAACAAAGAATATTCTGTTTAGTATGTATATTTATTCAAGATGTATTATTATTATTTCATGTGTTTGCCTTAATGTCCCCATAAGTTAAAATTAGGACATAAAGACGAGATATACATAGGTAGCGAGGTATTTCAGTCAAGGGTCAAATACACAATGCACTCGAAGTGGCCGCGTTATCAAGCGTTGTCATTCACATAGATAAAATACCGCAGCTAGTGAGTGAAAATATTCGACTTACCCGCATTTTATCAATTTTAAATAGGACAAAATGACCACATTTTAATAGTCACGTGATTCATGATACTCACCTGAGATCAGCTGGCAAATCGACTTAAATGCAAACAACTGGTTGAAACCGGTACTGTGCGGCTGTGACAATGAGTACAAGTGTTCAATACCAATAGCGTGCGAGAATACATACAGTGAAAATGAGTACATGCAGTGAAAATGATGTTTGAATAATATAGTGGGCGAGCTCAGGGTAATACGTTAACTATTTGTTTAAATAACATTTATTAAAACGTTAAAATTATTTCTCTCTCTTTTAATTTAAATACAAAATATTTTATTTAAATTTAAGAGAATTCAGAGTTTTGTTTTTGTATTGTATGACATGGTATGTAATATAGGATTATCATTTATAAGCAATATAAGTCTGTCTCTGTTTATATTTTTGTCAGATTTATTGTTTTATTTCTCTCGAGATTAACCTGTATTTTTATTTATCGTATTACATAATAATAATTATTATTAAATAATAATGGAGGTTTTAGCGCGTTATTATACAAAGATCTTGACACTCCTTTGAGTGTATCGTTTCACGATTACGTGGAATACGGATGGAAGGGGTGTTGTTCATGTTTATTTTAAATATGTACTTACCCGGTACTTATAATTGTGAAAATTGACACGTTACGGACATAACTAGTATACAGTACCCGATATAACTGCTTTTAAACAGTATTTCATAACAAAAATATAATATTGAAATACCTTCGCATGATGACGTTTCAAATAAAGTCTTAAAGGGAGGGGATATTTACATGTCGCTTAGAACGGCTCTGTGTATAATATTGAAGATTAATTATGTATTTTTTAAACGACGATACGGGGAAATCAACCGTGAACAACCTTGCATTCAATCGCAGGGCTTCAGGTGCAAAATTAACATTGGCATTCCGACTTGATAATAAGGCATTCAAACGTGCAAAAGGTTTACGTTTAAAACGAGTTGACGATGCGTGAAAAACGCTAAGGTTCTTTGTGTACCCTGTATTAAATTTCATTTGTGATAGTGATGTTGCAGATTTAAATTTTCGTAAAAGAAGCGGAGCATTTTCAATAAAATTTGCTTCGCGGCACATAAAAGGTTGATAGCACGCGGTGGTCATATGTTAAAGCCTAAAGGGATACACACATCTTTATAGCAACACAAATTAGAAAATAAAGCAAGTACCAGTTCTGAATATGACTATGTAAAATATATTACTGATTGTCGGTGTATGTTTCAAGCCTGAAACTCATAAACACCTAAAACTATGTCCATTTTGTATGTCAGGTCTTCAAACGATTCTTTGTTCTTTGTAACTTATTTATTCCTTCATTTAGATTGATAGGAATTGAACGTGCACATGTACTATACTTAATGGATTACGGTTATTTTGGCATAGTTTTCTTTTATGTAACTCTTGAACAAAAACTGGTCTTTCATACAATGTACGATTCAATCAAGCAAATAAAGCAGCTTTAAGTTTTAATATTATATTAAACATCCCTATGGTTGTTACGCTGTTTCTGGCGTTTTGGGTTGAGGAATTATGTAAATTCCATAAATTCCAACATATGATTAATTTTGTAATTACTGTCGAACCACGTTATCTCTAAGCCAACATTACAAATGTATATTTTTGTCACGCCTTACGACCTAAAGAAATTGTCTCTTATTTTGATGGGTAGAATCAGTACTGGTTCTACACAGGACGCGGAGTCAATAGCGTTTCAATAAGCATTCGGCTTTCGATGCAATCGAGCTAAAATAACTAGTGTATTTTTACTCTTTTTTTCGGTGTTCTTGCAGCTACGGGCGTCTGAAAGTAGCGACACCCTCGAGACCTACCTACTGACCACTACCTCTCGGCCGGACTCGGACGCTTACTTGCTGACCACTCGGACACTGCCCGAGGATTATGCGCTGACCAAGGACAACGAAGCCTACCAGCTGACCACTCGGACACTGCCCGAGGATTATCCTCTGATCAAGAACAACAGAGGCCGAGACCGTGACGACGACGATCTAGTCTGGATCCCTATGTCTGGAAAAAAAAGCGCTGATGCTAATGCTTCTAGACTCTCTGAAGAAGATACGTCGTTTTGCGCTAAAATAAGAATGAGAACAAGTCTTGAAGATATCCGTTCATTGTACTTTTGGAAGGCGGTTTTCGCCGAGTTTGTTGGAACTTTTATACTAGTCATTACGGCTGTAGGGTCGTGTGTCCAAGGATGGAAGGACGATCCACTGGACATTGTACAGATTTCCTTATCATTCGGCCTCTGCGTCGCCACCAGCGTATGGATCATTGGCCACATAAGCGGTGGCCACATTAACCCAGCCGTCACATGTGCCATGCTCATAACGAGGCGTATCAGTCTCATTCGCGCCATCCTTTTCATAATCGCCCAATGCCTTGGCTCCATCGCTGGCGCCGGAATTCTGAAGGCGCTTACGCCATCCGCCGTGGTTGGCGGCTTGGGAACGACCACCCTCAACACCGGGGTTACTCCTGCTCAAGGTTTCGGAATCGAGCTTATAATAACCATGGTGCTGGTGCTGACGGTGTTCGCCGCCTGTGATAGCAAGAGGACAGACCTTGGCGGCAGTTTCCCGCTAACAATTGGCTTTGCCGTCACCGTCGGACATCTTTGGGCGGTAAGAACATATCGTAACCTGCTTTATGTTTCGGCTTTCATTTACCTTTAAGTATAACAAATCATGCATGTACAATGCTTTTGTCGGTCCCTATGACTCGGATAGCCAAACATTTGGTGGATTTTGTTTTAACGGCATTGGAACAGATTCTCATTGATTTCTGAAACTGTTGGAACTTGTATAAAACGATGTAGTTTTCCCATTCGTATTAGCTATACTTAAAAATAAAAACCAAATCAACTCTACGGATTTGACAGCTGCGTATGAAATATTTAGGTGGTTCAAATTTGATTTTAATGAGATAACTTTTGATATAGAAATCACTTTAATCGGTTTTCGCTAGCAACTTTTTGAAACAATTTATCACTCCCCTGAATGTGCATTTAGTCAAACAAAGGCGCTATTTACGTGTACCACGTACCCTTTTCATGCCATTCGTGGTATGTGTAGTATCTTGTTTGCGTTAGGCAATCTGATAACGGTTAGTTCACCCTGAGAGATGGTTCATAGTTTACTTACTTCGAGATTTTGAATATTTAATGTATATTGAACAAACACATAACAAGAGATAGATTGTCCAGTAAGCCCAATGATTTTCAGTGAGATCAATATAGGTATCTGGTCGAAATCGGTCGGTCAAATAAATTAAGATCTGCTGCTAAAAAATACACATTAAAGAAAAACAAACATCGGAGGGCCCTATGACCTGGTAGTTACGCCATTCGGTCAAGATTAAGCACGCGCGGCCCATGTAAGAGTATAGTGACTTGTCCATTTACTGCAGATTGCATCTTTTGTGTTTTACACAACTGAAACCACCATATACATTAACGGCACTCATGTGAGGTACAATATATAGTACCGGTAATACATGTACTGTATAAATAGGAAAAATTGTACTGTGTACTAATTAAATAGAAATACATGTACTGTTATGATGATGGCGGTTCATGAGGCTTAGTTGCAACACACACACAGGAACGTAAGGACTGTGCATTCGCTTATGTAAAGCTCGATAACTTTGTTAACATAGCAATGTTTCGTGATGACGTTACACAATTTGAGCATCGCCATTGTGTTCTGTTACAGGTCGAGTATTGCGGGTCCAGCATGAACCCCGCAAGGAGCCTGGGACCAGCTGTCATCATGGACATCTGGACTGACCACTGGGTAGGTATGACGGCCGACACGGCCGCACACTGTGTTTATGAGTTTGTGTAGTCTTATTTGGGTCACGGGTGATAAAACGAGATACAGGGGCGTCCCATATTCGTTTTGCGCCTTGAGCGAAGCAACTAGATCATTGCACCTATTATGGGAAAATAAATACGAATTGTATTTGTTCTATCTGCTGATTGAAAAGCTTTTCAAATCAGAGTGGATCAATATAACCATAGAAAGTTCTATCTTCCAATATTTTAATCTTCAACATAGCATTGCACGTGCAATTAACGGCTTTTGTTAATACGTGGTATATTTAATCAATAAAATTGTTCATTTGTCCTCGCCAGTAACTTACAGATCGGTCAAATAATTTGCGTTGCAAACGACTCTCCATAAAACCAAGAGAAAAGTCTATGCATATTTTCATGTCCCCGTTTGCATAATTGATGACCTTTAATGGTTATGCTCCGCACTTTTACCGGTATTACGTTTATTTAACTGTTATTATTCAAACTAGACCGTACGTAATTACATTGTCTTAAGTAATGTATCACCAAAAGTAGAATAGATAATGGATGTATTGCGTAGATTAGAAATAAACCACGTTAAACTAGTCAGCGCTTAAATATTTTTCAGGCGTCGCTTTGTTTAACCTCGCCAAATGTAGGTTATCTATAGAACAATAAAAACTTAATATGTATAATTCTCACTTTGTAAATCGAGTTTTGATAATGGTCGCCGATAACGATCGATCTTCCCCGATCTTGTCAGAGTTTTAACGATGTAGTTTAACGCTTTTTTACCAATACTCACAAATCTGCGAGTTAGGAAAAGCTATATAATACCATTGTATTCCAACAAGTTGACCTACAATCGATCGTATTATTGATTTGAGTAATTAATATTTCAGGTGTACTGGCTTGGACCAATAACAGGCGGAATAATTGCCGGTCTTCTGTACGACAATGTCCTCGCTTCCAACGCGTCACTAAGGAAGGCAAGAGACTGCATGATGTCATCACAGTTCGACGACGGGAAATACCCGGCTGTGAAACCCAAAGTTCGGGTGATTGAAGACGAGTTCGAGGCTGAAGCTATGACAAACACCGTTTGAAAATTGTCTACCTTTATTTAAGGTAGTGCACCTCTAATGGGCACATATCCAAATATAATCTAATTAATTATTTTCTTAATCAGCATCATTTCACTGAACTTTATGCAAATTTGTAGGTAGGCTTTCCATGCTTTTTAAAAAAATATACCGATTTTTTCAAAACCACCCCCACGCTCGGCTTTTGTCCAGTTTATTTTCACCCCTGGGGTATATAAAAGTTCCATAATTCATTCAAATTTCCAAATATGGGCATGCATTTGGTGTGTACAGAAGCTGTAAAGGTGTTTAAAGTTTAAACAAGATGAAATAAGTATTCTTTTACAGACATTTATTTTTTACAAATTTTTATCTATGGAAGAGCACCATGAAATGTAAGTGATTTCAGCCAAGTAAAAATTGGGTCGGTTAAAAACAAAGTGTCATAAAATTCAAAATAGTATCATTTAAGTCATATTTTAAACTTAGTTTTTATAGAAACACTATATACAGCAAAAATACCAAGAACTAGACAGATTTACCGTTTACTTTTTGAAATAAAAATAAAAATGCAACATGCATGGTTCGTATTTTCAACAGTAAATCACCCAATTTCGCCATAACGTTGTTTTAATTTTAATAATTGAAAAATGTGCATAAAAATTGCAACATATTTAACAATAAATATAGCTTATATGCCATATTAAATCAAATTACGTTAGAAAATAAATAAAACGCGTCGCAAAAAAGTATACGTCGTCGGCAGGATTCGAACCTGCGCGGGAATATCCCAAAAGATTTCTAGTCTATCGCCTTAACCACTAGGCTACGGCACCTAATAGTAGGCTCTTCAACCTTCGAAGAAATCGCGGGAAATCATTAGAGGTGCACTACCTTAAACAGAAATCGACAATGTGTATCGAGATTGTATTTTACAGCATTGTATCTTGTTCATTCAAGAATTATTTCAATATTTTATTTCATGTCATAGCCTTTCAAAAGCCTATTTACAAATCAATTAACTCTGTGACCTCAATCCTTTTATTTTTACTTTTTGCGATTCTGCATTTAATAATGTGTCACCTTTAGTATGTTTATATCTTTCGTGAAAGCAGAAACCATAACATGCGTTGAATGTTCAATGGATGACTGATTATGAGTGAACATATTACGAAATGGTAACATATACTTATTGCTATGTAATATCACTGTATTGCGCATCACTCATTAATAGAATGTGATACAAAACTGTACTTTCTCTATTGAGTGTATGCTCAATCTGAGCACAAAACACATTTCCTTTAAGAAAGGATATAACATATTTTTATAACAAAATTATAAAAATATCTATGGTAAATAACATTAACTATTGTTAATGTGTACTTTTTTCAATATTGTTGTACAATTAAATAAGTATGAACGCAGTATATTTCATTTTAAAAATGAGGCGTGTCGTATTTTGTAAAATACATTGGTAGCCTGTCAACCCCAATACATTTGGGATTTGACGTGAATGTATCATCTTTTGAATGATGACATTTTAGTATACGTTATTATGCCTAGTTGTACCTAAGTCGACTTTATAGTATGTCGCTTAATCACATATCCATGTTCATTGTTTATGTTTAAAAATATGTTTTATGTTTTAAACGTATGTTTTATATGTGAATAATTGTGTTTTATTTTACAAAGATGATCATTAAATCGATTTTCAACATTTTATACATGTATGCAAATTGTTTTATTTGCGGTTGTTACATTTTATTTTTGTTTCATTAATTGGACGCCGATATTTATTGTGCTTATCATTCGTTATTTATTGTGATTGCCATTTATATATTTACTATGTGAGAATAAATACATAAATCAAGCAGAAAGTATATGTCATTAATCATAGATTGATTTTTAGTTTTGAGGAATATATGGCCTGAATTTTAGTTTGAAGAATTGATGCGCGCCCCATGGGGTATTCCACACAACGTTACTATCTACAAGATAATTGCTTATCGTAATCTGAAATCGTTTTTGTCAGCTGATTGAGCGATTTATGTTTGTCCTGTTTCAAACCCTGCATACCTGTGTAGAATGATATAGTTATAATTGGATAAGGTACACATACGTTGACGATATCAGCATGCCGATACGCAAATATCTTTAACCAATACAAAAAGCAGCCTATAGTGGGGACTTGATATTACATCAAAGAGGAGACGTGTTGTCGCTTTTCCCTTTAGACATTTAGCAAGTAATGTTAAATTTTCATAAAACACATACCCGCCTTAAATTACATGCCGTATCTCTTCTCACGTACACATAATAGCCATTAGGTATGCTTCGACCTTAGACCAGAGGCGAACACTGACTCAAATAATGTACCCCAGTGAGTTCTTTTACCCGATTGGTGGCACGATCCGGTGAATAACCTCTGCTGAAACCGAATACCAGTCAATTTAAAGGTTTAATTGAGCCCGGAATAAAAGGATATCGACCTAGGCACCAATTGTATGCCCATATTTCGTTACAAAGGTTTAACTCGGTCGATGGTTCACATGTGAGTTAAGCTTTACTAAACAAGAGAACAAAGGACGCGCAGACACTCATAGTTTTCGATCATGCTACGATCTTACCACGACCACTACCACCATCACAACTACTGCTGCTGCTACCACTACTGCTTCTTCTACTGCTACTGCTGCTGCAACTCTTCTGCTGCTGCTTCCACTTCTACTACCACTACTACTGTAAACACTACTAATACTACGACTTCCGCTACCACTGCTACTGCTGCTACTACTACTACTACTACTACTACTACTACTACTACTACTACTACTACTACTTCTTCTACTACTACTACTACTACTACAACTACTACTACTACCACTACTACCACAACTACCACTACTTCCACTACTACCGCCACCACCGCAACTACCGCCACTACCGCCGCCACCAACGCCGCCACCGCCACCACCGCCGCCACCACCACCACCGCCGCCACCGCCGCCACCACCGCCGCCACCAACGCCACCACCGCCATCCCCGCCACCACCGCCACCACCGCTACCACCACTACCACCACTACCACTACTACCACTACTACCACTTCTACTGCCGCTTCTGCTGCCGCTGCTGCTGCTGCTGCTACTGCTACTGCTTCTGTTGCTCTTGCTGCTGCTACTGCTACTGCTGCTGCTGCTGCTGCTGTTGCTGCTGCTGCTACTACTACTACTACTACTTCTACTACTACTACTACTACTACTACTACTACTACTACTACTACTATTACTGCTACTGCTATTGCTACTGCTACTGCTACTACTACTACTACTACTGCTGCTGCTACTACTACTACTACTACTACTACTACTACTACTACTACTACTACTACTACTACTACTTCTACTACTTCTTCTACTACTACTTCTACTACTACTACTACTACTACTACTACTACTGCTGCTGCTGCTGCTACTACTACTACTACTACTGCTGCTGCTGCTGCTGCTACTACTACTACTACTGCTACTACTACTACTTCTACTACTACTACTACTACTCCTACTACTACTATACTAATACTACTACTACGACTTCCGCTACTACTGCTACTACTGCTACTGCTACTACTACTACTATTACAACTACTTCACTACTTCTGCTATTACTACTACCACTGCTCATAACACTTCTACTACTAATACTGTTACCACCACTATTACTACTACAACTATCTGATTTTGTTCTCGTTTGATGTATTATCATGAAACGAACAATCACTTAATATCATGTATACTCAATGTTCCAATGACCGACTTATATTTGTATCATATCGAGTCCTCATAACATTAGATTGCTCACAGAGGAATGTTAATCCATTCCCGAATACGGTGGTCCATTCTAGTTCCCGTAGGCTACAACGAGTTTAATTTCTTGGCTTAACGCCCACGTTAAACTAGTCATATTATTTCTTTTAATAATATTTTATTAGGATCATTTTGATGGCATCGCAGACGTTCCGTGTTCGTGCATTACCAGCTTGTTTTGAACTACACGACTGCTTTTACGATTTACAATTCTGAAATCTTCATATTGCACGCACACGGTTTTAAATCAAATATTATAACACATACATGCTTTCGCTCAGTATGTTCTCAGAAAAGAGTAGTATGGAACAAGACAGTTAATATTTTTCGCAGACTTCCATTTTCACTATTATTTATTTCAATGCCATTTGTATAAAAAGTTCATATATTGAGTCGTGTTTGAGAAATTAGAATTATAAGCTTTGCGTTAGAAGTGCGATTCGGTGTAAAGACCAAGTCTCACTATTGCCGGTAGAGCCCCGGCCCTTCCCGTTTAGCTAACGCCGGTTGACCGGCGAGAACCCGGATGAGTCGTCGAATTTTTTTAACGCGGTCACACTATTTCCCAGTGCCTTCCGGTTGAAGCCGGTCAACAACCCGGCAGAGTCCCGGTCAACCTCGGACTAGCTACGGTTAATTCCGGTGAAGCCCCTGCAGAGCCCAGGTTGTCGCCGGTAATGCCCAGGTGGAGCCCCGGTGAAAGCCGGAAGCGTCCCGACAGCGTTCCGGCAGAGCACCGGTCTACCGTAACTCCGCAGGCACTCACCGGGGCTATACCGGAATAAGACCCCGTCAGAGCTACGACAACGCCCCGGTTTAATCGCGATCGTCGACGGTTATGCCCAGGCGTAGCCCCGGTGAATGCCGGTGGCGTCCCGGCAGAGCGCCGGTTTACCGATGTGCCGTAGCTATACCGGGATTCTGTCAGTATTCACCGGGGCTCCACCTGGGCAACACCGGCGACAATTGGGGCGTTGCCGTAGATCTGTATGGGCCCCAGTGAAGCTACGGTGCCGTCCCGGTTGTTCCCGGTTCCGCGCCGGTCGTTGCCGGTCCTTCCCGATGACTCCCGGTTCATTCCGGAGGTGTTAAACATTTTAATACTTACCCGGTGGAGCCCCGGTTGTCCCCGGTTCATCCCGGTCGTTCCCGATGGAGCCCCTGTTCATCCCGGTAGATCCCGTATCACGCACCGCGGCTCCACCGGCATCATAGTGAGACTGGGCCTTAGACTTGACCATGATTAGTCAACGTTGCTTCATACCAGGCAAAAATAAGTCTTAATTTGTTACACCGATGTACACCTAATATAACAGATACGTGTTTGACTTGGTATCCGGGCATTGGTTCATACACACTTTTGAAAACCCTGACAATGGTTCCTACATTGAATTGACATCCTTGACATTGGTTACTTAAATAAGATACTTAACAACAAAGAATACGCTGCTAAGAGGTTGTCATCTTGTATTCTCGTATTCAATTTACCCAGCTTGTACCGTGGCAACAATAATGTCGGTACTAAAGTTCCGGGTGTAAATGACTATTATGGCATCACTCAAAGTCTTTTCCATCACACATACGACAATACTAGAAAATATCATTCTTAAATAATGTATTTTGTCTTTTGCGTCGACGCGTATGCTGTTTTATTTTAAGGTAACAGATGGAATGTTTCATTTCATACTCAGCAGGGCAGCCATAGTCGTGCAATATCTAAACGCTGCTTTAATATGAGCAAATGCATGCGAAAATGGGTCATATTGCACAGGCGGGTCTGGAGGCAAGTTTCTCGCATATTTTGACCACAGTATGTGCACAACGAGCATAGACCTTACGCGTTCGTTTTAATACTATTCATCTATTGATAATGCATATAACAGATGCACGTATGTGACAGCTTGTAATGTATCTCAAAGTTCTTGTTTTAATATGAAAACTATGTTTTAACCGTCTCCGATGTACAGGTATTACAGACATGGATGACGCACAGTTCTGCATTTGTAAAGATAGTTTCCCCATTATTCGAAACCTTGTCATCAAGAAGAAATGCAAAACAGGGAAATAAAATACAGTACATGAAATACAAGTTCATTTCCTATTAGACAGTCGTGCCTGTTTGCTTTGACCGCAATTTTATTCCTGTCTGTACGTGTGTTAAACTCGTGTGTGTCTGGTCTCAGTGCATTTATTTCGGGTCTCACTATTCGGTTATTGGCTCCATGCCACTAATAAAGGACTAAGGACCGCACTGTGTAATAAACGACCGCACTGCATAATAAGGACCGCACTGTATAATAAGGAACCGTACTGTATAATAAACGACCGCACTGTATAATAATGGACCGCACCGCATAATAAGAAACCGTACTGTAAAATAAAAAACCGCACTGTATAATAAAGGACCGCACTGTATAATAAAGGACCGCCATGTATAATAAAGAACCGCACTGTACAAAAAAGGACCGCACTGTATAATAAAGAACCGTACTGTATGATAAAGGACCGCACTGTATAATAAAGGACCGCACTGTATAATAAAGGACCGCACTGTATAAAAAAGGACCGCACCGCATAATAAAGAACCGCCATGTATAATAAAGAACCGCACTGTACAAAAAAGGACCGCACTGTATAATAAAGAACCGTACTGTATGATAAAGGACCGCACTGTATAATAAAGGACCGCACTGTATAATAAAGGACCGCACTGTATAAAAAAGGACCGCACCGCATAATAAAGAACCGTACTGTATAATAAAGGACCGCACTGTACAATAAAGGACCGCACTGTATAATAAAGGACCGCACTGTATAATAAAGGACCGCGCTGTATACTAAAGGACCGCACTGTATAATAAAGGACCGCACTGTATAATAAGGACCGCGCTGTATGATAAAAGACCGCACTGTATAATAAAGGACCGCACTGTATAATAAAGGACCGCACTGTACAATAAAAGACCGCACTGTATAATAAGGACCGCGCTGTGTGATAAAGTATATTCTTCGAAAATTTTATGCCGGACAGATTCCCTGTCAGATGCCAAATCGGACGCACGCCCTTCCGGACACATGTCCTCTCAATATTTTTATCATTTGTGGAAATTCGCCCCCACCCCATTGAAGATTCGCTCTCCCGGATATATGCATTTCCGGACATACTCCGGCAATGATTTTTAGTCATTCTCCGAATTATGTTTTCATACTTCGCTGCGAGATACAAATAAAACAATGATCCCTGCCTAAGAAATTGAATATAATTATGTTTTTAATATGACAAACATATTAAGTGGAAGTAATATTCTAACATTTTAAACAGTGATTGCTTATTGTCCCGACTAAAAAACGATGGCTGGTAGTGATGACAATTTTGGAGGGTCAATGTCACTGAGGGGCGACGTACATCCAGACGGGCATACATACGTTAGGGCAAGGTGGTTATAGTGGAGACAGTAGTTATAAACTTCAACTTTCACTGTACCCCCGCAACGTCCCCGATACTTTGCATGTTTTCAAATTCACATGAAATTACCAGTTACATTTATCATTTTGAAGTAACGAGGTATGCATTGATTATTTTATAAACAACAAATTCAAATAGAAAGGACTTTGTGCGAAAATAGCATCAATTTTTATAAGCGCATCAATCACCGTGAAAATAAGACCAATCGTTCACAATCATCTGTTTTACATCAACTCATATTAGTTCCATTTTCTAAAAAAAAAATTATACGTTTAAGTCAAGTCAATCAGTCAACATGTGTCAGCTATGATATTACCTGATTTACATGCACGAAATTATATTTTATCGTGCAAGCAAAATGCAACTTCAAATGAAACGATCAGAACCCGTTGATGGGAAATGCTGGCGATTGACAGGCTGGGCTTATTAAAATACTTTTAAGGCGATATGAATTTAACATTTCATGATGTAAGTTACTGTAAGTTATATTTACAATTGCTGGGGATATAACGTTATCGTTATATAGATCATGTAACCAAAGAAACATCAGCGGGAGAAAAGCAAATCAGTTTTTCTTCTGGTCTGTCGCAGTACCGAACTTGTGCTGCATTGGTAAACAGCTTTGTAAGCGACGCGATCAACATACGCGGAAGACCGTCGTCCTTATATGTAGAGGTCACGGATTCGAATCCTCGACTGCCTGCAGATTGTTCATCACCAGACTACAATGACGCCCAGCGTGATGCAGTTGTTACTGTGAACAATTTGAATCGAGATTATATGAGTAGTGTTCTGAGGAAACGTGGCATAATGCATGTGCGTAAAGTGTGAACGCACTTTCCGCTTGAATTGGATTTTTGCTAGAAATGACTTCATTTAAACGAAAAATATCATAAAAGCGGAAAATGTCGTCCTCGATTAGCCTGTGCGGACTACACAGGCTAATCTGGGATGACACTTTACGCATAAGCATTATGCCCAGTTTTCTCAGAACGCGGCTCATATTGCTGTGTTACTGTCTTTGCTTCTACCTTGCACCCTGTATTCGGTCCTATGATATTGTTGTGTTACTTCTATACTATATTTCTCACTGTAGTCATGTCTACAATATTGTTGTGTTATTTCGATCCTACATTTCTCATTAATCCATTCCATTTCATTCTAAGCTTTTAGAAGTCAGTGACGTTGCCAAGGAAATGTAACTAGTTACATGAACGTTGAACATATTTTGTCGACATTTAACTTTCTATATGGTTTCAGCAGTCAGTTTATTATCAGGTAGTTAACTAATCGTAAACGTGGATAGTGAGATAGACACATCACATAATGACATGGATATATCACATTATATAAACATATCACATAATGCCATAGACACATCACATGATGACATGGGCACAGCCCATACTGACTAACACATCACATAATGACATGAACACAGCACATACTAACATAGACACAACACATACTGACACAGACTCATCCCATAATGGCATGGATATATCACATAATGACATAGACACATCGCATAATGACATAGACACATCACATAATGACATGGGCACATCACATAATGACATGGGCACAGCCCATACTGACATAAACACATCACATAATGACATGAACAGAGCACATACTGACATAGACACAGCACATACTGACACAGACGCATCCCATAATGGCATGGATATATCACATAATGACATAGAAACATCGCATAATGACATAGACACATCGCATAATGACATAGACACATCGCATAATGACATGGGCACATCAAATAATGACATGGGAACAGCCCATACTGACTAACACATCACATAATGACATGAACACAGCACAAACTGACATAGACACAACACATACTGACACAGACTCATCCCATAATGGCATGGATATATCACATAATGACATAGACACATCGCATAATGACATAGACACATCACATAATGACATGGGCACATCACATAATGACATGGGCACAGTCCATACTGACATAAACACATCACATAATGACATGAACACGTCACATAATGACATGAACACAGAACATAATTACATGAAAACAGAACATAGACACAGCAAATAATGACACAGACAAATCACATAATGACATGGATGCATCACATAATGTCATGGACACCACATATATTGACATAGACATGTTGCATTATAATATCTATACATCACATTATTACATAGACACAGCACATAATTACATAGACACATCACATACTGACATGGGCACATCACATAATGGCAAAGACACATCGAATTATGACATGGACACATCCCAGGATGACATAGACGCATCGCATAATGACATGGACACATAAATAATGAAAAAGACATATCCCTTATAATGTAGACTAAGCACATGAGTACAGTCAAACCTGAGATCAACGGTCAGTCAAGGGAAATGACCAAAGTGACCGTTGTCCACAGGTGACCGTTGAATTCGGATCACAATTTTAAGATGGTTTGGTTTGTAAGTTGGTAGTATTGCTACGTCGTTACCCCACCCAGTCGATTGCATACAGTGTAAAACAAAGGCTCATTGCCATTAACTCAGCATAATAACAGAAATAACTTACGTGTGTACATTGAATAATACAGAATAATATCTTATAGATTGATTTAATTTCATCTTGTTAAACTAAAGCAATGACTTTAATCAACGCTGGTATAATTGTTTACTCATGCATCTCGTTCATTCAATAAATAAAGTTTGTCACGTGCTGTTAACGTCATCCCGTACAAGTCTAAAAAGCGGATTTGCTGTCATATACCGATAGTACGGTGTAATTGTACCGTTGAAAGAACCATGTACTAATTAGCGGTCATTTGATAGGCGATAATAACTTTTAATGTGTCACAAACTCTGACATATTTTCTTTTGAAGATACCCCCACAATTATCCCCGGAAAACAAACCGTCTCAACACCTTTTTATCTGTTTACTCGCAGCGGGCTGCTTTTATAACATCAAAGACAATACCCGCTTTCAGACGCTTTAACCGCAAAATAGACGGACAAATGATGTGGTGTGTTTTTAATTTTCGCGACTCAAGACGACTGACGCGTGACCGTTGATTTCAGGTTAAACATGAATTTCGGAGTGGAATATAGTGGCCGTTGGCCGTTATGGACAGGTGGCCGTTTAATTCAAGTGTAATATAGAGTGTTTTTCGTCAGGGGGATTCCAGTCTGACCGTTGTCTGCAGGTGACCGGTAAATTCAGGTGGCCGTTAGGTCAGTTTCGACTGTATATAGACACATCACATAGTGACATGGACTCAGCACCTAATGGCATAGACACATCATAAAATGACAGGGACACAACACATAATGACATTGACACATCACATAATTGTATGGACACATCACATAATGACATAGACACATCACATAATGACATGGATACATCACATAATGACAAGGACAAAACACATCATAACATGGACGCAACACATAATGACATAGACACATCACATAATGATATGAATACATCACATAATGACAAGGAAACAACACTTACTGACATAGACAAATCACATAATTGTATGGACACATCACATAATGACATAGACACATCACATAATGACATGGACACAACACATCTTGACATGGACGCAACACATAATGACACAGACACATCGAATAATGATATGAATACATCACATAATGACAAGGACACAACACATAATGACATAGACACATCACATAATGACATGGACACAACTTTTTTATGACAAGGATATATCACATAATGATAAAGACACATCACATAATAGCATATACACATCACATAATGACATGGACACATTACATGCTGACGAAGACATATCACATAATGACATAGACATATCGCATAATGATGAAGACACATACATAATGAAATGGACACAGCACATTATGACATTGACACATAACATAATGACATGAGCATTGCACATACTGACATAGACACAGCACAAAATGGCACAGACACATTACATAATGAAAAAATATATCACATAATGATATAGACATATACATAATATCATAGGCATATCACATAATAATGTAGACACATCACATAATGACGCAGACACATCACATAATGACATGGATATATCACATAATGATATAGACATATATAAAATAACATAGACATATAACATAATAATATAGACACATAACATAATTACAAAGACACATCAAATAATGACATGGACACATACATAGTGACATAGACATATCACCTAATGATATAGATACATCACAGAATGGCATAGACACGTCACATAATGGCATGGGCACCACACATAATGACATAGACATATCACATAATAATATAGAAACGTCATATAAATAACATTGGAACATCAAATAATGATATAAACACATGCATAATGACAAAGACATATCGCATACAAAACATAGACTCGTGCATAATGACAGAGACACATCCCATAATGACGCAGGCATATCACATTATGGTATAGACACATCGCATATTTACATAGGCACATCACATAATGGCATAGAGACATCACTGAATATCATTAACACATCTTATTATGACATACTTACATTGCATAACAATACAAACGCATAAATAGCATACACATTTAACTTTATGACATACACGCATTGCTTGATGATAAAGACAAATGATTAAATACATGTACACATGACATTTTGACCTAGGCAAATCACATAATAACGATCACTTATATCAACACCATGCATGGACACAATGAAACGATGTGTAAACATCACAAAATAATATTTCCGTGTTACGTAGTGTCATGTTCACCTTACAATTTGATGGGCTTGCAAAATAAGGCAGTTTAATATATAAAGGAAGTGATTTTAGTTTCGCCATTATCGCCTCATCGCTAGCGTGCAAATGTCAGTGTCGTATAATACAGAAATGTATTGAACGTCCAGGGCGTTCATCGCCACGTTATTATGTCTTTTACTTCCCAACTGCGTAAATGTCTCATAAACCAGAAAATTCCAGCTAAGTCCTGAATACGTATTGTCAGACATGCAATCTTCACTCAAAGCGAACAATATGAATACCGGTAGTTTATATACGCACAAAGGTAGTTAATCAAAACAGACGCGTTGATTGTACGTGTTTTTAATGTGACAGATTAAAAACAGTTTTTTTAAGTAGCATGTCATATAAGCGTTTGCTTTTCTGTTTGTTAGAATTCTTTGGAAACTATCACCAGTTTACGTAATCTCGTTTTTTTATGCACTCTCCACCCTTCGCCGTCCCAACGCCGCAACGAAGGAGAGGTGGTATGCTGGATTCACAACGTAGGTCTACCTTGTCGTAGACACAAACTTGTTCAATATGTACTATCTGTATGAAATGTACACTATTATTACTTGCAAGCATGATATGCAGTTGTACGTACAATTTTACGTGCATTAAAAGGTTAAGAGCGCGTTATGGCCTCTTCCACTGATGCCGGGAGTCAAATATTGACCCATACTTCCGTCAGTCGGTTTTTAACACACACCACCTGACCATATGTGAGCATGACATTGACCTACTTTTGACATGGACTAATTCCGAATTTCACAATTCTCTTTTAATTAAAATTGACCGTTCATTTAACGTCAATGCTACTTACTGAAAAGCTTTGGTACTTCCTACCAATCATCAGCACACTCACCTTATCTGACAACATGTTGACCTTGACATTGACATATTTTGGGCGCAGACTAACTTAAATGATGGGCCAATGGATCAAAATTAACAAGGAATCCATTGGGGCATATGCATGTGTTGAACGCCGCATCTCGTGCAACTTCTCATTTCAATAACATAATCAGCAGCGGGGTACTTATGGCAACTTGTACGTGTGCGCCACCTAACAATTTCCAAATTCGGAAACTGACTCCCAAATGGGTCATTCGCATATTGTTATCAGCGTTAAACGACAAAGTTTCCTTAATCAATTTAAATATTAAAGTATACTTTTATACAAACTGTATTTTAAGATTAAAACTGTTAATGATTACTTAAGATCCCCACTTATATCATTGGCTTTTAGGACTAATTCCCATAATCCCAAAATTACCAGCAGGGCATATGTCCGGGTTGGTATGCCACAGGGAGGACTCAGGCATAATACAGGCGGAGGCCATATGCCCTATTTTCATTCTTACATACAGTGCATATATAGTGCACGAAGCAATAGAACACAATAGTGAAAAATGATTTTCTACTTGAAAGCTGGTTGAAGAGGCTTTTACTATGAATCAGTGCGGAATGCACGAGCAGTGCCGTTTACAGGTCGAGGTAAGAAAAAGTCCCACTCGGCTCTTACGGAGCTATTTGATGGTTGGCTCTAGCTTGGTTATCGTTCGAATTAACATGGAAACCATCACAGACAGATGGTAATATGCTATCTCATGTTGAAGTAACGTATAAATATGCATAGCGCTGATGTTAAATGTCCATGTACTAGAAAATATAAGCGCGCTTATGCAATGGCCTTTTCATGGCATTAAAATATTATAGTATGCAATTCCCCAAAAGCCTTTTAATGCATTATTTATTCATAAAAAGACTGTGTGTTATTAATCTTAATCGTACCCGCATCGGTAGTGCTCATTTGTATAATGGCAATACAAAGTGCGAACAAAATGCCAGCTATGTGCAAATTGTATGGTTTGAATCCCTAAAGCTTTGCATTGACCGTTCCAAGGCGTTGAACCCTGTTTGTATGTGTTTATACCAGGACTCTTATGCAACTGGTCATGCATAAAGGACATCGTGATATAGTTATTTTATCTCCTGATGGTGCAACTGAACTTTCATTGTTTTCTATAATAAAGAACGTCTACATGATGGCTGGAAATGTTTCATGGTTCCATAATTGGTATGCATGTTTATGAATCCATTTGCAATATTATCAAGTGCAAAATTATCTATTGAAAAAAATATATAAAACGTGGAAGTCAACCTTAATATTCTGAAAATTAACCGACTTTAGATATTTCAAAACGTGTATTCGATCATGTTTGTTTAATTTTAAATGTTCGTTACTGATTCTAATCATGTTGCTGTTATACATGTTTCACTTTGATTCCATCCACTAAAACATTGCAAAAGGATTTTGCTCTAATGTGCATATTTTCATAGAGTTTATTGAGATTTTTAAATGATTTCTTTCTTCCTAAAACGATTTGCATATTGCTTGAAGCATTAATATGTTGATGCCTTTAACATATACATTTGTCAACGAGTGTGGCATGTGTACATCGATCTTGGGCAGATTCACCATACAATACCGGTGTCATGTGTCTAAATGAACATGATAGTATCTTCATGTAAAATTAATGTTTATTTAATGTAAACATGTATTTCACAAGTAACATTTGCTGGGAACACTAATCAATGGCCTTTGTAAAAGCATATGTATTTAAATATATTAACAAAACTAAACATTAGCGGAGTTTTCCGGATGAAGAGCAGACCAATGTCAAATGTATTTTTCATGATATCAATGTATCGCATTGCCCTCTAGCAATACCTATGCAGAATATAATGTTTTTTATTTAACGACCCGCGTCATGCGAAAGTGAGTCTTATGCCATGTGTGGCTAGCGTAGCTCCAGATCAGCCTGCGCAATCGCTAATGAGACAGCGAAATATTGCGTGTCTTTACAGCAGGCAGCATAGCCCCTGACCAGGCTGCGATATTTTATTTTTATTTCTCATATTGATGCAAGTTCAGAGCCATTGCCAACACGACTTTGCAATTTGTTATTTCAAAATGGTACTACGACATCAGTATGCAATTGCGCAATTAATACAACTTGTACTTGAAACTTCAGTTAATAGAAACGAATTCAGGGAAATCGATTTCCCCGCGGAATGAGACAGAAGAATCTGATAATTATACTCAGTTTCACGTTTTCATCGGAACAATCCCTACAGGCTTAAGTAATAATGTCTATTTTATCAATGAAACTGAAGGATACTTAATTATAGCAAGCTTTCGTTAGATTACCTTTGAAATAAAATATGAAAATGAGTTGTTCCACAACACAACCTTGTCTTAAAAAAAATTATATTGTATTTGTCATTTATTCATTACGTATGAATTAACGCATACTTGTTTAATTATTGATTGATGTAATGATACTTTTTTGCTTATGTTGTACGTGACAACAACAAATATGGGAAACTGAACCTCAGAGTTAGATTTTCCTCACATCATTACTGACGTCACCAATACAAGTGTTGTCATGGAAATGTCAGATACGTTCTGTGTTTGAATCAAACGAGGATATGAACAATAAACTTTTCAGAACACCAAGATAAGACAGAGACGAGAGCATGTTGATCCTTCAATATAACTAACTATATGGTATCTCTGGCAAAATGAAGATACACAACATTTGCCGGAGGAGCAAAAATATTTTTTTCTTCTTTTAAGAATCACCAGTCAACACCAGAAGGACAAAAAGGAGCATATCGTCTGCAATTTATGTCGTCTGCACTCGTAAAATAGGACAAAATAATAGACACAAAATATTTGTATAAGAGTAAAAAGTAATATACATGGTGTGCTGCATATAATTAATTAAACAATTACGTTATTTACATTTACGCTATTACATATATTATGCTATGTGATTTATACACTTCTTAATAATGACTCTGTCAGAATTGTAAGATTTGTGTACGTGTGCGTGGAACGCAGGTTAAAATTCAAAGGGAAAAAAATTACCGGTACGACAAAACGCCGGATAAAAGCGGTCGTAAACGTATAATATAATTATAGTTATATATATATATATATATATATATATATATATATATATATATATATATATATAATGGTAGTATTTGTATTGTACTGATGCCCTCAACTTATATTTGTTTGACTTGTATGTAAATGGTCAAAAGTGATCTTGGAATTAAAAAAAACCTTTTAACTTGAAACTATAATCCATCTTTGGAAGTTTCTCATTTTTCTAAATGTTCGACAAACAGTCTTAATATATACAATATATGCAGTGGTAATAACGATTCATAGCCAATGTGTTGGTGGTTATGTAAATAGTTATGTCTAGTTTATGACGTCAATTTTGTGTTACATACGTATTTACGATCATATAGAACACAATTAAATTTACATTTGTATGCAGAAATGCTTGAAGGAAATAAATTGTGAATGCAATTTAATTACCTTACTTGCATAGTTTATCTTGACGTATTACTAAGTACGATTTAGCTCGACAGACATTATTTATCTACGAACATTTTCATCACCTGAAATTTGAATTTATCTTTAAAATGGGAATGAATAAACAAATTGCGTTTAAAATAGGAACATATGAGCCTCGCTCTGTGAAAAAGGGGTTTAATACATGTGCTTTAAGTTTCATTCCAAATATGCATGTGCATTCCGCACAGGATAATCATAGGCGAAACTTTCCTCTTAAACTGAAATTTTGCTAAGAGGAGAATGTCTTTAAACAAAAAATATCGGAAAGAATGGGCCCAGATAAGCCTGTAAAAACGGCACATGATTTAAGCCCCCTTTACACATAGCGCGACTCATGTGCTGCTATGACAACAATAGAAATGGTCAACACTACGTTTATGATTGATTTATCTCATATCACCACTGATGTCACCAATACTATACATGGAAACGGATGATACGTGTATTCGTGAATAGATCTCGTAAAACTTAGAAAATGCATGCTAAGAAACATGAATATACGCATAAAAACCAGCCGTGATTGATGCATATAATAAATTAAACAATGAAATAAATAGCTTCTTTTTAACTAATGCTATTCGGCATGAACGCCACAAAATCATTTATATGTCAGCATGTGATAATCATTTGTCTAATAATACATTTAATGATTTAGAGGAAACAATCATTGACGTCAAAACGCAAGATAAAGGCGGTCTTAGATTAACATGTATATAGTAATTTTGCATTCACTAAACGTTTGCAAAATGTATATTATTTGATGAATAAAGCTGTCATGTATTGTTCAATTATATATGGGACGTGCTCTGTAAAAAGGGGGTTTAAAGCAAGTGCGTTAAGTGTCGTCCCAGATTAGCCTGTGCAGTCCGCACAGGCTAATCAGGGACGACACTTTCCGCTTGTATGGTATTTTTCGTTTACGGAAAGTCTCTTCTATGCAAAAATCCAGTTTAGGCGGAAAGTGTCGTCCCTGATTTGCCTGTGCGGACTGCTTAGGCTAATCTAGGACGGCACTTTACGCACATGCATAAAAAACCTTTCCACAGAGCACGGCTCTTATGAAAAAGCAAACAGTAATTGGATTTTGACAAAATCAAGCTCATATCACTTGTTTTCTGCTCCAGTGACTGACAGAGCAATACCTTTTCTTATTACTTCATGGTGGCTTTTAAACAAAATACTGAATTGACCTGTCCAATATAATTATATATAAGGATTTATGTCAAATATATTCTTCACAATAAATATGTATTCACATCCGGCATGTATAGTCTTGTAAGTATGCCATATAGATCATGTACGTTATAATTTAAAAACGTGGAGATTATCTGCACTTATAGCAGTACTACAGTACACACATATAATTTGTTTTATTTGATTTTCATTTAAAAATCGATCACGTGTTTATAAATGGCCCCAAGTTATTTATCCATCAGAAAAATAATTATTAAAACTAGAGTTTCAATCCTGTCATTATAAAATGTACAAATATCTCTATACGACTCTTCAAACAAGAATTTATTCATTTTTATTTTTTTTAAATTTAAATCGTTCTTTGGAAGTTTAGGAACTTTTTTTCTGAAAGAAATAAAGTATTGTCCTGTTCTGTTCTGAATGTTTGACTTACAGTCCTAATAAAGTATGCACTTAAAATGCAAGTTCAATCGTGTAAATCGCAATTAACGATCCATAGTCGATGTGTTAGAGGTTTCAGAACTAGTTCTTTCTAGTGAGTGACGTCATTCAAAAATTAAATACTTCTTTGCAATCATAAAGATCACACTTATCGAAGATATTAATTGAGGTAGAAATGCTTCAATGCACTTAATTTCAAAAGCCTTTTAAATACCTTTCATATTTTATCTAGAAGTATGAGTTGGTTGCATTTTGCTTTAAGGACATATATATCTCACAACGTGATAATCGTTGAATGTACACTATAAGTGAAAATGAAGAAAGCAAATTTGTATGCAAAAAATGAATATTTCGCTTTTACGTTTGTACTTCCCATTAAACCATTCGTTTCAACAAAATACTTGAAAACAGACAACTAAAGCTATGAATTAAAGCAACACTAAAGTTCCGTTAGAACAAAGGGATGTGCACCATGTCCTTGACACACTTTATATCACAAATCATAGTGTCAACATCTCTGAAAAATAGAACATCATTTTCCTTTATTTGAACAGTGTGAGTGAAGACTGCCCATATTATTGCACGGTTCTTCGCGTACTATTTGCATTTTTATAGAAATAATCGATTTTAAAATTGGGTTTGTGTATGACCGCTGCCTTTTCATAAATTCTGCGTTAAATTTTAGACTCCAATTCAATAAAAATTTATAAATATAACCCAGGGGTTTTTCAGCACTGTCTGCGCCTCCGGAAAACAGAGGCACTCCTAAAGCAAACGGACCCGATCCCAAACCGAAATTATAAAAAAAATCCCAATTTCCCCAAAAAAAAAATTGTTTTTTTTTTTTTTTTTTTTTTTTTTTTTAAGAATGAAGTGTCTGATAACTTGTGTGACTAGCCAGTGTTTGTTTTGGTCAAGCATATCTGCTATAAGGTTTTGACTGTACAGTTCTTATCTCAGAGTGTAACTGTAACTGAAAAACAAAACTGCAGTACTTGAATAAACGTTGAACATGCCCAATACTGCATCTGTTTATATAAAGAAGACAAAGTAACAAATAAAAACAAATTTATTTGTTAAACCACTGCATTGTTTAAGCATGATAAATTCACATTTTTTTCCCAAATGAGCCGTTTCATCGAAGCAAAAATTCCCAAAATGGCCAATTTTGTCGATAAAAAATTCCCAATTTGGTCAGACTCTTTTTCCCAAAATAGACAGAAAAACCCCTGTAACCAAATCAAACAAGCGGGTTATTTAGAACGTTAATCAGCTCTTACTTTAGGTATTTAACAACGATAAGTAATTTAATACGCCGAGTAGTCTTACTCACAATGAGTGTTCTACTTCTTGGGTTTAACTCGATTGATCCAGTTATAACCAGAGAAATGATGACTTGTTAAATTAAAGGGTTTCCAACGATGACAGCTTATTTTGCCTTTTTTCCGTGTGTTGTCATTAGGTAGATATTCTGATGATATTATAAACGAATGGATGCTTAATTATTCTTGCTAAGTATTCGTGACCACATCCGATTAATTGATTCATGAAGAACACTGAATAATCTCTGTCGTTATTTGTATCGAGTCGGCATGAATTGTCTCCCATTTTGTCATCGACAAGAAAAGCTTTGTAAGGGCAATCATGTACGGTTTTTGCCATGTGAGAAGCACGGTACATATGTATAATGTCCAATTAATCGGTAAGATGTAGCGGCGATCGAACCTGTGACTTCGAAATTAACAGTTCGCCTTTTTACATTTCAACATTTACCAACCAGTAAAAAACACCGATAACCATCGCTACATGATGATGCTCGTTTTATTTCGTTGATAGCAAAAAAAACAAAAAAGAGCATTTTTTATGCGATTTTTAAACACGGTGGTATCTGCTTATAGCTTATGCTAATGTTTATAACAAGATTGTCTCCAAAAGTAAGAGGAACGGTAGCCGACGGAGTGGGAGGCCAAAGGTTCGAATCTCGCAGGGGTCTTGTTTTGAAATAGTAATTAATTAATGTGTTAACAGTGGTAAAACACTTATGCTTCTGTCTTTCGATAATACCACGTCGACATGCCCCTTCAAAAGCAATTATTCAAACAAACTCTGTACTGTATTTCTAGAACATCTATTGAATGTTTATTGAACGTATGGTAATACAATACAATTGAACTTTAGTACATATTGTACACACAATGTGAAATATTTAAATAACGATTTAAATACATGTTTCCGGTCCATACAATAGAAGTGAGCGAGGTTTACTTTTTAAGTGAAAGTTGAATTTAGTAATAAATACATGAAGTAACAAAACAAGTACAATACAGATGACTGTATGTATACGTAAACATACAAATATAAGGACAATCCTGCGTTAATCGCATTAGTTGTGGAAGATTTTATTTCGCATTGGATGAATCATTTTTCATAAACAAGTTTACGTTTCAACGAACACGTACACGCAGATTCGCATCAGTAGTCACAGGAGTAGTATTAAAGGTGTTTCGCCGAAAAACATTTAAGGAGCCCATATTCCAAGCACGTTCTTAGACAGTTCGACCACGTTCTGAAGAAAACGCAGAACGGGATGTGAACTTACCTGAACGTGTAGTTTTGGTCAGAAACAAATCTACAATATGATTGAATGACGTTCCCACTAAGTGCGCGCTAAGTGCAGCTCGTTCCTATCACGCCCTATCCCGTTGCCAGTCCGTCTTTATCCAGTTCAAATTGGGTCAATTTTTCCATTGTCCCCGTTGGTAAACCTTTTTTCCAGTCAGACCGAGCCAGTTCGATCACGTTCGTACGCAGTTCTTCTTTATTCTCTGTGCAGTGGTAACTCGTTCATAAGCAGTTCTCACTCCGCTCTACTACGTTCTTAGTACGTTTATGACGTAGTTGCAGACACGTTCTGCACGGCGATTATAAAACCGATTACGTTCGTGCTAGTTCTCATTTATGTTTCACGCATTGAGCCGACCAGACGTACATGTGTAATGCCGCCAAAGAAATAATGCCGCCGAATCAGCAGTGCGGCTAAAAGGCTGTCGCAATTAAAAAAAATACAAATCAATATCTCAACTGAAAAACAGCTCCAAGATTGTTTCAACTTAATATCACAAATGATGAATTTTGAGACAACTAACTTTATTTATATGCACATTGTCTGAACGTATTGTATTTACGTTTTAAACGTTGTAACAACTGCATTGAACGAGTACAACTTATGAGAACTTATAGAACGTGTTGCAAACGTTGTAAGAACTTATCTTTTAGTTTCTATTTATTTACACGAAACAATATCGTACTTGAGACGTAGTGCGGACGGGGTCGGTCTGTCTGAGAAGGCTTTGACGTACTAGAAACGGACTCGATTGGTGTAGCATCGTACAGGTAATTTCGGTCCGATCGCACTACGTTCTGACTCGTTGCTAACGCGACCTTAGTACGAACTATCCGTTCTTAGTACGTCCATTCCGTTTCCAGTACGTTGTTACTACGTTTAATTGTAAAACGGGTGATCGGAAGAAAATTTTGAGTAGGCTTGAGGTTCTGAAACACCTCTACCGTTCGACCCCGTTCCAGGCCGTCCACAAAGTTCGAAGACAGTTCGTAACACGTTGCTACTACGATCATTCCGTTCTCACACAGCTCGAGCCCGTTTAGTCACATTTTTTTCAAAACGTACTTGAACGGAGTCGGTGTATATGGGTATTATGAAACATTTAAGATGTTCATGCTCCTTATCATTATCAGTTCATCGTGATAAATGCTGATTTGGGCCACATGAAATAGAAACAAAGGATATACCAGATTGTGTGTCATACAGTGTACATTATAAATATGAAATTATTCAAAATAAAACAGCTGTATGTTTTCACCCGACAGACCAATACTGTGTATGCATAACCTTAATTGTTATGCCCCAAAGGAGGGCATATTGTGATCGCATTATCCGCCCATCTGTCCGTCTGTCTGTCCGTCACACTTTGCGTTTAGGTTTCGAAAAATGCTCATAACTTCTATGTCGCTTCAGATGTGACATTCATATTTGGTACGCATGTGTATATGGACAAGGCATTTTCATACGCACACAAATTTTGACCCCTTTGACCTTGACCTTGAACTTTGTATCCGCGTTTAGGTTTCGAAAAATGCGTTTAAGTTTCGAAAAATGCTCATAACTTCTATCAACGCGTTTATCGGGGGCATATGTCATCCTACGAAAACAGCTCTTGTTTTATTATTGGTTGTTAGTTACCAGAAAATGGGACCGAAGCAAGAAATAACTACGATTCTACACACAAAGTAGTAGTTGAGATTGCAGTTATTCAACCACATTCATTCACAAATTGACATACACTGTAAATAATACGTTACATAATAATTGTGAACTCGTCCTAAATAGAAAAACACTCATTTGTTAAAGCGGGTATATACGATTTTTATATGTGCTGACTTGTGAAATATTGATACAAATATGTTATAATAACACACAATATGCAAGAAAAATGATACATTTAAGACGAATTTCATAAAAATACAGCAAATACAAATTAGCGCCCCGAGCCGATTGTGACGAAGATAATTCGTAATTATTTTCCTACAATAACCGATGCATTCGTCTTTTTAGTAAGTGTTCGAGTGTCGTCACTCTGGATCAGCAGACGATTTATTCCATAAATCAGCCTATCTTACGGAGGAATCCGAGATAGCCGATGTATCACGATTGCGAGTGTCGTATGAATCGATATCGCTGCAGGAATTTCAAATGAACCGTTAAACTAACTTTAGATTCACATCGTACATGCATGATATACATGCTGGCGAATTCGGCTGTACAGCCTTTTTCGATTTCAGAATTAAATATCTGGCTTATTTAGCATTTTTCGACACATGTTCTTCTTAACTTTTATTTTAGTTTATATTCAAATATATGTACAATAAGTTTTTACACATTTTATATTAATAAATAAATATTTGACAAGATCGTATATACCCGCTTTAACCAATTAGTTTTTATACTTGTCGCGGAAGCATACATTTATTCATAATTAAAATGGTGTACTATTCTACGTCATAACCACGTGGTATTTTGGTCGCTGCACAGGAAATAATTAATTAAGAATGTCATGTTATACAAAGATCATATATAGCCCAACTATTGTCAGCAATTACCTCCCATTTACCTCACCCACCCCCTGTTCATATCGCTTTACGGTTAATATTAGCCAACTCTCTGTGCGGATCTTAGAGGTTTAAAAGGAACTGGAACTTACCATTCACAGATTATTCAGCATCACTAGTGTTTTTGATGCATTTTTGTAAACGGAATTAATAGCGTTTTATTTCATAGTAAAAATTTTTCGAAATCGTTCAAAACAATGACTTCAAGCAAAATAAGGGAAATTTCAGCTGCACAAGCAGCAGATCAATTGTATTTAAGCAACATAAAAACTCAAATAGTATAATCATTCAAAAACTTTTTTCGGCGTAAGCTGTATTAAGCCAGCTTTTCACCCTGACTTGACCTTTGTAAGTGTCCAATAATACTCAAATAAAATTTCCCGCGGCTAGGTACGAATGAATACACTTCATTTATTCCATTGGCTGATTTGAGTATCACACCAGAACATTGGAAACATATCCGCGTTTTTGTAACACTGTTTTACTGCATGAAACAATTTTATCTCTATTGAAAAGGCTCAATAGATAGAACAGTTTTACAATCAATTTTCGACATAAATACAGTTTGCGCGTTCACCTTTTATTTTCAGAGAATTACCAGCGCAAAAGCGTTTATACTAAAGGCTATGTTGTCATATTTAGTACTTACTTGCATTGCATTTCAACTCGCGAGGTTTCGGGTCAATTCGCGGCCATTTGTGAAAGTCAGAGTTTATATACAGTTCATCACCGGAGTTCGCAGAAGGGGTTGCGATCATTGTGTTATACCGGTCTTACTGACAATAACGTAGTGACTGTAATGCATTGCATTCCAATCCGCAAGGTATCAAGGTCAGTTTGCGGTCAGTTGCAGAAATCTTTATATAAACGCCGTCTCGTAAACTTTGTGCACTTGAAGTCTGTTTTGATCAGAAAGATACTAAATAAAGATATTCGGCGATATTATTGTGGTATGTCAATCATCGATTTTTAATATGGTTTCAACATTTGCATGATAAGGACCAATTTTGATAAAATTAATTAGAAATATTTATCCATTTAGACCAGTTTATTAAGCATGAGCACAATAATTCACTATACTATAATTATGCAATTAAATAAGATTCGAGTATTGCCGGCTGACCTATATGCACTCGTTTATTTTCATGTTTCTTGTGTTTTTCTATTCTGTAAATATAGATATCTGAGTAATAATATCACATAAAGCAAAATAAGCCACGAAACATGGCGCAACACCCCGTAATTGATTTGCTTATGATGTAGCTAAGAACTGCGCAGAAAAAAGGCATCCGCTACTTTTTATCTCATAGAGATAACTTTTGATCGTTCATTAACATCGACCACAATCAACGCCGTATATCATTTTTTTTTAAGATATTTCTTGTTAAATATAGTTAACATTTTGTAATATTTTACTCCAACTGTAAATTAGATGCTTATATTCAATCACGGCATGCGCGAACTAAAATCTACTTAGGAAATCAACAACAGGTCATTCATCACTAAATATGGACATCGCAATCACGTGCTCAGTACAAAGGGTTAAGTCGTCAAATTGTCCCTCTGTAAAAAAAAACGCATGTTTTATCAAACCGAAATACTATGCAAACAAATGCATCATCATCTCTGACCTTATTCATTTCTAGAAAAACTATTACCGGTATTTACATCACGAAATAAAAAAACAACATAAATACAACAACTTTTTAACGCAATTTAAAAACGTGGTGTCTTATGAATCATGCCACTTTATAGATCTGCAATAAATCTATAATAAAGTGCAATGTACAACCATTTGCAATTTCGTGTCCTTTGTTGCTGTTTTATATGCATTGAAAAACACACTTATTCAATTATGTCCTGTTGCACCACACTTTGATGTCAATCCGTATTTTAATTAATGATGATGGTGATTTTTTCTGACGATGTTGAATTATGACTACGACGACGATGATAACGACGATGACTATGATAATGATAATGGAACTCACGTCACGATATGAGGATGTACTCATAGTACAAGTCACAACAAAAGTGAGTTTCGTTTCACGATATACATGTTTCACTGCAACGCAATGCGGTCGTTCTTTGGTTTTGAAGACCGAAGTGTTGAGTATGCACTCAATGTCGACACTACATAGCCCTGTGGTTACACAAAAGCTAATAACTGCGGGAGCCTTCAGCGCTTTGATTGCTACATCCTATCATATTTTCTAAGTAACTATTGAGTATGCGAATAACTGTGCTACATTCTATCATATTTTCTAAATAACTATTGAGTATTCGAATAACTGTGCTTTATTCGATAATACTTCCTAATTTAACGAATAGGTTTTCGATTTTGTGTGCAACATTTGATTATATTCGCGCAATAAACTTACAATTAACTTAAAATAAAGATTAAAATAATAATGTTTAAAATGCATTCAGAAGATTTACGCATGTCAAGGCATATCCTTGACCTTATTGAAGTGAGAAATAACAATGTATTGTTAACCATTTTATGCCCAGTGGACTCTCCCATCCTTCTACATTGGATCAATTTATTTCCAAAATTAGGGATGTCTAGCATATGTTTTTCTATATTTAGAACATTTCTTTCAGAAATTCCTTTAAGCAAACGGCCTTTTTTTCTAGACGCTAGGCATAAATTGGTTAAACGGCCAACGAAAAAAAGTAGAGCCTATCTAGCGTTCCTATTTATTTGAGATAATAGTTGGGCCAGAAAACATTTGTCTGTATCAATGAAAATATTTCATTAGGTTTGCAGATTTTCTTTAAGAGAACACTCAGGCAATCACCGGGTACAACCTTTAACCCTAACCGTAAACATGTTTAAATCGGTACATACCGGTATGCCGCTAAGAGGAAGGAGTTACATTTCATACAACACGATTAAATTAAGTACACTTGGGTGTTAAATACGGGGAATTAATACGATCAAAAGGAAATGGTAACGTTAAAAAAACATTTAATATTTTGAGTTAAATACTCTTGATTTTAATGAGTTTCATATCAGTATTTGTGTTTTAACTATACTATATTCACTGGTACGTAATTCGTCATGTGTAGTTAATTATTTTGGTAATGGCGTGTTGCTTGGCGTCTATATAAGTATTGATTGTGTCGAATGTATCGGTATATGCCTATTCCTCCTTAAATAAATAAAACTTCATAATCATAATAATTTGTATTCATTGGTTTGACCATACCTTATAAAGTAGTTTATTTGCAGAAAGAAATTATTTTCAAAATAAAGACAAAGCGGCATAGTTTATACAAAAGGAATATAGGTGATTCGTACGCATGTATAAGGAATGGTATATAACAAATCTATGGATATCAAGCTATTTAGATCTACTTATCAGAATATGGCTACAAATACAAATAGTTGTACAGAAATAAAGCGTCGATCTTCCATGTATGTACGTTAAGTTTCTCGGTTATTAAATTCAATATTTATATAGTAATAGTGTTAAACAAAAACACTCATTAATGGAACCAGCAAATTACGTTTGGAGCAAGTTTGGGTTGACAAGTATAGTACGCTTGTTTAACCAGAGTCGTAGATAATGTTGTTATACGTTTCTGATTTAATAAGTCACTCGTTCAGCGTTGTTTGACAAATAACGAACATGATGAAACAGGTGTAAGTGCCGTGTATACGTGCTGTCGGATGTTTAAGGTCGTATGGTCAAACTTAAGCACGTCTGTCACTTAATATTGGCTTTGTAAACGTTTTTATTATTTCAAAGGGTCAAAAGGTTAAAGGTTCAGGTTTATAGACTGTAACTGGTGGCGCATCTTCGGGCAACTTCACACAAACACACAAGGCAAACACGCTAAATATTGTTAACTTCATGCATGAATACATTATATTTGTCCCTCGAACAGTTAAATATGTTGCAATAATGTTTTGGTCAATACATTTAAAGGGGCCTTTTCACAGTTTTTGGCATGTCTTGAAGTTTGTCATTAAATGCTTTATATTGATAAATGTAAACATTGGATCTAAAAAGCTTCAGTCAAAATTCAAGAATAAAATTTAAAAAAAAGAAAAAAGGTACCCTCAGCAGGGCTCGAACCACTGACCCCTGGAGTCGTGGAGTAAAAACTACTTAGACCACTCGGCTATCCTTCCTGATACACTGTCAGAGGTATTTTATGCTTAATGTAAGCAATCCTCGTAGTTTCACAAAATATAACGACAACAACAGAACTCTCCTAATTCGTTTCGCGTTGCAACGCTTTATAATTTTCATGTTTTTAAATCGTCAAAAGATGCATATTATGGCTATTTTAGAGCATGGTTAATGTTCAGTATTACTGTTTCCTCACAAATATCATAACTAAAACGAAAATTTGCGAATCTGAAACAACTTTTTTCAATTTCGTCAATTTACCCAAACGTGAAAATGCCCCTTTAAAGGAAAGCTATTTGACATTTATATCAACTTAATAACTGTATCGTCTTATTATATCAACACTTGATGGTCGCAGGGGGTATTTAAAACATAAACAAAAGATTTATCAAAACAAAATAAAATATTTATTTACAAATCTTTGCATTAAAACTATTCTAAAAATTGTGTAACCACGTCAAAATCAATACCAAATTCCATTGTTGACTGATTTGCCTCACCCTTAGCCATGAACTAGTTTATTCTGGTTTTTGAATCAATGACCGATGTTTGTGAAAACACGAACACCTTAAAAACTTTGATCTTTAGTGTATTACCTTAGTCACCGTATAACAATACCGTTGGTAAAATCTTTACCGGTTTTAGTGAGTAAATATTTAATCGATCTCGGTTTATGTAAAACAAATTTACAGTGGGATTGATACACGTCATATTTCATAAATTGGTGTTTGTTTAAGTTTGTGATATACGAAAACGGAAAGGTGAGTGATCCGGATGGATACTTAAAGGAAATCTCGTTATGCGTTCCTTATTGTTTATATAACCCCTCAGCTGTCGTATGCCATCTGTTTATTAAATTTGATGTATTTTCATCATAATGATGGGTGATTTCTTCTTTATGATGAGTGCTTTCGTGATTATGATGTCTATTCTGTTTAGTTGGATAAGCGCTTTCGAAGCCATGAGTCGTACCTTCTGTATAATGAGGAGTGTCTTCTTTATCATAGTGTTTACCTTTTTATTATGACAACCCTCTTCATTAGCACATGTACCTTCTCTTTAATGATGTACATTTATATCTTCTTGAATATGGTATCTTTTTGATTATCATTTAACCGTCTCTATTAAGAAGTGTATCTTCTTTTCAAATCCCTTTAAATATAAGCATATTGAAAACATGTGTCGTATATTTCCTCAATAACATGGTCGTGAAAAAAGACTACATGTATATCAAAACGAACCATTTAAATAATAAGTTTTAGCAATCCATTGTCAAACACAAATATAAATATGAACAAAAACTGACAAGTTAAACTTAATGTTTTTGGGTTAGGTACTTGGGGTAGTTTAACCATTTACGACTTAGATACGGATTTTTACGCATTTGTATTCCTTTAAAAAATTAAATTCAATTAAAGACCTTTCTTACTAGATTTCAGTTTTTAAGGCTTCATCTCCAACTCGTACATTCTGATGATCAGCAAACAGCATAAAACCTGAACAGACTGCGAGTTACTCGCAGGCTCTTCTGGTTTAATGCTGTTTGCAAATAGCCATTTTCACTTTGCTTCTGAGAGGGAAATGGTTTAGTCGTCCGATAACATGATAGAACCGTCTTTACTATCCTTAGTGTTGAAAGTGTAGGCTTAACCTAAGTGTCCGCAGGCCATATCGAAAACTCATTAAACAAACTTACCTTTCACATCAGACCTTTATATCGCATATCACAGTGATAAAGAACCTTTTTGTCGCAATATGTTTTTTCTCATTTGTGCAGTTTTACTTTTCCGTGTTAGAAATTCGCGAAACAACGTAAACAAATAGCGTTGACAATAATTAATTTTTATCATAAGTGGAGCATTTGTCTACAGACCTGTCCTCAAATGTTGTGTATTAATAATTGTCGGTGACAAAGACGGAGTAAATATTTCACACTTTTTCTCATTTCAGGTAATTAACTTACCACATGCAATAATCTCTAAAATAAGATAAATTGCAATGCTGGAATGTGAACTATTTCGTAATCAAATGTGTTTTAATTGTGACGTGATTTGCACACGTGCTTTTCACTGTATTGAACAACCTCGATCAGCGTGTTTTGTGTGTGTTTTTAAATTGTAAATATTTTTTTAGTTCTTTATTAAAAATGTGGCTTATCGTCATGTTACTAAAGCAAATACGTATAACGTAAAATCTTATATTTCAAGCGCATATTATATAAAACGTAAACCATGAATAGTTAACTTTAAATGTATATTTAGATGTCTAGTATAAGTATATAATTTGACGGTTGGATTTAAATGTGATCAACATTATTTTAATCCTAATTATAATCGCTATAAAAACTGTAATAGCATGTGAAGGGTATTGAAAATAAATGATTAGAAATCATAGCTTATTTTACTTTATTTATTTGCAGATACTGCTTTTGAAGTAGATGGTCATCGTACATTCGTACTGGATGGTCTGAATACCTTTTGAATGGGACATTTCTTATGTCAGAGAAGACAGTGTCTCTCTGCTCAGTAATCACAAAAGTAAAAAAAAGAAACGGACGATATACCTTGTTACCTTATAGATCTTATATACATTGTCAGTCAAGTGTATAGTACTGTGAAGAATGAAGACAAGTTTGGACGACGTGCGTTCCTTGCTATTTTGGAAGGCGGTTTTCGCAGAATTCATTGGTACTTTCATACTCGTGCTCGCGGGTATTGGGTCTACAGTGCAAGGCTGGACAGCGGACCATATTGACATTGTTCAGATCTCCTTGTCCTTCGGACTCTGTGTCGCTACCAGCGTATGGATCATTGGCCACATCAGCGGCGGCCACATTAACCCGGCCGTCACATGTGCCATGCTTGTCACAAGGAAAATAAGTCTCGTCCGAGCAATACTGTTCGTGGTCGCTCAGAGCTTAGGTGCGATTTCCGGCGCCGGCATCCTGAAGGCGGTTACTCCCGCGCTGCAAGTTGGCGGCCTGGGGACCACGACCTTGAATACAGGGGTTACCGAGGCTCAAGGTCTCGGAATTGAGCTACTTATAACCATGGTGCTGATACTTACGGTGTTCGCCGCATGTGACAGCAAAAGGACGGACCTCGCCGGAAGCTTCCCGCTCACCATTGGCTTTGCCGTGGCCATCGGTCACCTGTTTGCGGTCAGTGCAGTTATATTTATGTGTACCCTGTACACATGCATGTATAGGAATAGTCATATATATTATGGCATGTATGATCATGTGTTTACTTATGCCACAAGGCTGAAAAACAGATCTTTTATTCAATGCATTTATGTCGTGACCAATGATTTATGACATTATCAGAATGATCAAACGATCGTAGGTCACCTGTAGGTGAACAACTGCATCGGCATATTTAAGCGTTAACATAAGTTGTCGCCGTAAGAGACAAACCATAACTTGAGCATTTAAAGATCTCAAAGGAAGAACTAACATAACTGCTTGCTGTCCCACCATTATGTTTTCGACCGATCAGTGTATTATGTCAACAATCAGACTATCTGCCTGTATGGATATTCCTGCTCAGAGCGTGTGAGTCGTGTCATATCAAAATAGGTTTTATGGAATATGCGACCGGGGAAGCTACACTGTCCGCTATGAAGTCACACAAGATTGTGTAGTCTCATAAGCGGACATGGCAGCTCCTGACCAGACTTTGTGATTGCGCACGCCAGTTTGGAGGTATGGTGGCCGCATATTATATGCGACTCATATCGCAAACCCTACACCATTATCAGATATATTACCGTAAAAATGCTTCTTACCGATACTAAGCATTGCAACTGCAACTGAAAGAGCGTGTTTTAGTTTAACAAGACTCAGACCATTATGGTTAAGTAAAAGCCCTTTTTTAACCCTTTGTTTCAACTGATCATTTTACATTTTTCTCGTTCAAAGGTTTATTCGACCAGGTTTTAATTGCCTAGTTATGTCCAATTCAAAAAGGTCAATGACCGAATGTCCGTACTTTATTTGTACAATTACTTATTTAACTACATTGCATTTCGGTGTGCTATGCAAATAAAGTTAGTTGATAATCGACTTTAAAGATATTGAGTCGTTACCTTTGACAATTGGTACGGTATTTTTGTCAAGCGTAAGAAATTAACATAATATAATATATATACCTGAATGGCCCACCTCCTCTGCTTATAAGAAATCATAAAAGTTTATGCATTTGACATACTAACCGATCATTGACATTTTATGACACTAACAACAATAACATGTCACTTTTCAAACATTATAATCTATTATGATCACTCTTATATGAAAATTTATCTCTCTATCTCGTCTACATTAAACCATAATAACGTTGGTTTTTAAGCAAGCCAATATGACAATGTAAGGTATCAATAGTTTTGCAGTAAAAGGGACGTAACTTCAATCGTTTAATTAAATGATGTTATTTGTTCATTTTATGCGACAAATAAACTACGAGTAAATGCCCTGATATTTCTAATTATACATCTTCAGTTGAATATCGATATTAAAGGGTTTATTAAAGCTCAGAAATTTCGTTGGAAATCTATTTTTATGTCCCCACCACTATAGTGGGGGGCATATTGTTTTTGCGCTGTCTGTTGGTTTGTTGGTTTGTTTGGTCAAACTTTAACATTTTGCAATAACTTTTGCAATATTGAAGATAGCAACTTGATATTTGGCATGCGTGTGTATCTCATGGAGCTGCACAATTTGAGTGGTGAAAGGTCAAGGTCATCCTTCAAGGTCAAAGGTCAAATATATAGCTTCAAAGCGGCGCAAAAGGGGACATAGTGTTTTTGACAAACACATATCTTGCTTTATAATCATATTTTCGTTAATGGTCAAATCGTCAATATCGCAATGTATGCACCGCGATTTATCATGAGTATCATCATCAGTAGCAGCATCGCTAGCAACAGCATTATGTTTATTTTCATTTTACAAAAGTTTCGAAATAAATACTTATTTATTCATCAATTCTACCCTGCCGAAAGGCGTATAGATTTAGAAATGGTAAACGGCGCATGTTATGAATACTTAAAATTGTATCTATCAATAAGCGCATGCACACATTATGGTTCCTGATTACAGGTTGAGTTTACCGGGGCCAGTATGAATCCCGCCAGAAGCCTGGGACCGGCCGTTGTCATGAATATCTGGACTAACCACTGGGTAAGCAATCGAAATACAACAGTTAATAGATATAGCACAACTTCGCAATAGCATATTTTATCGAAACAAAAATTGTAACTCCCGTTACTTTGTCGATATAAAATTATTCTGACATTGCCGATTATTCGTTTAGACTAATGTATTGGGGTATCTGAATGTCCAAGTCGCTCTTTAATACGATCTGATTAACATAAGTAAAGAGTGCAAGCAAAGTAATAAAAAATGTAATGAATATTTGCGTGCATGCGTTTATAGCAGTGTACTACATGGTACAAGTAAATTAACAAAATCCTTCCCGGCGACATTATATCGCGTTATCACCATCGTTCTGTCTCACGTCGCATTATCATCATCAAGCAGTCGCGTTTTCGTTATCGAAGTATCCTTTTTCGCGTTATCATCTTCGTACTGTCGAGTATCGCGTTTAACCCATTTATGCCTAGCGTCTAGAAAAAAGGTCTTGGCAAACAGCATAGACCCAGATGAGACGCAGCATGATGCGGCGTCTCATCTGGGTCTGCGCTGTTTGCTTAAAGGAATTTCTGTAAGAAATATTCTAAATATAGAAATAAATATACTAGACATCCCTAATTTTGGAAATAAATTGATCCAATTTAGAATGATGGGAGAGTCCACTAGGCTTACATGGGTTCAAAGAAATTCCTTTTATGGCGATAACCTAAACGCAATTTCGTAAATAAGCAAAACAAAAACAATCCAATCGCTCCGACCAATAAGATAACCAACATATCCCACGGCCCCCTCTCTATTTCAGATCTACTGGGTCGGACCGATCACGGGAGGGGTTCTGGGAGGGTTGCTTTACGACAACATCCTTGCTTCCAACGCTTCGCTAATGAAGGCCAGAACCTGCCTAATGGGGTCGCAGTTCGATGACGGGGAAACCCCGGAACGGAAACCCGACTTCAAACGGACACCCGACTTCAAACCACTTAGCACCGAGGAACCGAAGAAGTCCGATGACGATGATATCCTAAAGTCATAGCATGTTTGATATACCTGGATGCGAGTTTTGTAGGTTACCAGTGGTGTAAAAGCATTTAGGATGCGTTTATGTTTAGCATAGTGTGGTTGACCATTTTTTGTTATATAAATTTCGTGTGTTTTGTCAATGGTGTGAATGTTATTAACTTATTGGTCTCCTTTACTGAAAACAGTTTATTATAGTTTACGAGCTGTACCCGAGCTATTAGTTGTGTATTAACACCCATACCCATTTTGTATTGTTCATCTTAAGACAATCTTATAGTGTTGGCTGCACGATGATTATCATGTGTTTGTTTCTTGTGGTATTTTTGGAGGTTTTATGCATTGTATTTAAATTTTGTTCATTCGTATGCATGTTATAGGACGGATATGTCTTAAGATATTTAACAAATTCATATTGATCAAATAATTATGTGTCAATTCAATGTCATGCATAGGCCCGTTTTAATCACGAATAAGTAAAACCCATTTGTATATATAATGGTTATAGCTTTATATTTATAATGCATGAACTAAAAATGTCGAATTGTTACGTGTATTAACATAATTAAAACTTTAAACGTTTACATGTTGTATTCAGTTGATCTTAACTGAATACAACACAAGACTTAGCCACAGAGGGGGTTTCACTCTAATCAGGGTCAAAGAAACAGGCTTCAGGTACGTCATCTTCCCATGTGCCAATTTTAGTTTATCGTTTATCAACCAGTGTGACGCATATTTACAAAGTTCAGTCCTTCAAGATGGCCATCAACGCCCATTTTCTGAGAAGCATCCCTATTTTATTTTAGTCCTGTTTTGCACAGAACACGGATGGCCATCAATTGTTGACTTCAATGTGTTCCTTTTTTACACGGATTAAATCATGTGTTATAGCTCTTAGCCCAACTATAGTCTGTTTAAACGAGACTTGCTATATTCAGGTTCATATCTATCTTGAAACGATCTGATACTGTGATTTCTTTATAAATATATCTGAGGTATATGTAAGATTGTGTATTTATTCATAACATATCACATGAGTGTCATATTTTGTATAGGAAGCATGCCATGGTTCTTTTAATCATATAAGTTGATCACCTCTTTTACTTTTTTACATTAAATGCACAGTGCTTTATCAATTATCTATATTGTTTTGTTTTATGTGAACCATACTATGTAACATGTGCCGAAAATTATCCATCCTTCCGTACAGGTGATGATAATAATAATAATCATAATAATAATAATATTTGATAATAATGTTATTATTATATTGGTTTACTTGGGGATGACAGTACGTTTTGTCAATCCTGGGCAAAAATCTTAAAGCCTCGGTCGACAGTGTTTGTTGAGGGTTTTTAGTACGCACCGTCACCTTTAAAACACTCAATATTACAAATAAACGGTAATGTACAACCCATTAGAATATACAAGTACTAAATACAGTTATACAACGGCAGATTCAGGACTTTCGTTTCAATACGCATGTTATTCTTTTTTAAGACGTGACATATTTTCAAGATGTCGTGTCAATCAGAAGTTACAACACCGCGTTGTTTTAAATCAGTAATAATCAAGATTTAATAAATTCCAAACATATTGTTCAACACAGAATGGATTAATACAGTGCTGTTTCCAAGTGTGTATTATATTTGGAAAGAATAAGCGATTAATGTTTGGCTTAAAAAAAGTGCCGACATATATCTCTGCTCTGCATTGTCATCCTCGCGATCGTTTCGTGTTAATATGTTGTGTAATGCCTCCGACTACTTATTATCAGCAGCGTCTAGTACTGTTTAGCAAAACAATATTGATAATGTTTAAAGAATACAAACACATTCAACTAGAAATGGCGCGGCAGAGGCCGACGCGTATCCCCACGCCGAAGGTATGACCCAGAGGTGCCCCAGGACTGGTAATGGAGTCATGCATAGTTTAAATTGACGGTATTGTCATAAGAGATGTTCAGTATCAATCAAAATTTGAAGTAAATGGGTGTAGAAATGAAGAAGTTTATGTTAAATAACCTACAAAAAATGAGTGAAAATATCTAACCCGGCCACACCCCAAACCCCATAACTTTTGACCCAGGGGTCAGATTAAAATTACAAATAGTGCACTGTGGCACATACGGTATGCTCATAGCTACCATGTGTGTGAGTTTCAATGTTGTAGTGCTAATAGTGTTAGAGGAGATAGTGGCCAGGACGGACGGACAGACGGCGGAGTTAACCACATAAAAGATTTCAAAATCTAAACGCGGACCCTAAGTTCAAGGTCAAGGTCATAGGGGTAACACATTTTATTTTTTTTATTCAATATCATACATATAATGTAAATATGTATATGATCATACAACACAGTGATTGTATAAAGCAATAAAGTTCAGACATGTTATACAAGATATGCTAATATATATATATATATATATATATATATATATATATATATATATATATATATATATATATATATATATATATATATATATATTTTAGAGAGAAAAGAACAACAGAGCAATAGTTATGAAAAAAGATGAGTAAAACATTTTATGCGCATGGAAAGGTCTTGTCAAGATACACATGCGTACCAAATATGAAAGTAATATCTGAAGGGACACATACGTTATGAGATTTTTTGAATTCGGTCGCAGATTAAGAACCTGAACGCGGACACCAAGTTCAAAAATTTCATGCGCATGGAAATGTGTTGTCCAGATACACATGATCACCAAACATGAAAGCAATATCTGTAGGAACACATCAGGTATGAGCCTTTTTCGAATCGCGGTCGCAGATTTCGAAACCTGAACGCTGACCTTTCAATGTCAAGGTCACAGGGGGTCAAACAATTTATGCGCATGGAAAGGTGTTGTCCAGATCACATGCAGACCAAATATGAAAGCAATATATGAAGGGACACAGTAGTTATGAGCCTTTTTCGAATCGCGGTCGCAGATTTCGAAACCTGAAAACTGACCCCAAGTTAAAGGTCAACGTCACGGGTGTCAAAAAAAGTATGCGCATGGAAAGGTGTTGTCCAGATACAGATGCATACCGAATGTAAAAGCAATATCTGAAGGAACACAGTAGTTATGAACCTTTTTCAAATCGCAGTCGCAGATTTCGAAACCTGAAAACTGTCCCCAAGTTCAAGGTCAAGGTAACAGGGGTAAAAAAATGTATGCGCATGGATAGGTGTTGTCTAGATACACATGCGTACCAAATATGAACGCAATATCTGAAGGGACACAGTAGTTATGAGCCTTTTTCGGATCGCGGTCGCAGGAAAATCTCTGACCCTGCCCCACCCCCACCCCAGGGGTTTTCCTCGCTTCATTGGGAAAAGGCCCTAGCTTATGGATTTTGGGAAGAAACTGGTGTAAGTTAGGATTTTGGGGAAAACTGCATGATTTTAAAGAAATGTTCAATTGGGAAGCGGCCTTAGGCCTCTGTTATATAAGGCTGAAAACCCCTGAAACCCCATAACTTTTTACCCAGGGATCAGATCAAAATTCCGTCGCTGTCACCGTCGCACATATGCTCATAGCTACCATGTGTTTAAGTTTCAAGGTGCTAGTGCTAATAGTGTAGGAGGAGATACTGGCCAAAACGGACGGACGGCGGAGATAACCATATAATCCCCACTTTTCTCCGAAAAGCGTGGGGATAAAGATATATTCTGACCAGTCATTGCGATTTAGAAAACAATTTGTCAAATACTATGCATTATTCACGCGGAATGAAAGCATACCATTTAACTGAATATGGAATTGATAAATGTTTCTTAATGGATAAACGTTGTAAATACATTGGGCATATGATATCAACATGACGCGTATGATACATTCAAAGTTTTATTTTCGTTTAGTTCTGGTGGTAATCATGTGTTTTATACTTTAGTTCTGCGCGAGAATGAAATAATGCCCCATGCGGCAATAAAAATTTTCGCACGCTAAGGTATATGGGAATTGTCCTGAGAAAGTAACGTTATGTGTGTATAAATTATAAATAACAAAAAATGTTGCCGGCTTGTTTCAACACAGAGGTAAACAGTAGAAAATGCATAATAAGCATTTATATTAGGTTATTATACAAATACTGTCGAAATATTGACGCACACGGAGTATTTAAAACAATAAGCGGTCAAATATGATTGATCTTGAAGATATAATCACACAATAATTGATGGTACCATAGTCAGATCAGATATCACAGCTAACCCTTGTACATAATTGATGGTACCATAGTCAGATCAGATATTACAGCTAACCCTTGTACATAATTGATGGTACCATAGTCAGATCAGATATCACAGCTAACCCTTGTACATAATTGATGGTACCATAGTCAGATCAGATATCACAGCTAACCCTTGTACATAATTGATGGTACCATAGTCAGATCAGATATCACAGCTAACCCTTGTACATAATTGATGGTACCATAGTCAGATCAGATATCACAGCTAACCCTTGTACATAATTGATGGTACCATAGTCAGATCAGATATCACAGCTAACCCTTGTACATAATTGATGGTACCATAGTCAGATCAGATATCACAGCTAACCCTTGTACATAATTGATGGTACCATAGTCAGATCAGATATCACAGCTAACCCTTGTACATAATTGATGGTACCATAGTCAGATCAGATATCACAGCTAACCCTTGTACATAATTGATGGTACCATAGTCAGATCAGATATCACAGCTAACCCTTGTACATAATTGATGGTATCATAGTCAGATCAGATATCACAGCTAACCCTTGTACATAATTGATAATACCATAGTCAGATCAGATATCACAGCTAACCCTTGTACATAATTGATGGTACCATAGTCAGATCAGATATCACAGCTAACCCTTGTACATAATTGATGGTACCATAGTCAGATCAGATATCACAGCTAACCCTTGTACATAATTGATGGTACCATAGTCAGATCAGATATCACAGCTAACCCTTGTACATAATTGATGGTACCATAGTCAGATCAGATATCACAGCTAACCCTTGTACATAATTGATGGTACCATAGTCAGATCAGATATCACAGCTAACCCTTGTACATAATTGATGGTACCATAGTCAGATCAGATATCACAGCTAACCCTTGTACATAATTGATGGTACCATAGTCAGATCAGATATCACAGCTAACCCTTGTACATAATTGATGGTACCATAGTCAGATCAGATATCACAGCTAACCCTTGTACATAATTGATGGTACCATAGTCAGATCAGATATCACAGCTAACCCTTGTACATAATTGATGGTACCATAGTCAGATCAGATATCACAGCTAACCCTTGTACATAATTGATGGTACCATAGTCAGATCAGATATCACAGCTAACCCTTGTACATAATTGATGGTACCATAGTCAGATCAGATATCACAGCTAACCCTTGTACATAATTGATGGTACCATAGTCAGATCAGATATCACAGCTAACCCTTGTACATAATTGATGGTACCATAGTCAGATCAGATATCACAGCTAACCCTTGTACATAATTGATGGTACCATAGTCAGATCAGATATCACAGCTAACCCTTGTACATAATTGATGGTACCATAGTCAGATCAGATATCACAGCTAACCCTTGTACATAATTGATGGTACCATAGTCAGATCAGATATCACAGCTAACCCTTGTACATAATTGATGGTACCATAGTCAGATCAGATATCACAGCTAACCCTTGTACATAATTGATGGTACCATAGTCAGATCAGATATCACAGCTAACCCTTGTACATAATTGATGGTACCATAGTCAGATCAGATATCACAGCTAACCCTTGTACATAATTGATGGTACCATAGTCAGATCAGATATCACAGCTAACCCTTGTACATAATTGATGGTACCATAGTCAGATCAGATATCACAGCTAACCCTTGTACATAATTGATGGTACCATAGTCAGATCAGATATCACAGCTAACCCTTGTACATAATTGATGGTACCATAGTCAGATCAGATATCACAGCTAACCCTTGTACATAATTGATGGTACCATAGTCAGATCAGATATCACAGCTAACCCTTGTACATAATTTATGGTACCATAGTCAGATCAGATATCACAGCTAACCCTTGTACATAATTGATGGTACCATAGTCATTTCAGATATCACAGCTAACCCTTGTACATAATTGATGGTACCATAGTCAGATCAGATATCACAGCTAACCCTTGTACATAATTGATGGTACCATAGTCAGATCAGATATCACAGCTAACCCTTGTACATAATTGATGGTAGCATAGTCAGATCAGATATCACAGCTAACCCTTGTACATAATTGATGGTACCATAGTCAGATCAGATATCACAGCCAACCCTTGTACATAATTGATGGTACCATAGTCAGATCAGATATCACAGCTAACCCTTGTACATAATTGATGGTACCATAGTCAGATCAGATATCACAGCTAACCCTTGTACATAATTGATGGTACCATAGTCAGATCAGATATCACAGCTAACCCTTGTACATAATTGATGGTAACAAAATCAGTCAGATATCACAGCTAACCCTTGTACATAATTGATGGTACCATAGTCAGATCAGATATCACAGCTAACCCTTGTACATAATTGATGGTACCATAGTCAGATCAGATATCACAGCTAACCCTTGTACATAATTGATGGTACCATAGTCAGATCAGATATCACAGCTAACCCTTGTACATAATTGATGGTACCATAGTCAGATCAGATATCACAGCTAACCCTTGTACATAATTGATGGTACCATAGTCAGATCAGATATCACAGCTAACCCTTGTACATAATTGATGGTACCATAGTCAGATCAGATATCACAGCTAACCCTTGTACATAATTGATGGTACCATAGTCAGATCAGATATCACAGCTAACCCTTGTACATAATTGATGGTACCATAGTCAGATCAGATATCACAGCTAACCCTTGTACATAATTGATGGTACCATAGTCAGATCAGATATCACAGCTAACCCTTGTACATAATTGATGGTACCATAGTCAGATCAGATATCACAGCTAACCCTTGTACATAATTGATGGTACCATAGTCAGATCAGATATCACAGCTAACCCTTGTACATAATTGATGGTACCATAGTCAGATCAGATATCACAGCTAACCCTTGTACATAATTGATGGTATCATAGTCAGATCAGATATCACAGCTAACCCTTGTACATAATTGATGGTACCATAGTCAGATCAGATATCACAGCTAACCCTTGTACATAATTGATGGTACCATAGTCAGATCAGATATCACAGCTAACCCTTGTACATAATTGATGGTACCATAGTCAGATCAGATATCACAGCTAACCCTTGTACATAATTGATGGTACCATAGTCAGATCAGATATCACAGCTAACCCTTGTACATAATTGATGGTACCATAGTCAGATCAGATATCACAGCTAACCCTTGTACATAATTGATGGTACCATAGTCAGATCAGATATCACAGCTAACCCTTGTACATAATTGATGGTACCATAGTCAGATCAGATATCACAGCTAACCCTTGTACATAATTGATGGTACCATAGTCAGATCAGATATCACAGCTAACCCTTGTACATAATTGATGGTACCATAGTCAGATCAGATATCACAGCTAACCCTTGTACATAATTGATGGTACCATAGTCAGATCAGATATCACAGCTAACCCTTGTACATAATTGATGGTACCATAGTCAGATCAGATATCACAGCTAACCCTTGTACATAATTGATGGTACCATAGTCAGATCAGATATCACAGCTAACCCTTGTACATAATTGATGGTACCATAGTCAGATCAGATATCACAGCTAACCCTTGTACATGATTGATGGTACCATAGTCAGATCAGATATCACAGCTAACCCTTGTACATGATTGATGGTACCATAGTCAGATCAGATATCACAGCTAACCCTTGTACATAATTGATGGTACCATAGTCAGATCAGATATCACAGCTAACCCTTGTACATAATTGATGGTACCATAGTCAGATCAGATATCACAGCTAACCCTTGTACATAATTGATGGTACCATAGTCAGATCAGATATCACAGCTAACCCGTGTACATTATTGATGGTACCATAGTCAGATCAGATATCACAGCTAACCCTTGTACATAATTGATGGTACCATAGTCAGATCAGATATCACAGCTAACCCTTGTACATAATTGATGGTACCATAGTCAGATCAGATATCACAGCTAACCCTTGTACATAATTGATGGTACCATAGTCAGATCAGATATCACAGCTAACCCTTGTACATAATTGATGGTACCATAGTCAGATCAGATATCACAGCTAACCCTTGTACATAATTGATGGTACCATAGTCAGATCAGATATCACAGCTAACCCTTGTACATAATTGATGGTACCATAGTCAGATCAGATATCACAGCTAACCCTTGTACATAATTGATGGTACCATAGTCAGATCAGATATCACAGCTAACCCTTGTACATAATTGATGGTACCATAGTCAGATCAGATATCACAGCTAACCCTTGTACATAATTGATGGTACCATAGTCAGATCAGATATCACAGCTAACCCTTGTACATAATTGATGGTACCATAGTCAGATCAGATATCACAGCTAACCCTTGATGTTACTGCATCCTAACAATCGTGACTTAGTTGTAGTTTTATTGCTGTAACAGGTTTTCATTATTGTTAATTTATTACTTTGCTAAGTCGTGAACTTGTTTTTATGTGGAAAGTGTCTTCCCTTTTTTCTGTTTCAATAAGGCAGTGAAGGATTGACACGTCCTTAAGTTCGACATATTTCTATTAAAATACGTCCCGTTTATTTGCCTTACATAACGCCTATATATTGGAACTATAAAATATACGTGTCAGTAAGTGTGTTTTCGCGTGATTGTGCAGATATGCCTATATGTAGGAGACAGGGCATCGCTGATGTTCTATTGCTTAGCTTTTTTCACAAGGATTCGATCGAATTTTGATTAATTTAAATAAAATACAATGTCAATGTTTGAATGTTTTCAGGCACGAGCTCGACCAATTTGACATTGCATATGCTGGTGTCGTATTTTGGAGTATAAAGTTTTCACTGATCGTTAACTCGACACATTATCATGTCAATTATCACTTATTATTGAATTGTTACTTTGAGTTCAATTGATATCAACACAGGTCGACATAAAGTGAAGGACGCACAGCAAATCAACGGTAGCTGCGGTTTCGATGGAACATTGCGGCCCGGGCTATGATGTCGTTTGTTTTACCCTGTATAGCAAATGGACACTTGCCTTAAAGGTACGCCGTTTGCAGGGTTAGGTTTATGCAATTGAATGATAAATTACCCAGAAACTGTTAACTTAAAATAGATCATTAAAGGGATCTTTTCACGGTTTGGTAAATTGACAAAATTGAAAAAAGATTCGCAAATTTTCGTTTTAGTTATGATATTTGTGAGGAAACAGTATTTCGGAACATTTACCATAGTCCAATATAGCCATTATATGTATCTTTTGACGATTTAAAAACCTAAAAATTTTAAGGCGTTGCAACGCGAAACGATTGAATAATTTGGAGAGTTCTGTTGTTTAAATTTACGAAACTACGAAGACTGCTTATATAAGGTATAAAATACTTAGTTTGTGTAGCCCGGCGGAATAGCGGAGAGGGTTAATGCGTTTTTACTTCAGACTAACTCCAGGACTCCTGGGGTCACTGGTTCGAGCCCTGGTACCGGCTACTTTTTTTCCTTTTTTAAATTTTATTCTTGATTTTTTACTGGAGCCTTTAAGATCCAATGTTTACATTTATCAATATAAAGCATTTTATTACAAACTTCAAAATATGCCAAAATCTGTGAAAATGCCCCTTTAAGAAAAGCTTGACAGTGTCTGTGTCCCCGTATTATTTACTACCACGATCAGACCGCGCGACTTTCTGACAACCTTTATTAATTTTCAAAAGAATAGCATTATAATAAATAATAAATGCGTTCAATGAACTCTGAATGTTCAACATATACTCATGACTGTTGTCGTATGCATTTTACTGTTTTGTATGGTCATGTGGCCCATTGTTTTAAGCCTGCCACCAATTATGATACAGAAGCGTTCACGAAAGCGAATACGGCAAAACCGAAAAGTTTCGGATTCTCTTTGCAACGATCTGGCACCCGTTACTGATTCACCTGCAAGTCAAGTTGAATTTTCGGAAAGCAGTCTGCAATGCTTCGTTATGTTAAATCCACCACGAGATGTCTCTGCATAACGCGGAATGGCAGGAGAAAGCTTCATGACGTTGACGAGCGGACAATATCTGTTTCAGGCAAACACCACGATGTTATTCCAATGTTATGAAATGTGCGGTCGCAGATTGTGACCATAAGGAACGCCGAGCAAGAGAGGCAATTCCCGACCTATGGAATAACCACAGCGGAAGCGACGTCATCTTTGAACATTTGTTTATAGATAGTTTGTTCAGTGAGACAATCGGCATTAATTAAACACTTAGATGTAATACATACATAATCGAGTTTGGATGAGGTGTGAACTCTTATCTGACAGCTCAACCTGGTATGAAACAAAATACATGTTTTCACAAAGTGATTCACCAACACATTCCACTCTGCTGGCATGTAACAATAGCAATATAAACCCAACAGTATATATCCGTGCAAATGTCTCATAATCAGTCATACTGCCCCAAAATTAACGATTACAAGTACATGTATATACATGTATTTCGAAACCTTTCTGCACAGACGGTTATCATTCTGGAGCAAATTCTGGAACCATAAGCATCATTTTGCGCCCCAGTCGGCTCATTCTGTTTTGTTTTTGTGGTGTATGCTGCAACCTGTTCCATGCGCCTCTGTGCGTACATCGCTAAAACGCTTCATAACCAAGCCCCACCCATTGGTGCCGAATTGTCACAGAATGCAACGTGCTACATAGATTAACAGCCCGTACGCAAAGCATCTGGGCGACAGTCTTTTGCACTTTTAAATGGTGATGAGAGTGTAAGTCCGATTATAGACATCTGTAGTGTTAAAATGTATATGTTTTTAAAGCCTTTATTAATAGGAACAAAGTTGATGAAAAACAATCTAAAACGTAGTTCCAATTTCGATTACTAATCATTTCCGGACGAGTATCAACCGACTTGTATTCACTCAAAAGGTGTCACGTTATACATACTTACAGCAGAAAATAGTTGTTTCGTACCGAAACCTCAATATGTACTAAATGTATACAGTAACAATACAATGTATACGAGGCTATATAAGTCCAGTCAGATTTTCGATTAGCGTGTTGACAATTTTACAAATTCTAACGGATGCATCAGCACAACCCATAACTAGTATACTATGGCCATGAAAGTTACAATTGCAAAATCAATCCAACAATGGTGATTAAGTTTCAAATACCCAGAGTGCAACCAATAACCGTCTTTTTTAATAAATTAAAAATACTCTGATATCAGCGAAATTTTAGCATTGTCTCCCCATAATATCAGCAAAAAATCGGAATGTTCTGCATTATAACCGCAGCTTTTTAGTTTAAAACAATGAACAATACCATTTTTCTTTTAAAATTGGGACCTTGCTTTTTTACTGATAAATGATTCCATTTATGTGCACGTCCGGTTAGCGCAGATGTTGGTAAACGCGCTACTAGCCGAGGCGGCCCGAGTTCATTACCCGTTCCCGGCAGCATGTGAGTTTTGTTTGTTGTCACCATACCGGACATGTTTGGTTTCCCCAGGGTATTCCGACCTCACCTAACAGCACAATATCACACCAAATTTGAAATATTTCAGTAATAAACAAACAAACAAATATCTGGAAATTGCAACTTTGATTCAATATGTTCCAAAATTTAGTGAGTCAAGTAATTTAAGTAGGAGTTTGTGGCACACTCCGGGTCCTCACATAATGCAGCCTCAGGCACGGAAGGACCTCATAAGTCCGAAATACACCAATTCACGATGTTTCCATCACTATGCAATCGGCTCTTAGAGGCGTTACCTCGTATTTCGTGTACATAGCTAAAACATACAAATGCCAGCAAAAATGGAATGGACTGTAAACGAGTGTCTTCCAATTCCCAATAGATCGTTCCGAGAACCATCCAATACCGATGAAGAACAACAGAAACTAAAAGAATCCAGCTCGCGGTCCTGATCAAGCTTGCCATCGGATTCACCGTTGCCTCTTCAATCATCAGAAACGCCCACAGAAACTGACATTAATAAGAAAAAGAAGACGTACATCATCCTCTCAGAGGGAAAGATGGTCGACATGGTCAATAAGCTCACTGAAAACCTTATGCTGTACATGTAGAGCATGAAAGGTTTAAAAAAACGGTCAAGAGGACAGAAGTCTGGAATTCAAACGCAGAGACCGGGCCTTTGTTGAAAACCAAGTATAGAGCGTCAGCACTGTTAGACAAGACGAGAGACTCGACAACAAAGGACAGAAACAACTTCATTATGCATGACTTTGTATTCCAGGCATCTCACATTGCAAGAGGGAAGGACATACCAGCATGTAGTGTGGGTATACAGTTATGATACTCTAGTGATTTTGTATTGTATTTTTTGCAGGATAGTATTTATGTATCCGAATCTTGGCATTAAAAATCAAAGCACTGAAGGCACCGAAGTTGTTCGTTTTTGTATAATCTTAGACCCAGCTCATTTTGTCAAAATAAGTTATAGCTTTTTAATCGCAAGTTTGAAATGAACACAGTGGACAATACTGTAACAACATGTCCCTTTTTGGACGTTCTGAAAGCATAGAAAGTATGATGAAAATGGTAAAATGAGAACTAAATATAAAAGAAAATGTGCAATCACCATCATATTAAATGAATATTGTTGGTATGTCGAATACCTATCGCAATAATAATATAATTTCATGATGGAAATTCTCTGTAAAAAACCCTTTGATTTTTGATACCATCTACAACTTCAAAATACACAATAAGATAATTGATGAAAACCAATGTCACGGTACAAAACTTAAGCGGGATTGGTGGACAGATGTGTGGCGGCCCGGTAAGCTCAGTCGGAACAGCATTCGCCCTGTAAGCAATGTGTCCCGGGTTCGAGTCCCGGACTGGCTGCAAACTTTTTACCACCCGGCGACACTGGCGCCCAACGTGGGGCCGTGGCGGGTATAGGTCTCCATATAACTTGTCCGTGGGTTCGTCGTGATCAGTAATTCACTGTTCGAATTCGAGGACGAATTCCAACTTGGCAGGGAATTCACGGTACCGAACTTCTGCACACTTTTCACCACCCGGCGACACCAATAAAAAACAAGACTATTGCCAAGCAATATGTGTCCCCTACCGACTCCACCACTGTCAGATTTTTTTATTTGTTGCCATAGCAACCAAATTTTTTGACGTAGGAAGAAAATGAAATGACGTGCATAATGTCCATATTATCATCTATCCATGTTTCAAGTTTCATAAAAAAAATATTCAGAACGCTTTAAGTTATTGCAGGATCCAGAAAAATGTGACAGACGCACAGACTCACAGACAGAGCGCAAACCATAAGTCCCCTCCGGTGAAACTGGGTGGGGACAATAAATCTGCGAGCAATATTTTTTACTCACGAATTAGGTAGTCATTAAGACAGCTCTGTTGATCCGTACTTTGTTGTTGATGCATAACTTGTTACCCTAGCAGTTCACACAGGTGTCAAGCAGTCTCTGACCTTAACATCGGTATAGAACACGTATGCGCTTTTTCGGCATAGCTGTTTTACCTAGCTTGACCTTTACATAATGCAAGCAGACTGAATGAATATATTCGAATATTTCATAGGCTGATTCGAGTGAACTGAAGCCTCTGGTATAAATTATAAAACTCTTTCTCGGCGCGGATGCGGCAGTTATCAGGTTTATCGTACCAAACAAAATTTGCTTGCAAAACGTGGAATTAACCATAATTGTTCGCAAGCGAACAACTAATAAAATGACGAAATTGAAGCATCAGGATAAACGTAATAGATCGTAAATATCAAGAATGAGGACAGTTTATCGGGCTATATTTGCCATTATGCCTTGTACGATAAACTTTATTAAAGCAACACACTAACCATCTATTCTCTTTACAATGTATACCTTATACTTAAAGGTGTTTCACCTACATGTGTTCGCGGACAGTCAAGGATGCACACAGACAACCATGGCTTAAATACGACTGTCCCTGAACCCTATACGGGAGCTACACAGACCATCCCGGATGCGGCTATCTTTCCGAATCGTCACGGATCAACACGTAAGTTTTGAACTGCCGTGTTGGCCTATCGGAACCAAAATGACGTGCCCGGACGGTCCAGGACCTGTACAAAGTTACACGGCGGCCACACAGTTCACGTGCCGAGTCCTGCCGGATATAATTCGTCTTGATCCAGCATTTCTATGGGACTCGGGCTTATTAGCTGATTTGACGTGCAAGAAATGGTGCGTTGTAAAGATTTTCTCAATAGTAAATTGTATTAATGCTTTTATTTTATAAATAGCATGTGCCGCAGCACAGTTACAATATAGGCGGGAAATGTCAAACTCCCAATGAACACGTTGAGTTGTCTGCTCGGCATGTCAATTGACCAAATGATCTTTTTAAAAGATGACAAACACGTGAGTTCGAAATTAACTTAGCACTAGAAATGGCGCGACAGAGGCCGACACGTATCCTCACGCCGCATGTTTGACCCAGGGGCGCCACAGGGTTGGTAATGGGGCCATGCATAGTTGAGATTGACCGTATTGTCATAAGAGATGTTCAGTATGAATTTGAAGAAAATCGGTGTAGAAATGAAGAAATTAATGTACAATAACCTAAACAAATGAGTGAAAATCTCTGACCCGGCCCCACCCCAACCCCATAACTTTTGACCCGGGGGTCAGATAAAAATTCCAAATTGTGCACTGTGGCACATACAGTATGCCTATAGCTACCATGTGTGCAAGTTTCAAGGTTATAATGCTAATAAGGTAGGAGGAGATAGTGGCCAGGACAGACGGACAGACGGCGGAGATAACCACATAAATGATTTTAAAATCTAAACGCGGACCCTGAGTTTAAGGTCAAGGTCACAGGGGTCAAAAATTGTATGCGCATGGAAAGATCTTGTACAGATACACATGCATATCAAATATAAAGCAATATCTGAAGGGACACAGACGATATGAGATTTGTTTGACTCGCGGTCGCAGATTTCGAAACCTGAACGCGGACCCCAAGTTAAAAAATTTCATGCACATGGAAAGGTCTTGTCCAGATACACATGCGTACCACATATGAAAGCAATATCTGAAGGGACACAGCAGGTATGAGCCTTTTCGAATCGCAGTCGCAGATTTCGAAACCTGAACGCTGACCTCAAGTTTAAGGTCAAGGTAACAGGGATCAAACATTTTATGCACATGGAAAGGTCTTGTCCAGATACACATGTATACCAAATATGAAAGCAATATCTGAAGGGACACAGTAGTTATGAGCCTTTTTCGAATCGCGGTCGCATATTTCGAAACCTGAAAACTGACCCCAAGTTCAAGGTCAAAGTCACAGGGGTCAAAAATTGTTTGTGAGTGAAAAGTGGTTGTCCAGATACACATGCATACCAAATTTGAAAGCAATATCTGAAAGGACACAGTTGTTATGAGCCTTTTTTTAATCGCGGTCGCAGATTTTGAAACCTGGAAACTGACCCCAAGTTTGTGGTCAAGGTCACAGGGGTAAAAAATTGTATGCGCATGGAAAGGTGTTGTCTACATACACATGAATACCAAATATGAACGCAATATCTGAAGGGACACAGTAGGTATGAGCCTTTTTCGAATCTGCGACAGCAGATTCGAAACCTGAAAGCTGACCTCAAGTTCAAGGTCAAGGTCACAGGGGTCAAACATTTTAAGCGCATGGAAAGGTCTTCTCCAGATACACATGCATACCAAATATGAAAGCAATATCTGAAGGGACACAGTAGGTATAAGCCTTTTTCGAATCGCGGTCACAGATTTTCAAACCTGAACGCTGACCTCAAGTTTAAGGTCAAGGTAACGGGGGTAAAAAAATAAATATGCGCATGGAAAGGTGTTGTCTACATACACATGTATACCAAATATGAAAGCAATATCTGAAGGTACATATTAGTGATGAGCCTTTTTCGAATCGCGGTCGCAGGAAAATCTCTGACCCGGCCCCACCCCAACCTCCATAACTTTTGACCCAAGGGTCAGATCAAAATTCCAAATAGTTCACTGTCGCACATATGCTCATAGCTACCATGTGTGCAAGTTTCAAGGTTCTAGTGCTAATAGTGTATGAGGAGCAGGTGGCCAGGACGGACGGACGGACGAAAGACGGAGATAACCACAATATCCCTACTTTTTGGCTGGCTGCCAAAAACCAAATTCCCAAAACTTCGATTTACCCCTTAATTCATTCGCAATAAAAGTAGTTCTTCGCAGATCTCAAAAATCCGCCTTGTAAATACAGAACATCACTATATAACATGACCGTGTCATAAAAAATGTCAAGACATTATAATTGAAGCAAAATTGCTAAGCATTGGCTACGACATAGTTTTTATTGTTTGCATATTCATGCGAGAAGAAGTTCCTCACTTGACGGTCTGGGCCAAAAAGATACGAGTGTCTACGGAGACAGTAAGAAGAATTTTTTCTGAGACATTTTTTGAAGACATTATATTTGGTATTTATAAACATATTTTAAAATAGTGTTATTTTATTTTTCGTTAACGTCTCGTCTTCAAGAAAAAAATGAAAAAAATAAAAAAAATATTCATGATCATTCTCGGAAATATACGAAGTTACCGGATATGGTATTTAATTGTGCAGATCCAGCGCGCTAAATCGAGCGCGAAAAGTTCTACGTGAGACAACGTACACAATCTGTACACCGTTCTTTATCAGGGTAAAGACCCAGTCTCACTATGATGCCGGCGGAGCCCCGGTGCGTGATTCGGGATGAACCGGGGCTCTACCGGGATGAACCGGGACTCCACCGGGGACGACCGGGATGAACCGTGGAAAACCGGGGCTCCACCGGGAAAGTATTTAAATGTTTAATACCTCCGGGATTAATCGGGAGTCACCGGGAAGGACCGGCAACGGCCGGCGCGGCACAGGGAACAACCGGGACGGCACCGGAAACAACCGGGACGGCACCGTAGTTCCACCGGGGCCCATACAGACCCCGCCAGAGCTACGGCAACGCCCCGGTGGATCCCAGGTGAATGCCGGTAGAGTCCCGGTATAGCTACGGTACATAAGTAAACCGGCGCTCTGCCGGGACGCCACCGTTGCCGTAGCTCTGCCGGGGTCTGATGTAGCCCTGGTGAGTGCCGGCGGAGTTACGGTATACCGGGGCTTTTCCGGGACGCTGCTGGCTTTCACCGGGGCACTACTGGCGACAACCGGGGCTCTGCCGGGGCTTCACCGGGATAAACCGTAGCCAGTCCGGGTTGATCGGGACTCTGCCGGGCTGTTGACCGGCTTCAACCGGGACGGCACCGGGAAATAGTGTGACCGCGTTGAAAAATTTATACGAATCATCCCGGTTCTCGCCGGTCGACCGGCGTTAGCAAACCGGGATGGACCGGGGCTCTACCGGCAAAAGTGAGACTTGGGCTTTAGTGTATTTTCTTTTGTATACACATTACAAAGGAAGTATGAGTGTTTTTTCTGATCTGTTAATTATATAATAGAAAGCTACTTATGGCTATTGAAAGTGATTTATTTGACGGAAACAATAACAGTTGTTTGCGGCCATGTTGTTGTTATTGTATATCTTCACCGCCTATGTAGACGAACCTCTACCAGATCTGTAGAGTTGAACGAAAGGTTATCGTTCCCACAACCAGTATCGTGTAGTCATCCACCGTCTATGTACACTATAGTACATGTATATACACAAATATTGTCTTTTCTTACAGTCTCTGAGCTTCTGCAATCAACCGCTATGGTCAATCCGTATAAATTCGGATAAAGGGAGAAACTTGGAAAAAACATCCTAAATGCATTTTACGTCACACTAAATCTAGCCCCAGGCCTTCAGCGCCTTGATTTAGATGGTTGTGCTTAACATGTTATATCAAACGTCAATGGTGATATGTAGTCACTTACTTTGCCATTATAAAGGTCGTCAATTAAATGTTCTCATGTTGTTTATTTAACCAGTCAGTGCTAGTTAATCCCGTTTTTGATTAACCAGTCATGCGTGACTTCATCTGCTAATCACACTTTTTCATAACACGTTCATCACACGAACTGTGTAGAAAAATATTGCCATTCAAACGTAGCAGGTTAGTGTTAGTTTCATTTAATGAATAATATGTTTGAAAATTGTTTTATAACAAGTGTTTACATGTAAATTCTTAACAATGATACATTAATCGTTAATTCTGTTAGTTTTATAGGTATTGACAAAATAAGTTATAAGAAGTGCATTTTTACTGTATATCTAAATTGATATGTTTATTTTATATTACAATTTGTATAATTGGTAATTATATAATAATATATAGCATTTCGGTAAGTTACCGGCTAATCAAGCAGGGCATTGACCATATCGCAACATCCGGGCACTTGCGTCAGTTAGAGTTACATGCCCCTTGACGACGGTGAAAACAAAAGCGCTGTCGCCATTTTATTTGCATTGAAATATTTAACACTGCTCGCAATTTTCTTAAGTTAAGGCACATCTTCGCGACCATTTTTTAGAATAAAAATACCCAGAAATAGAAATTCTTTCATAATAAATTTAATTTTATGAACGAACACAAATAAGGATGAAAACAAACAACCAATAAATTTTAAATATATGCAACATATAGTAGCTGGTTTGAACCTCTATATTTGTTACCTTATTACCTTGTTACGTATTAAATAAATTCTCATGATAAATGTTATTGTTTTTATTTAATTCACACCAATTTCGACACTTTTTGTTTCCGCATGTTAGGTATTTGAATGCCCCTTTCTTCATCACAAACCGATTATCTCGTTATGATCGGATACTGTCCAGACAAAGAAAACACGGTGTCATAAAGCCAGCTGGGGACCTATACTTGGGGCTCTGCATAAACCACATGTGGTCATTAAACACAATTTATGATACCTCTATGTCATCTCTTGTCATACTGAGCAGTCATTTAAGCCACAAATTTTATGCCGAAATAATTGAATATACAAACTTTGCTTTATAAAACACGTTGACACCTTAAATAAACATTGAATTAAATTAAATGCAATATGTTTCATTTGATTGTTTGCATCATTCTTAAAATCGTGTAAGCTTTTGTATTCTGGTGTTTAAATGCCCCTTTGTTTTGCATAATCCGATTATCTCGTTTTGATCAAATATTGTCCAAACTTAACTGACAAATAGGTGTCAAACCACACTGGGTGGCCCAGACAGTGTCATTTAACACGATAGATGCCACCATGTCTCCTCTTTCTGGTAGTATTAAGCAGTCATTTGGATGAATAATTAACGCCGATGTACTTAACAGTTGCTTAAATTAGATATGTGACATATGGTCAAATAAAAAGTCATGTCCAATTTAGATTATCAGAAATTTACACCGTAAAGATACTAGCCCGATTAATTTATTAAAGTATTTCATAATTATAAAATTTACGTAAAAAAACAAGTAACGTATTTAGCGTGTATCAGTTAATTAAAAAGACGTCATTCCGTATTAAGATTTAATGTTACGACAATAAACGATCGACATCATAAAAAAGAAATTACGTTTGACAGCAACGGGGGTAAATAATGTTTGACAAACAAATATTTATACAGATATATGTGTGTTAATTTTAATATTTGTCACTCGTACTCATTACAATGAACACAACTAAGGCTTTCAGTAAGTCATGTACCAGATTCCCTACGTATTTTACAGCTTCACATTAGCATGATAAATTGACATAGTAGAAATATAATCATAATGTTCGAAGATGAATGAACCCTGAAAAGAACGACAATACTCATTACATCAACATCTACAAGGATACTCCCATTATTACAGAATAAACGAATTTACCCGGTGTCTCAGTGAGAAAGTTAATCATGAATGTCTTCGTACTCGATCATCGGCCACTTGGTCGGGTCATCCAGCTTGCAATTTGTACGGACATTCATTAAGTCCAATTAGTTTTATTTTCTGGTCATATCGGGCTTTCGAAATGCAATCTAACCCTTCATAATAGTCAAAAGACATTTTAAACACCAATTACAGGACATTTATTACCTATCGACTTCCCAATAGGAATGCAATTGACGAAATATCAGCAGAGGTGCTCAATCAGCGTAGTCAATCGACCGTATCTAAGGCATTGTTTTCACCGTCGCTAAGGGACTGCCCCTTTTGTGACGTCATCGCGATAAGGTCAATTGCATGTGGGCCAAGTGGGATCAATGTCACTGTTACTAACAATATAAAATGGGGTTTCTTTCAATAACTTAGCTTGGATGAAGGTATTGCGCTTCAATTGTGTTTGTCTTATAGATATTCAACATCAAATAATGCTTTGTAGTCACAATATAAAGTGGCTGAATAAAAATGTATCGTATACTATCAACGCGGAAGAATCGTCGAGCGGGCTGTAATGAAACACTCGTGTAAGAGTTGCTATGTAAGAACAAGTACCAATATTGTGAGCTCTCATCATCTTACCAGCTGGCGACTGTTCAATGCGTGTTTCTTTTGTCTCCTAGAATGCGTCCAATGGTGCTTTGTTCCTCTCTGGTGTGCATTCAATAATAGTTGTTTAACATCGACCAAACCTTACCAAATTAGTTCTTGGGCGTTGTCACTCTTTCGGTAATAAAAATACAAAACACATTACCGTATGCCCCAAAACTTATAATAGACGATAAAGAAGGAACGCTATCGCTACAAACTGTTTCTGGGGTTATGCAATGTACTGGTGCATAAAATCGACTTTAAAATACCACTGGCGCGTTAAAACGGCTTTCTACTAAAACGATGTGGTAGGTTGCTATGCACAGACCGTGACGTATCTCGAAAACAGTCAAAACACCTTCATTTTTTAATTCACGAAATCTTGTCAAAAATAAAAATGTTTGTAAAGTTATTTGTCCAAGTGAAAATACAAACTGATGGTCGCACAATAGTTCATCTACTAAACAAACAGGTTGATATTCCTAAATTGTGATGTTTTTCATGTTTATTGACAATATACAGGCGAGAGGCCCTTTTGATTAGTGTATGCTTAGAGAGACATGGTACAATTCCCTTTTGATTGCTTATTTTGCCTTGAAAGACAGGACTAGAACCCCAATTGATTGGGTTAGGCTTAGAGCGACAGGGCTAGACCCCCTATTGGCATTGTTTAATGCTTAGAGAAAAAAGGGTTAGATGCCATTTTTATTCGTTTGGGCTTAGACAGATCGGGTCAGATACCCTTTTGATTTTTTTATGCATAGACAGACATTGTCAGATATTCTTTTGATTTGTTTAGGGTTAGAGATCCAAGTTAAGATGCCCTTTTGATTTGTTTATGCTTAGATTGACACTGTAAGATGCCCTTTTGATGAGTTTATGCTTAGATTGACACTGTAAGATGCCCTTTTGATGAGTTTATGCTTAGATTGACACTGTAAGATGCCCTTTTGATGAGTTTATGCTTATAGAAACCAGGCTTGATGTTCTTGTAATTTTGTGTGTCTAAGAAAGCCATGGCTTAAGGCTTGATTGAAATATGGTATATTTCTAATAATTGCATGATATCATCGTCGATTTATTTCAATAAGAAGCATCGCTTATTCTACATGAACGAATGTTAAGTTATAATTATACATGCATTTTAAACATGCACGACACAAAACGATGGCGTTGAATACGTTTCCCTCGTCATTGCATTATTTTGTGAACATGCGCACATTTTAAAGCGAGTATGTATTATTTATTTATTTCAACATTTATTTCCGTACTCGTTAACCAACATATGAATATGACAAATTTTAATCATATTACCTATCTTAAAAAGGACATTAAATCAAATTGGTAAATTAAAAATTATTACGGTCAAGTTTACGTCGATACCATCGTTTTTAGTCGTATTCATTACAGAAAAAGTTGTGTCTATGTATCGTATGATCAAAGCTGCGTAGTTTATGGGGATTAACAACAGCATGCATTTCTTGCATACCGGTATATGAATATTTGAGTGTGCACAAAACAATTATTTGCATTTGTATTATACTCTCATTCTGTTGATATTCTGGTTCTACTTATCTGAAAATTTATTATTTTTTATAATCAACTTCGTATCTCTTTTTAATTTACGTTTTAAAGATTCAATTCTTTTTTGTTTTAAAGGTCAGAGAATTATTGCCGTTTTATATAATTCATTATCGGAGTAATATTTAGTTCCGGCGAAATCCAATGAACTGATGACTAGAAATTGATAAAACAGTATTCTTGGAGTGTGAACTTGCGAACTTTGTCTCACCGTTCCGCTCAAATATTTGTTGAGAGAGAGTTATTGCCCTTTCGTTACAAATACGAAAAGCTGTAATGAATCTATTTCACCTACATCTGTAAGCTTCCATACGATGGATTAATGCGTATATGGTCATGTTGTTCCGTTCCATAGATCAGTTATGGAGTTATGGGTAATAATTTAAAGCCTATTGGTTCTTTTTTATTTTCCTTCTCGATGCTAATCATGAGCCCACTTACCGTCTTTAAAAACGCATTACAAAAACATCCATCAAATGCATTTACATTCTTGTTGTATAGCAAATTATCAATAGGGCATCTTCCTAATTTAAATGGTATTTAAAACAAAATGTTATACACAAAACCTTTAATTTTGTCTTGAAAAGGAGTAATTGAAAAGAAATACTGATAAACGAACGTTAACATTTAAATATTAAACGAAATTTGTACATTTAATATGTCAATACATTTTTGGAGGTATCGTGATGCATTTAACAAACATATGATTTGTTCTTAGTATGGTTGAATGAGAAGATTATAAAAAAGTAAGTATGAATTTAAAGACATCTGTATTGCTATTTTTTATATTTTCAGAAAGGCGGTGGTTCATCGTTGATGTTTCCCTGGCATACGCTCTGATCTCAGACTGTCTGACAGAATAAGTTTGACAAGCCTTGTGTCTCCAAAGACTGTTTCTCTGCTCGGCAATCACTTTAACGTTAATACGACTTAAATAATTGTATAGTACTGTCTAAAATGAAGACAAGTTTGGAGGACGTGCGTTCGTTGCACTTTTGGAAGGCGGTTTTCGCGGAATTTATTGGAACATTCATCCTCGTAGTTGCCGGTGTTGGGTCCACAGTGCAAGGCTGGACCGCTGACAGTCTGGACATTGTTCAGATCGCCTTGTCCTTCGGCCTTTGCGTCGCAACCAGTGTGTGGATCATTGGTCACATCAGCGGTGGACACATAAACCCGGCGGTCACATGTGCGATGCTAGTCACAAGGCGAATCAGTATTCTACGAGCAATAATGTTTGTAATAGCGCAGTGCTTGGGTGCGATTACCGGAGCGGGAATACTCAAGTTGGTGACCCCATCGTCGCAGGTGGGAGGACTGGGAACCACGACCTTAAATACCGGGGTCACCCCGGGTCAAGGTTTCGGGATCGAGCTTGTAATTACTATGGGTCTGGTGCTAACGGTGTTCGCCGCCTGTGACAGCCAGAGGACGGACCTCGGCGGCAGTTTCCCGCTCACCATCGGCTTCGCTGTCGTCATTGGGCACCTTTGGGCGGTAAGATGAATTTGATTATCATGATATTATGTGTAATGAATGCATGTATGATCACTGATTAAAGGTTTTTGTTGATGTTGTGTCGTTCAATATTTATAGTGAATTTCAAAACTTAGTTGTCGTTAAATATTTGACAGTAAAGTATTACGTTTATATGATTGTATCCATATTGATGCGTCAACATAAAAGGTTTAAAACATCAGTCGAATATTAACAGATCGTTTCATTAGGCCTTTAACTTATTGTATCCTCATACTTTTGTAGTTTTTCTGACCGAATATTGTGTTTAACGATCAGGTTTATCCAATAATCCTTCTTTATTTGATCCCCACTCTAATCTGAGGCATAATACTTTTTAAAGTGACTAACTAAACCGATTTCAGATTACACTTACCATCTTTCTGCGCAATTCTTTATGTATATTAATGGCATTAAATAATACAATTGCCTTTGAAAGAATATCTCTAACTTCGCGCATTTTACTAAGTAAAACAATTTTTACCATTCGTTTCGACGTATAAATTGTAGGCTTTGAAGTTTTGATAAATCACATTTTTTAATATGCAATACAGTTATTTAATCCGGTAATATCCACTTTGAACCGGTAGAAATGAACGCCGTTCCTCTATATTTAAATGTCTTTGTACTTTAGCAATTTGTAATTTGACCACAATCGGATGCTCACGCAAATGTAAAAGAAGGCGTGTCAGTTTTTAGGGGACTGACTGAAGTAGTACAATACAAGATAATGTTTGGGCCAAGCACAATAATCTTAAGGCATTTATATATCTTACTGGAAAAACTGGTCTGCTAATTTAAAGGCTTAAAGGTAAATATTCACTTGAAGTATGGACCAGTCGTTCGCATTGTATCACCCACTCTACTTGCTGTTTATCTGAAATTATTATTTTATTTACAATTCATAAAAATATGACCTATTATGTCACAAGCAATCATAATAGTATGTTGATCCACGGAGCGTATATTGACTCATCTAGAGTCCGTGGTTGATTACTGTATTTTCGTATGAACATCGCTCTGGAAAATCCGGACTGAATGGACGTGTGTAAATGTCGTCTCAGTTTAGACTGTGGAATGTTTCGTTTAATTAAATGAAGTCTTTCCTAAACGTAAATCCAGTCCAAGTGTAAAGTGTCGTCCCTAATTAGCATGTAAGGTCTGCATTGAGCTTGTCTGATCTGATTTTATTTGTAAACGATTGTTATTGTCATTTTATCACAGGAAATATCAGTTTTCGTGTTATTTTCATTTGTTATCGCGAGAAATATCTGATGAGCAAGCACATTTACTCATTAATTTATTTATAGCTAATGCACAAGAATGCTACATGTCCTGTGTCCATTAGCTAGTACAAGTTTACTAAAAGTACACTGGTAGCGCATTTAACAATAATGATCAATTTTGAATAATAAAAAAGTAGTTTTGAATAAACATCTAAACTATGTAATCGGGTCTCTTTACACCATGCAGTACAATCCTTTACGATGATCTGCTGTTGTATTAATTGACTATGATCCTATTTCTAAAATCTTGTACACACGATGGAATTTATTTGATACATGTATTTGTATTATTTTCATTATTTTCATTTCATCGTGCCTCTCATAGTTGTTCAATTAGTTTTGATAGCTTTTTAATTAGATAAAATGCTGTGGGGTTAATGGCCCAAACTGTTATCCTTTTTTATATGTCGTGTTGTGTATATTGTCCTGTTTTTCATGGACAATGGACCACTTGTATTTACCCCTTTCCCACTCAGAGGCAAAGTGAAAAAGGCTATATGCAAACAGCATACAACCAGAACAGCCTGCGAGTAACTCGCAGTCTGTTAATGTTTTACGCTGTTTGCTGATCATCAGTATCTAAGGGTTAAAAATGAAACCTTTAAAAATTGAACCTTTTTAGAAAGCTCTTAAATAACATTAAACTTCCTGAGGGACTACAAACACGTCAAAATACGTATCTAAGTGGTAAAAGGTTTAGAGAAGACTAGTTGGTTGGGATTTCATTCCTGATAATGTTTCTGGAGTTACTGTATTCATATATATCTTACTGCAAGCAATTGCTATGTTTATGTTGATTACTACAATAAAACATTAGTTCCTTATTTTCCTTATTATTTTTATATCTTATTGAGTAATTAACTTTAAATAGATTATATTTTAGATTACAGTTAGAAGTATTTATTGACCTTATGACGAAGTCAACCCTCTTTATTTCTCGCGCATCATCGGCAACATAAGTGTTTATAGAAAACATAGCAAATGTCATTGTAAATCGCTACGGAAATTTATCCCTTTGGTTCCCTGTTGCAGGTTGAATTTACAGGGTCCAGCATGAACCCAGCCAGAAGCCTGGGACCTGCCATTGTCATGCACATCTGGACTGACCACTGGGTGAGGAAGCGAGATTTTTAATTCATCAAACGCTTTAATTATTTATATCGTATTTGCGGGAGGTGAAAGCTCAAATTGGGCATAAACAAAATTGCTTAGCTCAAACATAAACCAAACTGTAAAATTAAATGTATCCATATACAATGTAATAACACGGCATACAAATACGAAATAAAAACTATTTATTGTTTCAATAAGTGTATAAAAAAATACCTGGCTTAGTCACATACGCCGGTATTATTTTAAATGTGTGTACTCTCCCAGATTCCGGTATATCGCAGTATTGTATACTACACTGTAAATATCTCAATATTTTTTTTAAATAAAAATGTATCGGTGCGATAAGCAAACACACCTCATTGCTTTGACTAATGGTTACATTTCAATTGCAGGTCTACTGGCTCGGTCCAATCACAGGCGGGGTGCTAGGCGGGTTGCTATACGACAACATCCTGGCCTCCAACGCGTCGCTAAGGAAGGCGCGTGACTTCCTTATGGCGTCGCGGTTCGACGGCCCGAAATCCCCGGAATTGAAGTCTGTCATCCGGGAAGTCGACAGCGAGAAAGGGGGGCAATGCGAACATTATGACTATCTCAGTAGCGAGTATTCGTCACCGCGTGAAATCAAAATGTGACGGCATTATGCCATTTTGGTGTGAATTTTGAAATTGCAATGTCGTTGTATGCCATCGGTTGTATTGTTTGCATATTGAGAAGCAAGAATGAATTGCTTGTATATTTACTAAACATATACATGTATATTGTTCGCGCGTGTAGCAAATGAGTTGCATGGTTAATATTTTGTTGCCGTCCATTTTGTGCAATGTCATTTATCTCGTCTACAGTGTGAAGTTTGCAGTGTATATAGATTTGTTCAGATTCGGACCTCTTTTGTATTGTCATTAAGAACACTTAGTTCAGAGTTATGAACGATTGTATGTTTGATTATAATGATGTTCTTTATGATATTTAGGAATCTTAGACTTTGGGTTAGATAGTCTAGGACCCGTATTCATTAACCGATTCTTAGACTTAAGTCAAAAAAAAGAAAGAATATTCTTAAAATTTTAATGTACTAAAACTATTTGAAGTCTGGTCAAGTGTGGCAGTAAGCACCTTCAATTGTTTCATAATTTGTTAAAAACAATATGTTAAAAATATTAGTCGCGTTCTGAGAAAACTGGGCATAATACATGTGCGTAAAGTGTCGTCCCAGATTAGCCTGTGCAGTCCGCACAGGCTAATCAGGGACGACACTTTCCGGTTTAATGGTATTAGGAAGTCACTTTTCACCGAAAATCTTGTTTACGCGGAAAGTGCGTCCCTGATTAGCCTGTGCGGACTGCACTGGCTAACCTGGGACGACACTTTACGCACATGCATTATCCCCAGTTTTCTCAGAACGCGACTCATGTAATCACCGTTTTGAGCCTCACTCTCTCTCTGTATCTATACAAACTCTGAGGAACTGTCATAGAGTCTTAAGGCTTTTCTTTACTACTAAGTCTAAGAATTTGTTGCTGAATACCGATCCTGGTCAATTATGCTTTTTCATGCGTGCGTTAGCGTGTTTTTCTTTTCCGGAAACTAATGCTTTTGCTTTACATGCAAATATACCGGCATAACGCAACTATAACATCTCGTCTAATATCTACGTAAACGATTTGAACAACATATTATATAACCGTCTATCATCCGTGAATTTGAAGTAAGTCAGTGTTTTATAATGCTTAATACACAATTTATACGCTAGAAAATGATTTACAATATACACGTCTATCAACTCAATCGCACCCTACCAATATTGAAAGTGGATCACATTATGCTCTTTAAAACGCAATAATCACGTGACAGCATTTTCATTTAATTATTTTAGAATAACATGTATGGCTATAGTCATGCCACTATTATAATACAACTGTATTAGTACTATATAAATGTGCACATGTTACACGGAAGTCTCTGTTATTTTTGTCTTCTTTTCCTTGTACATTGAACTCTTTAATATTATGTTATAATATTATGCTAAAAAGTCCTGCTGTTTTAAAATTGTATATTTAAAAGCAAACTGGCATATTCACTTTTTTGTGTTTTGTTGTTTTTGTTAAATCGCGAACTTCCCAGGCGAACCATTGTACCTCGTGGTTATTATCTCTTAGTTCTTTATATTCCTATATTGTTTTGAGCAAAACTGTTGGCTTTTGCAGTAAAGTATATGTAATATATGTTATATTTGATCATGAAGTAGAAACTGTTTGTGTAAAATGTTTATTTATAACACATTCATAAAAATGATATTGTATTGAGTTCGTCTTTACTCATTACTTCGGATAAAGTCGAATTTTTACCACTTCCTCCCCGCCACCAACTTCCAGGGTAGATACATAATATGTGTTCTTATGGAAGTGAAACATGACGTTTCTAACTTTCAAAAATAAACAACGTGAAATAAAAAATCTCTCAACATTTATTCGGAGATCTTTTGTGAAGGCTTCATACTAAATTACATCTATAATGCTCATGAATTTCAACAAACCAATTAAAACGATAATTTCAATTAGAAAGCAATTACCCGCATCTAAAAATCTCACGGAATTTAAGCAATACAATATTCAAACACAATCGTTTTAAGGTGTGCGGTAAAAATGCCTTATGTTTAAAACAGCCAGAGAAAAAATGCCAGAGGTAAAGTGGTAAAAATGCCAGAGGAAAAAAATGTCATAGGTAAAAATCGCAAATGTTATAGACAAATAGTGTATTTGAGCAATAATCAATAGGATATTTACGAAAGTCTTGTATGCGATACTTTTAGTCAATAGCATTTACTTATTTGCCTACACCTCAATGTGTTGATCAGTTTTATTAACTTCCAGAAATATCACATTTTTTTCAAAATTTTAATTTTATTTTTTTTTGTTTAAAAATTCACGCTCATTAAATCTCAATCGGTTAACATAATCCCCATCTGTTTGTTTGCCACATATCTTTAAAAAAATTAGTGTCCACAAAAAAAGATTCCAATATAACAATTAAAATCCAATACTTTTAAAGGGATTTTAATAGGTTTTTTTTCATGACTGCATGACACACGCAAATCCCTATTAATAAACGTGAATAAAGTAAAAAAAACAAAAAAGTCACAGTTTAAATTTATTATTGAGATGATAAAAATTATAGAAAGTTCAATTACATAAAGTCATTAGTAAAATAAGAATATTATAAAATTCATCAAATACTCATTATCCTAAGCAATAATCCTAAAAACTCTTCATTTAACGTCTATCTATGGCATGTTTTCGTCTGGCTTTATTTACCACTTTACTTCTGGCATTTTTTCTCTGGCATTTTTGCCTAAATTCAATTTTAACGAATATACTTATTTTGGGTTGCATTATTTTCCTTGTACCAAGAATTCCATCTATAGCTTTTGTCTCGAAATGTTCGACCATGTTTTATACATTTTTACAGGGAAATATACAAACCACAGGTGGTAAGCGTGTGGCTATGATATTAATTAGTGAAAACATCATTTTGAATGATAAATAATCATATTATAACGAAAAATTAACTTTTCTGAAAAAAAATATTTCACTATCAAATATATATATAACAAGGTATGCTACTTAAAATCAGCCCAAAACGGGGTGCATCGCTTTGAACAGCCATATCTTCATCAATTGTGCAGCGATTTTCACGATCTCGGTCTTATTCAACGCAGAAATGAATTTCCTTTCTGGAAATGTATATGTCTTGCAATATTTTTACAAATGCTTGGTCAACTTTTAAGAAATAACACGATACACAACACGCATGACCCAGTTGACAGTGATCATGCATTCTTTATGAATGAAATCTCCAGTTGTAAAGACACACCTCCGCATTGGACCAATGAAATCACTCGTATGTTTAAAATGTCAGTTAGTTGAAATGTATGTAAACAAAGGTTTCAAACGGCGCTGGACAGTTAGTCTTGATGCAGAATGTAACGACAAGAACGGTTATAATGTTTTTTCATACGTTTTATTGAATTATGGTATCGAACTGCATGAACTTTGTAGGGAAGTTGCCCTTTACTCCGTGAAGATTTCAGTCTAAAAGACAGCATGATCACTGTCAACTGGGTCATACGAGTTGTGTATCGTGTTATTTCTTAAAAGTTGACTCAGCATTTGTAAAAATATTGCAAGACTTATACATTTCCAGAAAGGAAATTCATTTCTGCGTTGAATAAGACCGAGATCGTGAAAATCACTGCACAATTGATGACGATATGGCTGTTCAAAGCGATGCACACCGTTTTGGGCTAATTTTGAGTTGTATACCTTGTTATATATATTTTTGATAGTGAAATATTTTTTTTCAGAAAAGTTAATTTTTCGTTATAATATGATTATTTATCATTCAAAATGATGTTTTCACTAATTAATATCATAGCCACACGCTACCCACCTGTGATAGAAACAAAGGGATGCGAAACTCAAATGAAGCGAAGAACAAGCTAACGCGTTGTTACGCAAAACGGAAACGAGACTTGCGACCCAACGAGACTTCGCGCGACGAGGTAAATTTTCACAGCCGCTATTTTGACAGAGAGACCTTGACACAGCGATCAAGTCAGATTAGGATAACAAATTAACCAAGTGTTGCCAACAAAGAAGTATTCTTTGCAAAGGTTTGGTGAATTTGAGACATCTTATTGTTTTATTTGTTTTCGACTATGCTTTGTATTCACTTATAAAAACAAAGGTGGGTAGTTTAACCAAATCATGCGTATCATTGTTTACACTTCCATAATCCGGTAAACATATGTCGTGGCTTTTTTTTCAAAAGGCTTGGTCAAATACAACTCTATACTATTCATTTTGGTATTCTTAGAAACGTTACATTTCAATGCATAGTGTGGTGAAAACTTAATTTGAAAAATCATTATTTTATAATCGCTTAAAGATTATAGAATTTTAGTCATTTTTTTTATTTTGTAATCACTATCAGTGTTATCAACGTATGTCGCAGCTTTTTTCGAAAGGCTCAGTCAATACTATCCCTATATTAATCTTGTAGGTATCTTTACAAACGTTACATTTCAATGCATTGTGTGGCGCAAATTTTATTTGTATTATTTGCAAATTCATGATTTTGAATGAGCACAAAGACCATACGATTTTAGTTTGTTTTTTTATTTGTTACCACTATCAGTGTTATCAACATATGTCGTGGCTCTTTTCGAAAGGCTCAGTCAATACTAGCCCTATATTTATCATGTTGGTATCTTTTCAAACGTTACATTTCAATCCATTGTGTGGTGCAAATTTAATTTGCATTTTTTTTTACAAATTTCTAATTTGTATTAGCTCAAAAACAAAACAATGTTGGTCATTTTTTAAATTTTGTAACCACTTTCAATATGATCAACATATGTCGCAGCTTTTTTCGAAAGGATCAGTCAATACAAGCCCTATGTTAATCATGTTGTTAATTTTTCCTGTGTATAATTGTGTACGGTTCAATGAGCATATTTCCATACTTATGTTTCAAATTAATATTTTTATTTTTATTTTCAGTGAGCTGAAAAGAAGCAAAAGAGGGTCTCTTGCTCTTTAGACGAAAAGTTTGAACCCGCAAAGGAAAATGTCATGACGCCATCGAAACTTGGGCGTACAAACCCAGGTCATTTCCACATTAAGAACTGTTAATGGTTGAAAAAAATTGTGGACTTTAAATAGTGCTGACAAACACGGGTGATCACAGCTATGCCAAGGATACTGATACTGATTCAACACGAAAATTTGATTACTTTCTTTTCCTGAGACGTACCTTGACCATGTCAGCATTAAGATGATGCTACTACACATGTATATTTATGTCTACTTGATTAAGCAGTGGCGACAACAAACTTCACAAGCATTCAGACTTGCCTAAGACAAAAGAAAATTCAATCTGAATTAGTTTCAAATATTCAATAAATAAAATTAAACTGTTGCATTTTTTCATAAATGAACACATTCCAACAGTGAATATCTCTGCTAAACTCAAACGTGACTGTTAGATCTTTGATCATGTTAATCAAAATTCTGTTCCCAGAACTCATTATAAATATAAATTGTTCAAACTTGTTAAAACAAGATAATTTGGTATTTAATTTTAATAAGCTTTTTGTGTATTGCTGTAGGCTTTGAATAAATCTTCTGCATCACCATGTCAGGAGGAACTTCAGTCTTTTGTTGTTGAATAATAAATAGAAAATTGTTAGCCTTATTATTAAGTTCTATTTCACATTGCAAATAGTTACTTGTGCAAAATCTTTTTCAAACTTGTGATTTTTTCACATGCTATTTTAAATTATTTTCTCTAACTGAATGCTCATTACACTTAGTAGCATGAATGTATTGTTACACATACGTTTAGCATGTTACAGCTGTAGTGACATTTTAATAAGCTCTATCCTTAATGTGGTGTTTTTGAGCGTTGAAACAACAGTAAGTAAATGTCACGTTGTGTTTTTTTTTTTTAATATAAAATTGCGTTCATTGTTAAGTTTCAAAGAAAATAAAATAGTGCGCTATATGATACTCACTGCTCTGTAATCTTTCCCCACGCAAGATCCTTATCTTTTCCAGATAATGTGGATGAAAAATTTCCGCTAATCAACGCATGCTGCTCGATGTAAGCAGCTGCGAACACCTCCGTTTCTATTTTTGTCCAATTCGATTTTCTTTTTTCTCTTTTCTTCTCATAAAGCGTTACCGCATCCATTGTGAAAAGTAACAACTTAAACAAGTGCAGACGACACTTGGTGACAACACACTTACAAAAGCAGATGGGTAACATAAAACAACAAAGTAAAAATATTAAAGTTTAACCGTTAGAGTTGTTGTTGTTTGTTTACATGTTACCTCAAAGTTGGAGAGTTACAATCATTTTTTCACGTACGTACGATGTCAAACTTACGCAATGTTAGTAAAACGCACTTACGAAATGCGTACGTTATTCGTAACTTGTCAACTTACGCCAATACTTACGCAATACTTAAGTATTGTTAGTAAAACGGTACCCTGATTATAAATACTAAGTTTGACAAGGGGTTCAAGACTGTGTTATAGTTTTGACCATTACCATAGAAACTCTCGGTTCGAAAGAAACGCTTTTTTTGTTAAAGCAGTAAACGGCTACATTATGCAACGTAGTGTAATACCTTGAACAATTTACTCAAGTTAAAAATGTCCACATTAACGTGTAATATTTTTCAGTTAAGCGAGAAAATGTACTTGTTGATACTCTCCCAAGCACGTGTGAAAATATTTATCTCACTTTACTGAGAAAATACACGTAATTATCCCTTAAGCAAACTAGTATCAGTTACATAATAAACAATGGCTCGTAACGATTATTGAGACAAGTAAATTCCAATTGTTTCATGTCCAATCATAAGTTGCAAGAATGCTTTAAGATAATACAGACAACAACGTAATCATAGCTTTCACACTGTCTTGCATTGATTACGTAGTTAGACTACTACATGACATGCTAATCGTTGAATTCGATTGTCGATATTATATAGACTTAATGTTATTTCCTGTTTTCAAAGAAAGAACTTATATTTAAATTCATTGTAAAACATAGCTTTTGTAACGCAAATAATTGTATACTGCGAACAATTGTACAATCATGGGCTATTATTAGTGGATGCCGTCGGGTAAGTGACATCATGTGCATGGCAATTACGAACGTAAAATATCTATTGATAATGTGTCTCTAAATGTTCGGATACCAGTAATTTATTAAACATTATCCATTAACCCATTTATGCCTAGCGTCTAGAAAAAAGGCCTTCGCAAACAGCGTAGACCCAGATGAGACGCCGCACGATGCGGCGTCTCATCAGGGTCTGCGCTGTTTGCTTAAAGGAATTTATGTAAGAAATATTCTAAATATAGAAATAAATATACTAGACATTCCTTATTTTGGAAATACGTTGATCCAATTTAGAAGGATGGGAGAGTCCACTAGGCATAAATGGGTTAAACGAAAGGGACAGCTGCAACAAGATAGATCTTACACATTAATACGACAAAGCGTCGTCTAATACATGGCATTATCAATGAGCTTGTGCGTAAAGTGTCGTCCCAGATTAGCGCGATTTCCACCCGGACTGGATTTTCGTTTAAAAGAAATCTCCTTAAAACAAAAAAAAATCCAAAAAAGCGGAACGTGTCGTCCTTGCTTAGCTTGTGCGACCTACACAGGCTAATCTTGAACGGAAGTGCACGCGCATGCATGTAACCCCGTTTCCCAGGCTCAAACGTTAAGTCTTTGTCTACCGGAAATATTTATATTCATGACAATATGGTATCAGTTCTTGTGATGGATTTTTTTTCACTAAAAACTATTCCGTTTGTCAAACTATTTTGTATCAGATCAGCTCGTTTTTACGAAGGAGATTTACGAGTACATGTAAGAAACAGCACCATGATGCTAAACATGTATTGGCACTATATACAGATCACAGTAATATAAGACCAAATTATTTATTTATTGGTTAGTTGTATAAGAATGATATGATGTCAGTTTGTGTAGTGTTGATGAATTTTCGTCGAAATAGGACTCTTTCCATTGAATCCTGTTGCTCGAATCAATTTACGATTGGGTTGATGACAAGTTTACAACAGCTGTGGCACACATTATAGCGTGGTACAAATCAATCCTAATCGATAAAAAACTGTGTGCTACTCGAAACAAGTTCGAGCAAAAGAGATGTGAAGATCCTGACCGGGACTCAGATAACACTTGAAGCCATCCAAAACTTCGCGAAATTGAGCTAAATACATAGCAATATATAGGGTGGTGTTCTGACGTGAAACGTGTATTTAGCAATTCAATTTACTCGATCTGTGCAACCTAACGAGACATTTTCACGTATGCATGATGACAAATGGCAAAACATGATCTCGTATGCCAACCCAAGCTCACAATTTACCGGCGAATTTAAAACAAACGTGCATGTGAAAATTATGTATCTATGCAACCACCAATGCACTTGAGATCTTACATTGCTTGAAATAAGAACATACACCTTGCCTCTGCGGATTGAAACCGGGCGGTTTTGAAACTCAAGGGTAAAAGAAAGACGGTGCTTGCTTTTTTAAGAACCCAATAAGGTTTAAACAGAATACCATTTCTTATTTGAACGTCATTTCTATCTTTGTGTAAGATTTATCTCCTTTATAATGTGTCTCAAAGATCAAACCAAATATAACGAACATTCCGCATAGCGAGAGGCTAGCATGTATGCTGATAAGAGACCTACACATGTATTTGTAAATCTTTGTTTATTCAAGATCGCTTTATAAAACACCTGGAAGTATTATATATATATCAACAAACATTAAAAACATATCAACATGTACATAATACTACATATGCCAATAGTACTTCTATTTTTTTAAATGAACTTGAAATACTATTATTGTAAATGCTCTTGTTAACAATTAAATAATTCAACAAAACTATCCATGTTAATGCTAAAAATGTCACTGTTTTCAGTACAGTTAAAGAACAGTAGAAACGCGATACAACGAATAGTAAATGGAGACACGGAATAGTTCGTAGTATCGCATACTTCGCAACTTTCAAATGTTAAAGCATTGTGTAGATTATGTCGTAATATTACCACCCAGCTGTAATGAAACATGTTGTGTATGTTTCTGTTTGATTTATAAATGCGACTTAATAAAACATGCATCACATTTGATATTTTATTATCCCCACGCTTTTTGAAAAAAAGGTGGGGATATTGTGGTTATCTCCGCCGTCCGTCCGTCCGTCCGTCTGTCTGTCTGTCTGTCTGTCTGTCTGTCTGTCTGTCTGTCTGTCTGTCTGTCTGTCTGTCTGTCTGTCTGTCTGTCTGTCTGTCCGTCCTGGCCACTATCTCCTCCTACACTAAAAGCACTAGAACCTTGAAACTTACACACATGGTAGCTATGAGCATATGTGCGACCCTGCACTATTTGGAATTTTGATCTGACCCCTGGGTCAAAAGTTATAGCGGTTGGGGTGGGGCCGCGTCAGAAATTATCACTCATTTTTTTAGGTTATTTTACATTTACTTCTTTATTTCTACACCGATTCACTTCAAATTGATACTGGACCTCTCTTATGACAATACGGTCAATCTCAACCATGCATGGCCCCATTCCCAACCCTGGGGCGCCCCGCCCACATAGGCCACACCCACCAAAAATTTCCATTTACTATAATTTTTTCATTTCTACACGGATTCACTTCAAATTGATACTGAACTTTTGTTATGACATTAGGGTCAATCTCAACTATGCATGGCCCCAATCCCAACCCTGGGGCGCCCGCCCACATAGGCCACACCCACCAAAAAATTCCATTTACTATAATTTTTTCATTTCTACACGGATTCACTTCAAATTGATACTGAACTTCTCTTATGACATTAGGGTCAATCTCAACTATGCATGGCCCCATAACCAACCCTGGGGCCCCGCCCACATAGACCACACCCACCTAAAATTGCCTTTACTATAATTTCTTCATTTCTACACCGATTCACTTCAAATTGATATTGAACTTCTCTTATGACAATACAGTCAATCTCAACTATGCATGGCCCCATTACCAATCCTGGGGCGCCCCGCCCACATAGACCACACCCACCCAAAATTGCCTTTTACTATAATTTCTTCATTTCTACACCGATTCACTTCAAATTGATACTGAACCTCTCTTATGACAATACGGTCAATCTCAACTATGCATGGCCCCATTACCAACCCTGGGGCCCCGCCCACATAGACCACACCCGCCCAAAATTGCCTTTTACTATAATTTCTTCATTTCTACACCGATTCACTTCAAATTGATACTGAACTTCTCTTATGACAATACGGTCAATCTCAACTATGCATGGCACAATTACCAACCCTGGGGCGCCCTGCCCACATATGTCACACCCACCCAAAATTGCCTTTTACTATAACTTCTTCATTTCTACACCAATTCACTTCTAATTGATGATGAACTTCTCTTATGACAATACGGTCAATCTCAGCTATGCATGGCCCCATTACCAACCCTGGGGCACACCTAGGTCAAACATTCGGCGTGGGGATACGCGTCGGCCTCTGCCGCGCCATTTCTAGTTTATACTTGTTTATTTGTTGTTTAATGCTCAATATTCGGTCAATATATGTTGCTACTTTGGTTAAACTATATTTGTTATGAACTTAATATAATATCAGAGAACAGTTGTTAGTGTCACAAGTTTGTTAGTTTAAACGTATTTATTTCTTTTGGCAAACACAGTGTACATCAAGTAATTTACAATACAATCAGTATAATAAAAGGATTGAAACGAAAGAAATAAATCTTATATAGTTTCTCTCCTTGCAGTAATAGTTACGCAATTAAAGTTTGTTACAAAAACATTTATTGTTTTGTATTAAAAGGTCTAATAGTGTCTCCACTTGTCTCCAAAATATTCAATATAAGCATTTTAAACGGAAATAACATGTTAAGATTTCATATCACTCATTTAAGTCTTTAAACTTTATGTCTTTGAATAATCCTTATTAAAATATTCTTGAAGTGAACTCATAGAAAACACGGTTGGTGTCGGTATTGAAGAGATATATCCGGTGAGGCTTAGAACTTGAAAGAAGGCAAACTTAAGTTTTGTGTTCGTGTCGAACAATATATACTTTCTCATTCTTGGCATTACCATGTGTTATATTATACAGAATCATCATAATTGCATTTTGTACGCACTTTCTCTAAATTTAAAGAGTTATGTGTAAACACAGGTTTTTAACAAAAATTGCATTTATGCTAACTGCTGAAAAAAAGTTCTCATTCTTCCCATTATTTCTTGTCATTGTTATAAAAAGATTGCTTAACCCTTACAGTGCGGGAACCGAGTTGTGAAGGCCTTTGCAAACAGTTTGGATCCAGATGAGACGCCACAGAACGTGGCGTCTCATCTGGATCCAAACTGTTTGCTATTCTGATAGTATTCTTTGAAAAAAAATCGAAGAAAATGCTAATTTTAGAAATTTAGCAGACGACATTTTAGCAGACGACAAATTTCCCAGCATGCAAAGGGTTAAACGCTTACAAAGTGTTTTTTCCATCGGTCTTAATTTAGATTTGGATGCTACAGTATCGAATTTTAGAAAAGGCTGCGACACTTCTACTGGTTGGCGAGGATTTTCCGGACAGTAGTATTTTCCTGACGTTTGACAAATATTCTTAATTCGCAATCTCTTTTTGTGTTCTTTTACTCAAACAAATGTAGTAAGCATTTAGATAGATTTATTGGTCTTAAAAAAGAAAATTCCTTCCACCAAAAAAAAGGAAAATAATTATCGCTGTAGAAAACCGGGCTTTATGAAGGTGCGGAAAGTGCATTCCGCACAGGTAATCAGAGTCGACACTTTCAGCTTTATGGAATTTATCACTTCATTGTATCGTTTTTTTTCTAAACAAATAAAATTATAGGCGGGAAGTGTCGTACCTGATAAACCAGTACGAACAAAGACAGGCAGTCCCAAATTGCAGTTTGACCGAAGCAGATGGCTGATGTCCATGTTCAATTAGGGGCTGATGGCTGGTCGAAAAAAAGCCTTTAGAACCGAGGTGGGTTTTCCCATTTTTTATATTGAAACGAGCATTTTTATAGAATGTATTATGCAGTATAAACTTCAAGATCAAAGATCACACCTTGGCAAGAAGTGTATAAATAAAAATTAGTTTCAATCCAAATTGGTTGTGTGTAACACATAGGAGTGAAATAATTCGATTAATATACATTTTGTATGTCGCGAGCGGTCCATATTTAGCACGTGCGATCCATTTAAGGAAATTGTGACCGGTCTGTCCACACTCGTTTGGTCGTATTTTACGGATCTAAACCATTCATTTAGACAAAGACGGGCAAATTTATGTAAGGAACAATATATCAGAAAATAATCGTACACGATGATACGTACATACATTAAGATGAAAACGACCATATGGAATACTATATTTTATTTCTTTTCAATGCCTTCCTGTTAACATAAAGTATAGGAAACACTTTTATTTTTATTTACAATAGAGCTTAAATGCCACGACAATGTTTTGAATTCAAATAAATGTGCCTTAAACCATAATTGACGTGTCTTACGACAAGCACCGTCGGTTTTCCAAGGTGCCTGTACCACGTGACTTTTTCGGCTATGTGTGGGACAATCGGATGTCAACAAACCATCGCTTCAGGTAGCGTTGTTGATAATTTCTTCATCATTTCAAAACCATTTTCAAAAAAACAAAGACGAGAGCCCGGTCATTGTCAAATACACAACTGTGTTAAGTTTGCGCAAAATTAATTTAGTATTTTTTCCAAAAAGTGCAACCGCGCGTTTGAAAAGACACGAATTGAAATTGAAAAGTGGTATATTTTTTATTCAATCAACAAAAACGTTCATTGTAATATTGTCGAAGGTTTAAAAAATAGGGCGGACATTGTAATTCTTCATAGAGAAGCTACATACATTGTATGTTTGCACAAATACTTCTGATTCGGAGAGTGTGCTTAAAAATGCAATAATGCTATGTGTGGGACACGTTTTTGAAATGCTATGTGTGGTATGCAAGGATTTTCCCGTCAGTTCTGCATTAATCTGAACATAGTTTTGTAAGAATCTAAAACATATACTTCAGTCTGTACTGAAAATATATCAAATTAACCAAATGTTACATGATGAAATACTGAAGTAATTGTGTAATGTTTAAACATGGGGTGATTTGTTCCACAACCTGTCAGCGTGTTGGCAGGATTGATGCGCGAAAATTAGATAACATGCCAGAACGACAACTGAACACCGTTTTCGCGTGTTTATGTATTGGCGACTACTCAAACCTGCCAACAAGCCAGAGTGACAATTCAGAGGCGTTAACATGCCAGAAATGAGAACAAGACGATAATCTTTTAGTCGTCGTCGTTTAATACGCTTTATGTTGTAATTGACTTTATGAAATTGTGGTTTTATTGAAAGACTTCATATGATCCGCCCTTTAAGGAAAACTGAGGTAAAATGCACTTGCGTTAAGAATAACCCCGGAATAGCCTGTGCAGACTGCACGGGCTAATCAGGTTGACACTTTCCTCCTATATTGGATTCTCATTAAAATGTAAAATTCTATAAAAACGGAAAGTATTATCCTCGATACGTCCGCACGGCTAAACTTGGACCACACTGTACACACATTAAGCCCTTTTTTTAAGAAGCTCGACCGATATGTTTTATAAGCTTAATGAAATCCAACAGCTTGTCAATTAATGCCGATAGACCGCATAGTCTACAAATGCGACAACGATGATGCTTTTTTTCTCGATGCTATTTAAATCTCCCACGCTGCTGCTTTGGCATCATTTCATAGATTTCAATTTTTTGCGAACCACATACATATCAGAAGCAACTATTATCCCATTTCTTGAAGGGGCCTTTTCACGTTTTGGTAAATTGACAAAATTAAAAAAGTTGTTTCAGGTTCACAAATTTTCGTTTTAGTTATGATATTTGTGAGGAAACAGTAATACTGAACATTTAACGCGCTCTAAAATATCCATTATATGCATCTTTTGACGATTTAAAAATCTGAAAATTATAAAGCGTTGCAACGCAAAACGACTGAATAACTTGGAGAGTTCTGTTGTTGACGTAATATTTTGTGATACTGTGGACTCCAGGGGTCAGTGGTTCGAGCCTAGTTGAGGGTTACTTTTTTCTTTTCTTTTAAAATTGTATTGTTGTTTTTTTACTGGAGCTTTTTAGATCCAATGTTTACATTTATCAAAATTAAGTCTTTAATGCCAAACTTCAATACATGCCAAAATCTGAGAAAAGGCCCCTTTAAAAGAAGTCGACCGAAGAACCTCATAAGAGTACCGTAGATAACATTGATATGTACGTTTCTGGTACCGGTATACCATATTTAGCCTATTAATCCTCTTTTTTCGATTGACGCCATTACTACAGCCAATCAATATCAGAAGGGGTAATCACGTGATAGTCAAGATGGCGACGTTCATGCCAAGACAGTTATTTTTCGCCGTATTATACCCTTTATTACTTTTGTTTATTTTTTTAAATGACGCTCACTTTCCAGCCATATCAGTAAAACGGTGATTAGCGTTGATTTCGTATTTAAATTCGCTGTATATCTCGACTTTACTCCCCGCAAATTTTCTTAGTGGAGCCCTTATTAGGTCATCCCGCTAAGAAATTTCGCAGCGAGTAAAGTCGAGATGTAAAGCGAATATTACTATGAAATAAAAGCCAGTAACTTTCTTCCTAATATGGCTGGAAAGTGAGCGGAATTAAAAAAAATAAATACAAGTAATAAAGGGTATAAAACGACGAAAAATACCTGCCTCGGTTTGGACGTCGCCATCTTGTTTGTCACGTGATTACCCCCTCTGATATTAATCTAAAGTAAAGAACATAAGCAAGTAAAGAAGGGCGCTGTGTATTTGAGGTCTAAAATGTTGCATACCGGGTACGGTAAGACGTAAAACACATTGGACAAATATTATTCTCCTTCGCACCTTATACGCATCAAATCGCAAACATAAAACCAGCTTATACTGGTTTTACAAATCGCTGACCGATACACTCGGATACACTCTCACCTTTCGGCCTTTGTTCCTTGGTCGCTTAGCATAAACAACAATAGATTGCTGGACAATGTTACGTTGACATCTATTATTCATAATTTTTCGTTTTCATATGTCGGTTTTATAAACCGATTGTGACAGTTGTGAAAAAGGATTCACACGTATATAAATTAACCGATTGTGATAGATTTACCACAAACGTTGTTTATTTAAGTACTTTGATATATATATATGTGCATTAAGCGCACTCAAAGTACTTTAGTTTAAGAGGTCGGATCAGGAAAACAGAGTACCAGTAGGTAAGTACTGATTTATCATTTATATTCATGTTTGTTATTTAACAAATGGTCAACATGAACGATAACAGAAATGATATTTTATAGATGTCGGTAAATGTAAATCATAGACTGGAAATAACGCTATCAAAACAAAAACACTTATCAAGCAATACAGACAATAAATGCTTAGGTAACGAATACCGATGAAGACCGAACAATATCCGATAAACTCTTCACAATTATATCGAATCGAGCCATTGTAAGGGAGGCTCGGGTAGCGAGAAACGAACATGTTCGGACTAAACTTTAAGGCCTACATGTACACATGAAGAAGCTGTTATTATCAAACCGGCCGCAGGCCATATCCTATTCGCATAAAAGCGATAAACCTTTCAGTAACAACAAGTCATACATGTGTACATTTCCTGCTCGGATGAACATACTTTTTGCCGGATAAATTTTTTAATTTAGAACAGGTATATATATTTCATTTCTTAAATCTACTTTTGCAATTTACGATAAGCAGAAAATTTAAATGATGGAATGAAAGGAAAACACAACGTACATACAAACAGAATACACGTTTTACTTATATATATGGACATGCGATTTTTAAAGCTTTTGCTACATATAGGATCGGGCACGAGTTGTCATATCATACCATATTTTATTAAACGAGTACAGGAATTTTGTTAGTAAGCGAGCCTTTGGCGCGCTTACTAACGAATTTCCTGGACGAGTTTAATAAAATATGGTATGATATGACAACGAGTGTCGGATCTTTTTTATCACATGCTTTTAAATGAGCAAATTAAAAAATTAAATAAATATTAACGCAAACATAATGATAAATCCCGAATGTTGTTTACATTTCGTGACGTCATTTGACGTTGCAACGTCATTTCAGCAAAATAACAAAATTCGATTGGTCAATAAACGGAAACTAAGCCAATTAAAACGCTTAAAAATGTTGTATTACGCATGTGTAATATAAATAGAATAAAAGGTTAGTGTTGATTATAGATCAGGTTTATCATGCGAGGCTTAGAAAACAAAAAGCACGATATATATGTGCCGAGCATGATAAACCTGATCATAATCAACACTAATCTATTATTCTATTTATCCCACTTTTTATTTTGTAAACCTTTTTGTTGAAACAAAATTAGTTTGACTGGATAATTTCGCTGGATTTATGACGTCATTTCGTCGAAATATTGACGTCATTTCCTGCCGTTGATTATAGATGATATTTAATCAACCGAATTCGCTGTAAAATGGGATAAAAAAAAATGTAATGGTTGTATTACATGGGAAACAGGGTATAGCATTTGATAAAACATAAAATCACTCAATGTAAGAATGAATCGTTGATTTTCATATCATTTAATTCATCGCATAATATCTCCTCACTGATAAGTTTGTTTACTACTTAATTCGTAATCAGAAGGCTAATTAGTTGTTAATGAACTTACAAGTAATTTCGCTTTACTTAACAGTGAACAGTCATGTGTTTCCGACTTTAAATACAAGTATTAAATAAAATAAGTTGTTACTTAATATTAATTCGCGTTTAATTTCCTACTTCAATTGTGTATTAAGCAACATAGAATAAAACGACGAAGTGAATAATTACGTAAAACGTGAAAACTTTGAAAACTGTTGGATTGCTGTAAAATGGCATGACTATGATATATGCACATAGGCAACTGTGCAATTTATTGAATTAATATATATAATGTACGTTAACCAACTTAATTAAGTTGCTATGAAAAATATTGCCAATTTCAACGAATCGTAACCATTTATATAAAGTGTACTGTACCTTGCAGGTATCGAAACCAACTTTTTTTACGGAATGTTTCGCTAACTAGGCGTCATATTTATCTTTAAATTATTTTTAACAGAACACATTTATACAATATTATAAAGTTGCTGACATGACTGAATGCACCATGTCATACTTTTACACTAAATCTCGGTGTTCTATAAAACTAAATACACTGATCAACTGAGGAAAAGTGTTTTTTAAGCTAGTTGCCCGGGCGAACCACAACATTTTTAAATTAAATTTGCCAGACCTAAATTTCCTCGCTCTGGGCGAACGAGGAAACGCTAATTTCTATCCCTGTCTCGCAAAACATTTATTTATAAACTTTCATCTAAATGACCAGTTTCGGTACGTTAAACATTATATAGGCAATAAATAGAACATTGACCACTACAAATGTTCTGACATCGATTGCGCATGCAAAATAATGACTCTACGTCACCGCCCGGTTTAACACAGCGAGGTGAATAGTGCGGTAGTGCTTTATTGTTCTTAGATCTTGGCATTTGTTGAAATAACAAAGTGATACATTATTATTTTAAATATTTAAACAACATTCGTAGGAAACAAAATTCAAAGTGTTATTAACACTTTGAATTGTGTAGCGAACACATGTTTTTAACTTAATATGTTTCCACGAGAATTATATAATTTATGTCGTCGTGACAGTGATGTGAAAATTATTTATTATTCATGCGTTAATACACATACTGTATGGCACAGTTTAAGATATTAGAAAAACAAAACACACTTCTTGCCCAATGGATAACAATGGTAGCCAGGGAGCCCCAAACTGTACAATTTGGGACAGTCCGACTGGTCAGTATTTGTTTCAAAGTGCCCTATGTGGGGTTTTCTATTTATTAAATGACGCCATTTTTATATTTGCAGAAAGGCGGACGTTCGACGTATACGTTGATTCTACATTTGTTCGGGTCTCGGTCTGTGTAAGAAACTCTTCAGTGGCACGCGTAAGTCCTCGATTGTAAAACAGCGAAAATAGCTCTGTGCAGAATGAAGACAAGTTTGGATGATGTTCGTACCTTACTCTTTTGGAAGGCGGTTTTCGCAGAATTTTTAGGAACTTTCATTCTCGTGGTTGTCGGTATTGGGTCAACAGTGCAAGGCTGGACAGCTGACCCATTGGACATTGTTCAGATCGCCCTGTCATTCGGGCTTGGCGTCGCCACCAGTGTGTGGATCATTGGCCACATCAGCGGCGGCCACATTAACCCGGCCGTCACATGTGCCATGCTCATCACAAGGCGCGTCAGCCTCATCCGCGCCATCCTCTTCATCGTCGCTCAATCCATTGGCTCCATCGCCGGCGCCGGAATCCTGAAGGCGTTGACACCCGACTTCCAGATTGGCGGATTGGGAACGACAACCCTCAACACCGGTGTCACTATTGCTCAAGGTTTCGGGATCGAGCTTGTGATCACAATGGTGCTTATACTGACGGTGTTCGCCGCCTGTGACAGCAAGAGGACGGACCTCGGCGGCAGTTTCCCACTTACCATTGGCTTTGCTGTTACTATCGGCCATCTTTGGGCGGTGAGCGAAATTTTCCAAATAGTAATTAGCATTACATTTAAAAAAAACTTCAATAGAGACATTTTCTAATTTTCCGATTTTGGAAAAATAAGTTGTCATCTCTTCATATTTTGTTCGACCGATCAGCGTTGTTCTATCTTTATCAAACCGTGTGCTCCAAGTTTGTGCAATATTGTTAAGTGTGTTTTGTAAGACTAGATTCAGATTTTTTAAGTTGCAATTTTACTGCGAATAACACACCATAGTACTGTCAACTGTCAATATGAAATGGCTTTACTGTCCAATGAAATAAGCGGCCACCGCAAATTATTATAAATACTGAGTTAAAACTTCTAAGAAATTCAGACCAAGCAATTGGGACATAATTAAACTCACAATGTTTCAGATGAATTTGTAATATCGCAGCGTAGTAGTTGTTTCAAAGTTCTGTATAAATACTTGGTAAGAAAATTTTACCACCGTAACTTATAGTGCACATATAAACATAATATTAAACAAACGGTAAGATTTTTCGCAATTATTTTTAGCCGATATTTGTTTTATAAATTTTATCTGATTCAAAGTTATTGTGTTTTTTTTACCCCAGGTATGTAGCTTTTGTTACATTGTCCGGTAATGTCCAGTTTCACCCGGTCAGTTTTGTTTAAACGAGAGCTCTATAATTACTGGTATTATGCTTCTTAAGCACGAACCGAGATATTCGCGTTTTGTAACAATATCCAGGGATAGAAATTAGTGGTTGCCAGTTCGCCCATGGCGTGTAGAGTAAGGTCCGGACAAGTCAATGTCAAATTTGGTAGTCCGTCCGGGTAACTAGCTTTTTAAAATGCTTGAAACAATTTTGCAGCAGTTTATCAATTTATTGTTAAAAAGCACGAAACTTCAGGCTAATAAAAGGGGAATAATTCATTGAGTCATGATAGTAATTTTATAATTTTGTCTGATTTTATTAGCGAGACTGTTTTCAAAGAAAACCCGAGCTATTGTCATAGCCAGCTCGTCCGCCGTCCGCCGTCCGCCGTCCTCCGTCCACCGTAGGCGTCGTGCTAAAACCTTAACATTGACTCTAAAATCAAAGTGCTTCCACCTACAACTTTGAAACTTCATATGTAGATGCACCTTGATGAGTTCTACTCGCCACACCCATTGTTGGGTCACTATGTCAAAGGTCAAGGTCACTGTGACCTCTAATATGAAACTTTAACATAGGCTCTAAAATCAAAGTGCTTCCACCTACAACTTTTAAACTACATATGTATATGCGCCTTGATGAGTTCTACACTCCACAACCATTTTTGGATCACTAGGTCAAAGGTTAAGGTCACTGTGACCTCTAATACCAAACTTTAACAAAAACCTTAACATTGCCTCTAAAATCAAAGTGCTTCCACCTACAACTTTGAAACTTCATATGTAGATGCACCTTGATGAGTTCTACACGCCACACCCATTTAGGGTCACTAGGTCAACGGTCAAGGTCACTGTGACCTCTAAAAAGAAATTCTAACAAGCTTTCGCAGCCGAGCATGGCACCCGTTATGGGGTGCTTTTGTTTTGTGAACATATTTGCTAGGTAATTACTGCGTGTACGTTTATCTGAAATATTAATTGATAGAGCATAACCGGGCAAATACACGAACATTAACACATGAAACTGTACAGTAAGTCAGTTAACTCATATACTTATTTTAATGTTCCATTTAATTTCATACGAGCAATATGATTAATATAAACAGGGAGGTAAGTCAATTTTAAAGTCTTATGTATGCAAGCAACACTTGTGTTATCTTAATTACTAATATGAAACAGTATTGCACTTTGTCAATTAATTTCAATAGATGCATGTTATAATAAGCGTTTTAACCAGTGTATGTTAAATGCTTTTTTACATTAATGGTTATTGGGAAACTGCGTCAAATAGTGGCCAAAGAAAACGTCACAATTAGTTTTGGACAAAGATTTATTGATATATGATTGGTAAGAATTATCCATTTGTTTCAAAACTTTATTCAATTTGGTTCCTTGTTGAAGGTGGAGTATACTGGGTCCAGCATGAACCCCGCCAGAAGCCTGGGACCAGCAGTCATCATGGATATCTGGACTGACCACTGGGTAAAGAGCGAGGTTTAGGTTTATAATCATTGCAACAATAAAACTCAAGTATCTGGGTTGGCTTTACAAAGTTTAAAGGCATAAATGTGGCGTTTTCATGATGTTCACATGTTAAAAAATGATCAAATATTCTGCCATTTAACTATTCTGAAGCACTCAAGTTTTATGCCACATTTTTCTTTCTATACATGACCATTTCAACTATACGAAATTGAGAATCATGTCCACACTATTCTGTCTATTCAAGTATATAAATATGTTGTTGTTTTTTCTTTTATATAGAACTACGTTTTATAGCGACACGACAATATTCATTTGCAACATCGACAATACAAATAACAATGGTAACATCTTATTTCAGATCTACTGGGTTGGACCAATCACCGGAGGGTTGCTGGGAGGGCTACTATACGACAACCTCCTGGCCTCAAACGCGTCCCTTAGGAAGGCACGTGACCTCCTTATGGCGTCGCATTTCGATGACGGGAAATACCCGGAGCAGAAACCCAACATCCGGGTTATTGACACCGAACAGGGAGAAAAAGGCGATGGTGAAGTATTGATAAGTAACTCCTTTTGACGTCATCTTTTGACGTCGTAGACCGTTTTAAAGAGTTTTATCAAGTTGCCATTTTATTTTAGAGTTTGTTATGCTCGCAAAGTGTATAAAGCATAAAATGCCAATTTTTTGTTTGAAATTAAAGTAGTTGACTGTTTCTGCGTCTGATATAGTATCTGGTCAACATTTGGTAGCTGTCAATTTCGTTTAATTGAATTGTTCTGTTGTTTTTTTTCTGTGCGCCGTGTTTGTCTTTGTTTATATTTGGTTTACATTCGGACGTGCTTGCAGTACTGTTATTAACACGACAGAGTTATAAATTTTTTATCATGATGATGATGACTTTGTTTCCATGATATTCAGAAACACTTGTTGATTTTATAGAAAAGTTTCCTGATGTTTTTATATTTATAGTGTGTGGATGTTTTTGTAATCGTGAAGCTTTAGTGTATTTTAGTCATATGTTGATACTAGAGTGCATGTATTGTGTTTACGACATTGCCATGACATTGATGTATTATGTGAACCATAAACGTTTTTAAGCCGCAGCTATAAAAACATAATTGTAAATAGTTTGCACATATGTTCATACATATATATATATATAAACTGAGTTATACTATTCTTTAAAATTCTATATTTTGAAGTAACTTATAAAAGGTAAAGACAATAATTGGAGTTAGGCATATAACCATAGACAATCATATATGAAAGTGTAAATTTTCTTAATTTAACAACATTTATTTTACTGTTTGACATGTATATATTTAATGATATAACAAGTTGTCATCTTTCTGCGTTAAAGGTTTAAGGTAAAATAACATTCACCTTTACCGTCTTTTAGTAACCTTACTGGACTTAATTTGCTCATTTTTCTGCTGACTGTTTGATCTCAAAGAAATAATATTTTTGGGAAAAATCAACGTGGATATTGGAAACATATTTTGTGTTATTGTTTGTTATATTGCGTGAATTTCGTACATAGCAGGAGTGGCTGATGGGTATTATCTGTTTATATTTTACCCAGATTTAGCTTTCATCAAGACTGTTGGTTTTGTAATATACAAATGCATTTATATTTTATTAAATTTTATTATAAAATGAGAAATGTCTTTGTTACATATGTATTCAGAACACACTCTTCAATACATGCTATCGGACCGTGTCGGAATTGTCCATTTATGCCTAGTGGACTCTCACATCCTTCTAAATTGGATCATTTTTCCCAAAATTTGGGATGTCGAGTATAATTATTTCTATATTTAGAATATTTCTTACAGAAATTCCTCTAAGCAAACAGCGCAGATCGTGATGAGACGCCGCATCATGAAGATGAAAAAGAGAGATAATCCCAGCTGGTCATCCAACCAGCTGGGAGTGAAACCCCTTGTTATTAAAAATGCAGCGTCGAAAGATACCAAAGAGAGGGCCTAAGCTACTGTAGCTGGTAGTCTGTTCCACACTGAGATGGTTCTGGGGAAGAAACTGAACTGACATCCGATGATGTTGAGTAGTGTTTGTATGCTAAGCTATACATGTTCCGACGTGTCTTCATCTGGGTCTATGCTGTTTGCCAAGGCCTTTTTTCTAGACGCTAGGCATAGATGGGTTAATTGTCCACTTTTTATAGCATGAATGTGTGGTTGGAAAGTTGCATCTTGCATCTGCACAAATATGAACAAATTTAAACGAAACGTCAACGGCGCTATGTATGTTTGTGTTTCGAAGTTTATGAGGTCTTACCGCGTCTGAGGCTGCATTTTATGAGGAATTGGAGAGCGTCCCAGCACTCCTTCGTAATTTACTTTTTGTCTTCCGAAATTTGGGATACATTTCTTGTTATAGCTGCGATTTCAAGCTATGTGTGTGTTACTAAAACAATTTGTTTTTAATTTTGGAATGGTCATGTGTTGTGGAGGGAAGCCGGAGTACCTGGAGGAAACTCCACCGGCCAAAAAGTCAAATGCGCCGGGAGCGGGGATTTAACCCGGGTCGCCGATTGAGTAGCGCGCGTAGACACCACTGCTCTAGCCGGTCAGTCATCAACTGCATTGGCAGTAAAGAAATCTTATTACGGCACGTGGTGCTTTATTAATGACAAGGGAACAATAAAAATCTGACCACCTGTTAATCAAACTCTCATCTGAATATCGAACGACCAATCAGCATTAAAGGGACATTTTGACGTTTCGGTAAAATGACAAAATACAAAACTAATTCCGAATCGCAAATTTTCGTTGTAGTTATAACATTTATTTACGAGGAAACAGTTAAACTGAACATTTACCATGCTCTAGAATAGCCATTACCGGTATATGCATTTTTTTGGCGATTTAAAAATCTGAAAATTATAAAACGTTGCAACGCGAAACGATTGAATAATTTGGAGAGAGTTCTGTGGTTGTCGTTATATTTTTCGACACTACGAGAATTGCTTTTACAAAGTATAAAAAAATTACTCATCATATGAGTAAGAATGTTAAAGTGGTTTAAGCGTTAGACTTTTACTCCAGGAGTCAGTGCTTCGAGTCCAGTTGAGGGTTACTTTTTTCTTTCTTTATTTTTATATATATATTTTTTACGGGAGCTTTTAAGATCCAATGTTTACATTTATAGCATTTGACGACAAACTTTAATATCTGTCAAAATCTTTGTAAAGGTCCCTTTTACTGTGTCAATTGGCTTTACGTCCCCCAGACAGTCGATATCCAGAATGATACGTTTGGGGCGTTGATTTCGTAGAACAATGTAGTTCGAAAGACGAATCGTAATCTTTTCACTTGCGAGTGTCAGATTCAATGTGTAGAATTACCCGAAACCCCAGTTATATAACGTTAATTTAGTTCAGAAAAATTACCCGACTTTTTCTTAGTTCAGCATTGTCAATAGTGATAATTTGAATGTCGATTAAACAAAAACAAAATTAACTATGATTTATATCACCTTATTATGTAATTATATGGGTGACCGCGGTACCGTCTTGGCGTCTGAAAGCGTGTTTAAACTTATCGAAATCTCATTTATAAAACGCTATTTCGTGTCAGAAACGTGTGAAAACAATGTTTTAACAAGGTTTTACTATATACTATATAATATAATAGCCATATAAGGATAAATTTCCCGCTCTCTGACGGCCATGTTTTTCAACAGACCATTTGCGAACTAATCCAAGATATCATGAAAATAAATGTTTCAACCAAGTTTCATGAAGATTGGACAATAAATGTGACTTTTATAGTATTAACTAATTTTTACTATAGCCATATAAGCTAAACTGCCCCGCTCCCTGGTTGCCATGTTTTTCAACCAACCGGAACCATTTTCAAAGTCGTCTAAGATATCATTGAAACAAATCTTCTAACCAAGTTTCATGACGATCTGACAATAAATATGGCCTCTAGAGTGTTAACAAGGTTATACCATAGCCATATATAGCCATATAAGGATAAATTTCCCGCCCCATGGCGGTCATTGTTTTCAATAGACAGGAACCATTTTGGAATATTTCCAACATATCATCGACAGAAATCTTCTGACCAAGTTTCATGATGATCGGAAAATAAATGTGACTTTTAGAGTACTTACAAGGTTTATCTAAAGCCATATAAGGAAAAATGCCTCGCCCCCTGGCGGGCATGTGTTTCAACCAACCGGAACCATTTTCGAACTCGTCCAAGATATCATTGGGACAAATCTTCTGACTAAGTTTCACAGGCCTCAAGAGTATTAACAAGATTTTACTACAGCAATAAGTAGAAATAAAAAAAACATTTTACCCGCCTCCTGGCGGCCATGTTTTTCAAGCACTGGAACAATTTTCGAACTCGTCCAAGGTAGCATTGGGACAAATCTTCTGACCAAGTTTCATGATGATCTGACAATAATTGTGGTCTCTAGAGTGTTAACAAGGTTTTACCATAGCCATATAAGGAAAAAAGTTCCCGCCTTCTGGCGGATATGTTTTTCAACAGACCAGAGCCATTTTCTAAATCGTCCAAGATATCATAATAGCGTATGTTCTGACCATGTTTCATGAATATTGTGCTATAAATGTGACATTAAGAGGGTTAACAAAGTTTTACTCTAACCATTTAAGGAAAAATACCCCCCCCCCCCCCTGGCGGTCATGTGTTTCAACCAAACAAAACCATTTTCTAAGTCGTCCAAGATATCATTAGGATATATCTTCTGACCGAATTTCATTGAGATCTGACAATAAATGTGGCCCCAGAGTGTTAATAAGTTTTTTACTATAACCATATAAGGAACAATGCCCCGCCTTCTGATGGCCATGCTTTTCAAGCAACAGGAACCAATTTCGAGCTCGTGTTATATATTATTGGGACAAATCTTCTGACCAAGTTTCATGAAGATCGGATAAACGTGGCTTCTAAAGTGTTAACAAGGCAAATGTTGACGCCGCACGACGGACGACGCACGCCAGACGACCGACAAAAGGCGGTCACAAAAGCTCACCATGAGGGTATTGTGCTCAGGTGAGCTTATAAAAAGTACATATCACATTTCTCGCGTACTTTTATAAACTAATTATGGTCTTTGCCAAAACACATACAGTAAATATCAAGTGCATGAATGTAAACGTATTTCAAAACTGCACACTTTTGTGCGTACATAAAACCGATACCAAAATAAGCCCTGTTTTATGCGTCCTTACAAGGCATATTATGTATGTAACAGACGTATGTTCTCAATGGTTGAGCTATAAAGGGGTTTTAAGAATTTCATTAAGACGCTGTTGTCTTTCCACACATTCTCATCACATAGTCTTTAAAACAGTCTCAATAAAGCGTACGGGTGGATGAAGTTATATGCGTCCTCACATGGCATATTATGTATGTAGCATACTATGTTCTAAACGATTGAACTATATGGTATTTAAGTTTTTCATTATGACGCAGTTGTCTTTCCACACATTAGCATCACGCATTCTTGAAAACAGTCTCAATAAAGCGTACGGTTTGATGAAGCTGAGTGCTTGGAGCTTACTATATGCAGAACATAATTGAGCCTCGATCTGGGATAAACAGACTTAATGCATGTGTGTATAGCAGTCCGCACAGTCTCATCAGACGACACTTTCCGCCCAAAGTAGAATTTCGTCTAGAAAATATCCAAAAAACGAAAAATGACATACAAGAAGAAAGAGATGCATGTCCGCACAGGCTTATTTTGGGCGATGCTATCTATTCATGCATTAAGCCCGGTTTTCCCAGAGACGACTTATTTAAGTTCAATACCAATGTTCGTTTGTATTTTTTCACGCGGCTTTGTTTGGAAATCTTATATAAACAATTGTAAACAATTTGCATTAGTTTTTGGTAAAATTGTTTCAATTACTTCAACGGTTTGTCTTAGTCAAACAAGCGTTGTATATCAGTCGCTGGTATTCACCATTTCCTTATCCACAAACTTTTTAATGCACCTACTTTTATATAATTCAGAAAAGATGACTGCATTAAAAGGTAGATCTGCAACGTGAAATGTGCGCTTAGTTATAGTAGTGTTCATTCATATATACATACACTTACGCCCACGGCAAATTGAAACCTCAATATCATCAATTCGACTCTAAACGTTTCACGGAAGTACATTTGTACATGCATATCATTTACAAACATTAAATTTCACACAAACACCTTGAAACTTGTTACTCTCTAGAATAAAAAAGCACACTTATACCGTTAATTGATAACGTTGGAAAATAATATATTGTTAGCAACACAAGAACACTGGCATATTGACATGACAACAATTCCAAAGAAAACGTATGCATTTTAACACGAAAGGAACCAATGTTTTGCTGTGAACAAGTTTTAAATAGATAAATGCAAGCGATACGTTTATTGATAGTGAATGGAGATATTTGGCAATGTTGTTTTTCCCATCGATTACAATATTCTTGATTGTAAACTAATATTTCCGACCGTTTATTTTGATGGCAGTAAATCTATTGGGAGTTAAGAAGCTGTTGATGAGTGTCCGCGAAATTATTTCGTTTATTGATTCTCAATGTAAAAAACAACAAGTATATTGAATATTTATATGATACACATCATTTGTAAAAGGCTAAACCTAACAATCAAACACATATTATGCAAAGAAGATGTGGCACGTCGGAGGATTTGGTCTACGCATGCGTAACAGTTCAGCCATCACTGCGCATGCTCGCTGTCAGCTCCTACTTCTTAAGTGGCCTAGAGGGGTAACCACCGAAACCTTGCTGAACTAGAGGGGCATGTTGCTGAAAAAGAGAAATAAATCACAATAAATAATAGAAATTATTAATGAGGATGGGGATGATAATTAAGATGGTAATGAATATGGTGAGTATGATTGAGAGGATTTTATCGATGAATACGATGCTTATGCTGGAGGTAATAGTGATGATGATGACGATGATGGTTGTGATGATGGTTATGATGATGGTTATGATGATGGTTATGATGATGATTATGATTATGATGATGATGATTATAATGATGGCAATAATGATGATGATGTTATTGTTGACGATTATAATCCTGCTGCTGATGATAAACAAATATTCATAATTTAAGCATAAATAATTTTGAGGATTGTTATTGTATAATTATGACGAGATAAAAAATGTCGTTTGTAATTGTATGGTTATCGTCAAAGTAACAGTAATGACGATGATGATGAAGACGACGACGAAGAAGAAGAAGATTATGAAGACGATTATGATGATGATGATGATGATGATGATGATGATGATGATGATGATGATGATGATGATGATGATGATGATGATGATGATGATTATAATGATACCGTTGGTGTTGTTGATGATGTTGTGTTAATGATGACGATGATTATGATTAAAAAGAAGAGAATTATGATAATTATCAACGATGGATTCAATTATGATGAAAATGTGACGTTTGATGAGAATGAGACGAAGATATGGAGAAAGGCATCGACTCGTAAGAACTGAACATTGAAAAAACAATATTTAACTATGAATATTCTTACCACAACATCCACGTTTGTTGGCACAGACTTTTCATCCTTTTTCGCGTCTTTCTTCGTGTTGTCAACAAACTCCACGGTCCCTGGTTTGGTAGCCTCCGGCACGAAGCCACCCCGTTGCCTCTCAAGCGGGACAACGAACATGCCATTGACGTCATCGAAACCTGACCTCTTGCTGTCCATTTGCTGTCTGAAGTTTGGACTAACTACAGCGTTGTTCGTGTTAATGTTGTTGTAATCGACGGGGGGTACTCGGTTCGGTGTCATGACGTCAACCAGAAGATTGTCCGCTGGCAGCTGCCTCCATCGACCCTGATTATCGACAGCGCCCAAGCCAGCACGGTCGGCCCCTGGCACATTGCCGCCATTCCATCGTGCACCATTCACTTGTCCACCATTCCATTGTGCACCGTTAACTTGTCCGGGAAACCATTGTGCACCGTTCACCTGTCCGCCGTTCCATTGTTGGGCTCTTCCTTGAACGCCATTCCAAAATGGATATCCCATTCCATGCAATCCGACCTGTGGGCGAGGCACAAAGTTCCGATAGTGAGGGAACTTCGTTTGCATCTCTCCCGAAAACTGAGCCCAGGGCATTAGGTTCACCTCGTTATATAGCGCAGAAGGTGGTGCTGGCATGTCCTTGAATCGCTTTCCGACAAATGTAGACGTCTGACCAACGCCCATCTGTTGTTGAAATTGTGCTGGCATTTCCAGAGGTCGCTTTCCAGCAAATATTGGCATTTTGCCAAAGTCCATATTTTGTTGAAATTGCACTGGCATTTCCAGAGGTCTTTTGCCAGCAAAAATCGGCATTTGGCCAATGTCCATCTCTTCTTTAAATATTGCTGACATTTCGAGGGGTCGCTTTCCAGAAAATATTGGCACTTGGCCGATGTCGTTCTGTTTTTGAAATTGCACTGGGATTTCGAGAGGTCGTTTGCCAGCAAATATTTGAGCTTGGCCGATGTTGTTTTGAAATTGTGTTTTTCCAATGTCTAGCTGATTAGAAAATTGTTGCTGACCCATGCCGAACTGTTTTGGAAATGGGGCTTGACCAACCGTTCCTTGTCCCATGCTAGGATATGCTGTACGAAAACATAAGTTTCTTATGGAATCGCATAATCTAATGTATTGAATGTTTATACATGACTATCACATTTAAATATAAATTAGTATACATACATGTATTAATTATAAAAACATCGACCTCTTTATAAATAATTGAGCAAAAACAGTTATATAAATAACACTAGAATATTGCACATGTGCTTTAAGTGTTAAGCCAGGTAACCAGTCAGCACAGCCTTATCAGGGAATACACTTTCCGTTAGACTCCCTTTATTAAATATAAAATTCCATAAAAAACGGAAGGTGTCGTAAATGATTAGCCTGTGCGAACTGCACAGGCTAATCTAAGACGACACTTTAAGCACATGCATTAAGCCGTTTTGTTTGTCAGTGCAAGGCTCATTTTAATATGATTGACATCTGTTAAAGTGTATGCTATTTGCTTAAAATTGACGACTTAGATTCATAGGTAACATGTCTAGGAATTATTAAAAGCATCACTTACGGCCGCCGCCACCGGACTCTGATATCCCGCAGCACAGCGCCAGCAGCAGAAACACGATTCTTGTAACCATGGTAACGACGGATGTGTCGTTAGCTGTACAAATATGATGCACATTACGTCGGTAGGACAATTGGGCATTTTCATTAAATCAATCATAATTAAAAGGTCATGTTTATTTTAATATTTATCAAAATTTATATTCGACGCCATAAGGAACGGTTGATGATTTAGCGACCACGCTACCGTTTCGCCATCAGTATATCGGAGACTATGAAAGTGTATGTTCTGTACTCTAGATAATGTCATAATAACCAAAGAATCGAGAAAATAATGCAAGACTAACAAAAGTAACGTCACAGTAGCCTTTAATAAAAAACAAGAACATGATACACGGGTCTCGAATGATGATTAAAATCATGTTTATTATAATAAACATGTAGTCGGTCAGAAAGCAGATCGAAAGAAAAATTCATATTATGTTCAAGGAGAGTATTTCCAGTTAAGAAAATTTATATTTTAAGCATAACTGTCAACGCAAATATAATTAAAATAATATACCTATTCGTTGAAATACTAATATCCAAAGTAAAGTATACTTACATGTTTCGAAATTGAAATTCTTTTATTCCGTGTTGGCAGCATTGTGTAGCCGTTTTATACCTTGCTCGATTACGTTATACACTGTGACTAACTCACGACGTTCAGTCGAAGGAGGGACGTTAACCCGCCCCTGGCAACACTGATAACGCACATTAAGCCTTTTTTACTAGGTGCGTGTATCATTTGATTAATTTGATTGGATATTTTGCTTAATTGATAATCAATAGCAGGAAAAACAAAACGAAAACATGACGTTCTGTGTTATCATGGTACGCAATGTACTCAGTGACATAGGTACGACATGACTGTTCTTCTCGAAATGTATTTTACCTCGAACACGTGAAAGGGGGCGGGAATTAACCGTACTTTACCATTCACGCGGTTCGTTTACAAGAATGTATTAAATGATATAATTTTTCTTGTTGCAATTCTGATGAATGTCATTTTACGTTACTGCTGTCTTTAATTCAAAACGTTGCAACCTTGCTTTCAAGTAAAAGTACCAATTGCTGTCAATGTCGCACGCTCTGATCCCTTTTAGCTTTGCCATGTCCCCTCTTGTGTGCTTTGTTCCAATGAAAGCGTCAGTATTTTGTCTGTTTATGGAAGTAGTAATAAACAGTTATCATTGTATCTTCTGTTATTTGCTGACGACATCGCACTGTTTACCACTAATCCGATAAGTCTTCAAGCACAACTTGATAGTATATCGCAATACTCCACATCATGTGGATTAAAAATTAATGTTAACAGAACTAAAGTATGTATCTTTGAAACGCGTAAGAGTCATCATAATTATCAGTGGACTATAAATGAACAAATCATTGAAATTGTTGACAGTTTTTGCTACTTAGGTGTAAAATTGTATTATACAGGTAATATGCGATATGCTGTCAAAGCTCTCTCTGATCAAGCCCTGAAAGCTTATCATTATCTTTTGTGCTTATTTAATAATGTTAAAATGGATGTTGAGACCAAATTTTATCTATTTGATTGTATGATTCTACTGCTGCTGTACGGCTCAGAAGTATGGGGAATATATAACTTTAAGGAAATTGATGCCTTACATTTTAAATTTTTGAAAATAATTCTTGGTGTAAAACAATCAACACCAAATATGGCTGTATTAGGTGAAACTGGCAAATATCCATTAGCAGTGTTGTGTAAAGAAAGAGCTCTTAAATTTTATATAAAAATAATGAATAAGACAGATTCCATTATGTATAGAGTGTTCACAAATCAAAGAAATATTAATACCTTTTGCTGGTTTAAAGCATGCAAATCCTACTTTGATTATCTGGGGAATGGTGATCTTTTTGAAAATTCTAATATCAGCATTAATTTTGCCTCAGTGAGACAACGGATCCGTGACCAGTTTCAACAAACATGGTTAGAATCCATTTCAAATATGCCTAAGTTATCTTACTACTGTAAATTTAAAAGAACTTTTGAATATGAGGACTATTTAGACTATGTATCACACGAAAAATCAAGAATATCACTTACAAGACTTCGTCTGAGCTCTCACAATCTTGAAATCGAAACGGGAAGATACAGAAATGTAGATCGCAATAATAGAGTGTGTAGATTATGTTTACTAAACACTATTGAATCCGAATACCATTTCTTGCTATGTTGTACAGCTTTTACTAACATTAGGAAAAAATACCTAGTAAATACTTCCTGGCCGTCTATGAATATGTTTATTAATTTCATGTCATCTAGATCTAAACGAAAAATCAGAAGCGTTGCTAAATATTGTTATAATGCTTCGATTTTACGTGATGCATTGCTTGCTGTGTGAACTCTGAATATACCTATTTGATGTATATATTTTGATGTTTAAAATAGTCATATAATATGTGGGTTTATGTATTTATGTATGTATGACTGTGTGTATATATGATATTTGTCTGTGTGTCTTGGCCATAATCTTTATATTTTTTGTAAATGGCCCAAGGCAATGCTTTTGCCGTTTTTGCCAATAAACGAAACGATGCTAATAAACGACTGAATACATGTTCAAGTTTCAGTCCCTGATTTTTGTTCATTTTTTGTTGACATTTTGAATAGGCATCTTAAAGGAGCCTTTTCACAGATTTTGGCATATTTTGAAGTTTGTCATTAAATGCTTTATATTGATAAATGTAAACATTGGATCTTAAAAGCTTTAGTAAAAAATCAAGAATAAAATTTAAAAAGGAAAAAAAAGTAGCCGGTACCATGACTCGAACCAGTGACCCCCGGAGTCCTGGAGTTAGTCTCAAGTAAAAACGCATAAGCCCTCTCGGCTATTCCGCCGGGTATACACATATGTATGTATTTTATACGATATATACGCAATCTTCGTAGTTTCGTAAATTTAAACGACAACAACAGAACTCTCCAAATTATTCAATCGTTTCGCGTTGCAACGCTTTTTAATTTTTAGGTTTTCAAATCGTCAAAAGATACATATAATGGCTATATTGGACTATGGTAAATGTTCAGTACTGTTTCCTCACAAATATCATAACTAAAACGAAAATGTGCGAATCTGAAACAACTTTTTTCAATTTTGTCAATTTACCAAACCGTGAAAAGATCCCTTTAAACTGATTTCTATATGTAGGTTCAACTATCAATTAATATAACGTCAAAAAATTTGATAACAAGTTTAACAATGCACGAGTTTAGAATGAATACAAGTCTTTCCAAGATGTTGGGAAATTATATTGTGAGTAATATTAAAATTATCATCGCTCTTGGAAATCCGGGATTAAAGGAGCATTTTCACGTTAAAGTAAATTGACAATTTGTAAAAAAGTGTTCAGATTCGCAAATTTTCGTTGTAGCTATGGTTTTTTGTGAGGAAACAGTAACATTAAACATTAACAATGCTTTTAAATATCCATTAAATGCATCTATTGACGATTTTAAAACCTGAAAATTATAGAGCGATGCAACGCGAAACGATTTAATAATTTTGATAGTTCTCTTTCTGTCGTTAGATTTTGTGATACTTCGACGATTGCTTATATATAATATAAACTCCATCACTCATTGTATGAGCACGGATGGCCGAGTGGTCAAACGTTAGACTTTTACTCCAGGAGTGAGTGCTTCGAGCCCAGTTGAGGGTTATTTTTTTCTTTCTTTAAGTGTATTCTTGCTTTTTAATGGAGGTTTATAGATCTCATTTTTACAATCATTTTTACAATTATCAATATAAATCATTTAATGACAAACTTTAATTCTTCACTCACCACAAAAGTATCAGTTTTAAGGAATTATAAAATCTTAAATATATTAATGACGAAGATATCTTAATTTGTTATGTCTACAGTCTACTGTATTGTTATACTAAGTTACTAACCATATGTACTTAGTATCTTTTATATTGCGTAGAAGTTTCTGATTATTTAGAAATTGATGTTAATTGTATTCATGTTATGGTATGACTAATATTTTTTGTAACACAATATCCGTACCCCTTTATACTCGAGTGACCAAAAGGTTGGGCACTGACCAATTTTACATGACTTGACCTAGATTCTTAGTCGCTTGCCCCACATTAAATGGTCAGCGGCCCAAAAGTTGGCCATCGTGACGTCAATCGACCATAAAAATGGCCATGAACGCTAAAAAAAGAAATCATGTAAAAATACACCGCAAAAGTTAATGTCGAACAGAAATTTATGTTCAACAAGCTATGGATACATCACTTTCAACGAGAGCAATACAGATATTTCAACATACAATATAAATGAATGTTATATATAAATAAACTATTAAAAATTGCCGAAAGAGTGTGTTTTTTCCACATTAAGATATCTAATTTACCTTCTGGAAGTAAGAAAATCAATTTCCCCTCAAGACCGCAATCCTCTCAAAACCGGAATTTCCTCTCGAATTTCCTCTCGGTCCCGGAGGTGTCCGGTTAAGAAGGGTTCCACTGTATATAAAATAACCTGTTTAATGCTTTGTCGAGGCATGTATTGAAGTTTGCCATTAAATGTTTTATAGTTTTATATTGATAAATGTAACATTGGATCTAAAATGCTTCCGAAAAAATAAGAGAAAAAAAGTCACCTTCAACTGGGATCGAACCACTGACCTCTGGAGTTCAAGTCTATTGCTTAGACAACTCGGCCATCCATGCTCGTAAAATAAGTGACGTATTTTATACTTTATATAAGCGATCCTCGTAGTGACACATCACGACAACAACAGAATTCTCCAAATCATTCAATCGTTTCGCGTTGCAACGCTTTATAATTTTCAGGTTTTTAAATCGTCAAAAGATGCATATTATGGATATTTTCAAGCATGGAAAATGTGCAGTATTACGGTTTTCTCACAAATATCACAACTACAGCGAAAATTTACGGTTCTCAATTCTCAAACATTTTTTTTCTCAATTTTGTCAGTTTAAAGGGGCCGTCCAACGTTTTGGTAAATTGACAAAATTAAAAAAAGTTTTTTTCAGATTCGCAAATTTTCGTTTTTGTTGTTATATTTTTGAGGAAATAGTAATACTGACCATTTACCATGCTCTTAAATATCCATTGTATGCATATTTTGACGATTTGAAAACCTGAAAATGATAAAGCGTCGTGCGACGCGAAACGATTGAATAATTAGGAAAGTTCTGTTGTTGTAGTTATATTTTGGGAAACTACGAGGATTGCTTATATAGGTAAAAATACATCCGCTCTAAACATGAGCATGGATGGTCGAGTGGTCTATGCGGCAGACTTTTTACTCCAGGACTCCAGAGGTCAGTGGTTCAAGCCCTGTTGAGGGTTACTTTTTTCCTTTTTTAAAAATTGTATTCTTGTTTTTTTTTACTGGATATTTTTAGGTCAAATGTTTAAATTTATCAATATAACGCATTTAATGACATTCTTCAATACATGCCAAAATCTGTTGGACGGCCCCTTTAACTTAACGGGGAAAGATCCCTTTAAACTTGACCACAATGCAACGCAAAAAATGACTGCGACAGGATTTAAAATGTGTGTGATCTGACAATAATGATTGGTAGTTCGAGAACAAACTACTTTATCCAACGCAAGCGGATTTAAATAGTCAGATATAACCTTTTTCTTGCCTTTACTTTCGTCTTTGACTTACACTACGCTCTGTGTACTATAAATACTGAATGTTTGCTGAAAATCATACTTTAGCTTTGGAACACGACGAGGTGTAAGTCGCATTGCTTTAATCACTGTTAAAATAAAACCCTCCAACCCTCCACAAAATTAATGAACTTGGATACTGGCCAGTGTTTGTATATATACTACATATATATAGTTTCAGTAAAATGCGCACAGATCCGGAAAACAGGGTCCCGTCAAGGCTGCTTCCTTAAGTCGATTGGCAAGAGTAAACGGAATCAACCGCAATCAACCAGTTGTGAGAGAATGTCAACCTCTAAGCTGTGAATACAATGCATTCGCCATGAACTTTCAATCTTCAATTCGGGAACTAATTAATAATTTTTGTTTTATGCGACTAGGTTTAATCAAAACTTCTGCAGGATGAGACCTAACATCCGGTGGTTCAAAGACAATAGCCGCTGAGGCTGCCAAAATGTTACAGGTTTCCGGATTTTTTTTCCATGTTTCAGGCACATATAACACGGTTAGTGGTTGTTCCTGGGCGACTTGCCACATTTGCAGAAGGTTTTTACCTTCTTATATTACACCTTATTAATATTGCTGCGCCGTTTTGAAATAAATCGGCAATATTCTATTAGCACACGTCCTTCCGGTGCCGGGGGTTTATTTAAACATGTCTTTAAAGTTTTATGTTTTCATACCGTTCTATGGTATCTTAAATTCTATGTGTATGAATACCAGCCTTGACAAATGAACTGCCAAACCTTAGGAATAAAATATTAAAACTTTTGTGTAGCTTGTCGTTGGATAATAATATTAACATACGAAAATCTACATAAATATGCATATTAAAATAGATTTGCAGCGAACATGGAAATGTGCTCAACGCTATGAAAGCTTAATTGTTTTCACAAACTTATATATTATAATATGAAATTGGAAGTACAGACACAGTAACAACTACAACAACAACAACAACAACAACAAAAGTGCAATTTGCAGTTAACGGTTGAAATGTCTTTTGTTTCTATGATGTTCTCTGAAATTAACAAGTTCACACTCAAATTAAATCATGGCTGCTCAAATAGTCAATCCACGAGTTGTATAGAAACAGGTAAATTCATTCACAATATGGCCACATTTTAGATCCTACATGCAGGGCATATCAATACACCCTTGTATTTTGGGAACAACTCCTGCGGCAACACCCAACTGGCAATTATAACAAATACTAAAACAATTTACAGATAAATATCTTAGTAAAAAGAAAAACCGTAAGGATTTCGGATAAACTCACAATAAAAATACTTTAAAATAGTAAAACAACAAAACATCCTCTTTGAAAATGTAACATGGCAATTTCAAAAAAGTTTTCATTTCATATGCACTTCCTACCGGAGCCCTATCAAACCACCGTCCACACCCTAGACGGACCGGATTGGACCCACGCTATCCCATTCACACAAGAGATCCAATTGGAGTGCAGCGATCCCATTGTAACTAGACATCCTATCACCCATTGTAATTAGACATCCTATTGGAGCTCAAGGACTACGAGTATATTGAAACTAGAGATCCTGTAATAAGGCAGCGATCAAATAGTAACAAGGGATCCTATTGCAACGCTGCTACCCTATTTCAACTAGAGATCTTAATAGAACGCAGCATTCCAATTACAACTAGAGATCCTGTTACAACAAAGCGGTCACATTGCATTTAGAGATCATATAAAACCGCAGTGGTCTATCGTAGCAAGAGATCATATTAAGACGCAGCGACCCCATAGCGACTATATATCCTATTACTATATATCCGCAGCTATTCATTGTCACTTAAGATCTTATTGGAAAGCCGCGACCCCATTGTAACTATAAAGGTCCTATTCAAATGCAGCGACCCTATTGTAGCTAGAGATCCTGTTTAAACGCATACTCTATTCCAACAAGAGATCCTACAGCAACGCAACAACCCCATAGAAATAAGCGCTCCTGTTACAACGCGGCGACCACAATGCAACTAAAGTCCCAATTACACCGTAGCGACCTCAGTTCATTAGAAATGATAGTACAACGTGCGATCCATTGCAATAAGAGAACCTTTTCCTACGTAGTTACTCAATAACAACGAAGCGACCAGATTGCCACTAGAGATCCAATTACGCCGTAGCGACCCAAAGTCCACCGGATACTATAACAACGTGCGACCCCATTGCAATAAGAGATCCTATAACAACGTAGCTACAACATAGCAACTAGACATACACTTGCAATACAGCGAGCTTATTGCAACTAAAGATCATTTTAACGCACCGATCCAATTGCAACTAGAGGTACTAATACAACGCAGCAACTCCATTAACAAGAGATCATATTACAACGAGGCGACCCCATTCAACTTAAAAAATATATGTCAATTAAGAGACCCCATCTTTTCTAGAAATCCTTTTACAACGCAGCGACCGGATTTAAACAAGAGATACTATAAAAAACAGCAATCTAAAAGCAAAAGACTTCCCGTTACAACTCAGCGACCCGATTTTAACAAGAAAGCATCACATCACATAAGAAGATCTTATTACAAGACATCGACCCGATCGTAACAAGAGATCCAATTTCGACGCAGCGACCCTATTGGAATTAGAGACCCTATTAAAACGATCCAGTCCCATTGTAACAAGAGATCCTGTTTCGATTCGGCTGTCTTATTGCAACATGAGATAACCTTTTAAATGAGGCTATCCAATTGTAACTAGAGATCCTCTGGCAACACAGCGACCTCATTGCAACATGATATCCTATTGCAACGCCGCCAACCTATTGCAATTATCGATACTATAAGAGTGCAGCGAGCTCATTGCTACTTGTCATCTTATTGCAACGCAACGACCCAGTGTCAACTTGAGATCCTATTGGAGCGCAATGAGCTCATTGTTACGTGAGATCTCATTGCAATGCACGGCCCAGTTTTAAATAGTGATCTTATTAGAACGCAACTCCCCAATTGCAACTAAAACCCAATTTTTTCATAGCGACCACATGGCAACTATATATCCTATTACAACACAACGTCCAAAATTAAACTAGCAATCTCATTGCAACGCAGCGACATAATTGGAACTTGATATCCTATTGAAACGTGGATTTCCCATTGAAAAAAGGGTATCCTATGGCAACACAGCGACGCAATTGTAACAAGAGTGTCGATTGCAACATTGGAACTGGAGATCCTATTATAATGCAGAGACCCAATTGTAAACAGACGTCAAATTGCAACTGAACAACACCATTGAAACAAGCGAATCCATTTAAGCTAGAGATCCTGTTACAACGAAGATAACCCATTATAACTAGAGATCCTATAACAACGAAGCGAAACCATTATAACAAGAGATCCTATTACAACGAAGCGAACCCATTATAACTAGAGATCCTATTACAACGAAGCGAACCAATAATAACTAGAGATCCTATTACAACAAAGCGAACTCATTTAAGCTAGAGATCCTATTACAACGAAGCGAATCCATTTAAGCTAGAGATCTTAGTACAACGAAGCAAACCCATTATGACTAGAAATCCTATTACAACGAAGCGAACCCATTTAAGCTAGATATCCTATTACAACGAAGCGAATCCATTTAAGCTAAAGATCCTATTATAACGAAATGAACCCATTTTAACTAGTGATCCTATAACAACGATGCGAACCCATTATAAATAGTGATCCTATAACAACGAAGAGAACCCATTATAACTAGAGATCCTATTTAAACGAAGCGAATCCATTTAAGCTAGAGATCCTATTACAACGAAGCGAACCTATTATAACTAGAGATCCTATTACAACGAAGCGAACCCATTATAACTAGAGATCCTATTACAACGAAGCGAACCCATTATAACTAGAGATCCTATTACAACGAAGCGAACCCATTTTAGCTAGATATCCTATTACAACGAAGCGAATCCATTTAAGCTAGAGATCCTATTACCACGAAGCGAATCCATTATAACTAGAGATCCTATTACAACGAAGCGAATCCATTTAAGCCATAGATCCTATTAAAACGAAGCGAATCCATTTAAGCTAGAGATCCTATTACAACGAAGCGAACCTATTATAACTAGAGATACTATTACAGCGAAGCGAACCCATTATAACTAGAGATCCTATTGCAACGAAGCGAACCTATTTAAGCTAGAGATCCTATTACAACGAAGCAAATACATTTAAGCAAGAGATCCTATTACCACGAAGCAAATACATTTAAGCTAGAGATCCTATTACCACGAAGCGAACCCATTATAACTAGAGATCCTATTACAACGAAGCGAATCCACTAAAGCTAGAGATCCTATTTAAACGAAGCGAATCCATTTAAGCAAGTGATCCTATAACAACAAAGCGAACCCATTTAAGTTAGAGATCCTATTCCAACGAAGCGAACACATTATTACTAGAGATCCTATTGAAACCATGCGAACCCATTATAACTACAGGTCCTATTACAACTATGCGAACCCATTATAACTAGAGATCCTACTACAACGAAGCGAATCCATTTAAGCTAAAGATCCTATTACAACGAAGCGAGTCCATTTAAGCTATAGATCATATTACAACAAAGCGAACCCATAATAACTAGAGATCCTAGTACAACGAAGCGATCCTATTTAAGCTATAGAGACTATTAAAACGAAGCGAATCCATTTAAGCAAGAGATCCTATTACAACGAAGCAAACCCATTATAACTAGTGATCCTATTACAACAAAGCGACCCCATTATAACTAGAGATCCTATTAACGAAGCGAACCCATTATAACTAGAGATCCTATTACAACGAAGCGAACCTTTTAGAACCAGAGATCCTATTACAACGAAGCGAACCCATTTAAGCTAGAGATCCTATTACAACGAAGCGAACCCATTTAAGCTAGAGATCCTATTACAACTATGCGAACCCATTATAACTAGAGATCCTGTTACAACGAAGCGAACCCATTATAACTAGAGATCCTATTATCACGAAGCGAACCCATTATAATTAGAAATCCTATTACAACGAAGCGAACACATTATAACTAGAGATCCTATTACTACGAAGCGAACCCAGTATAACTAGAGATCCTATTACAACGAAGCGAATCCATTTAAGCTAGAGATCCTATTACAACGAAGCGAATCCATTTAAGCTAGAGATCCTATTACCACGAAGCGAATCCATTATAACTAGAGATCCTATTACAACGAAGCGAATCCATTTAAGCCATAGATCCTATTAAAACGAAGCGAATCCATTTAAGCTAGAGATCCTATTACAACGAAGCGAACCTATTATAACTAGAGATACTATTACAGCGAAGCGAACCCATTATAACTAGAGATCCTATTGCAACGAAGCGAACCTATTTAAGCTAGAGATCCTATTACAACGAAGCAAATACATTTAAGCAAGAGATCCTATTACCACGAAGCAAATACATTTAAGCTAGAGATCCTATTACCACGAAGCGAACCCATTATAACTAGAGATCCTATTACAACGAAGCGAATCCACTAAAGCTAGAGATCCTATTTAAACGAAGCGAATCCATTTAAGCAAGTGATCCTATAACAACAAAGCGAACCCATTTAAGTTAGAGATCCTATTCCAACGAAGCGAACACATTATTACTAGAGATCCTATTGAAACCATGCGAACCCATTATAACTACAGGTCCTATTACAACTATGCGAACCCATTATAACTAGAGATCCTACTACAACGAAGCGAATCCATTTAAGCTAAAGATCCTATTACAACGAAGCGAGTCCATTTAAGCTATAGATCATATTACAACAAAGCGAACCCATAATAACTAGAGATCCTAGTACAACGAAGCGATCCTATTTAAGCTATAGAGACTATTAAAACGAAGCGAATCCATTTAAGCAAGAGATCCTATTACAACGAAGCAAACCCATTATAACTAGTGATCCTATTACAACAAAGCGACCCCATTATAACTAGAGATCCTATTAACGAAGCGAACCCATTATAACTAGAGATCCTATTACAACGAAGCGAACCTTTTAGAACCAGAGATCCTATTACAACGAAGCGAACCCATTTAAGCTAGAGATCCTATTACAACGAAGCGAACCCATTTAAGCTAGAGATCCTATTACAACTATGCGAACCCATTATAACTAGAGATCCTGTTACAACGAAGCGAACCCATTATAACTAGAGATCCTATTATCACGAAGCGAACCCATTATAATTAGAAATCCTATTACAACGAAGCGAACACATTATAACTAGAGATCCTATTACTACGAAGCGAACCCAGTATAACTAGAGATCCTATTACAACGAAGCGAATCCATTTAAGCTAGAGATCCTATTACAACGAAGCAAACCCATTAAAGCTAGAGATCCTATTACAACGAAGCGAATCCATTATAACTAGTGATCCTATTACAACGAAGCGAACCCATTATAACTAGTGATCCTATTACAACGAAGCGAACCCATTATAACTAGAGATCCTATTACAACGAAGCGAATCTATTTAAGCTAGAGATCCTATTACAACGAAGCGAACCCATTATAACTAGAGATCCAATTATCACGAAGTTATAACTAGAGGTCCTATTACAACGAAGCGAATCCATTATAATTAGAAATCCTATTACAACGAAGCGAACCCATTTAAGTTAGCGATCCTATTGCAACAAATCGAACCCATTATTACTAGAGATCCTATTTCAACGAACGAAACAATTATAACTAGTGATCCTATTACAACGAAGCGAACCCATTATAATTGGAGATCCTATTACAACGAAGCGAACCCATTTTTACAAGAGGACCTATTACAACGAAGCGAACCCATTATTACTAGAGATCCTATTACAACGAAGCGAACCCATTATAACTAGAGATCCTGTTACAACGAAGCGAACCCATTATTACTTTAGATCCTGTTACAACGAAGCGAACCCATTATAACTAGAAATCCTATTAAAACCATGCGAACCCATTATAACTAGAGGTCCTATTACAACGCAGTGACCTACTTGTAACTAGAGATCCTGTTACAAATAAGAGACTCAAATTTACCTAGAGATCATGTAACAACGTAGTTACCCAATTTAGATCATAGTTCAACGTGGCTGTCATGTTTCAGCTAGAGATCGCATTTCAACGCATCAGTCACATTTCACATAGAGATCCTAAAAAATGGAGCTAACCCGTTGCAACTAGAGCTTATTTTACAACGCATATAAACGGTTTCAGCAAGGGATTGTTTAAACATGCAGCTACCCAGTTACACAGATCTTTTTACACAGATCTTTTTACAACGTAGATATCCCGTTTTAACTTGAGCTCCTTTGTGTTGGTAAAAACAGGGTTTTATTGAAATTCCTGATTCATTTTCAGTACAGGACAGCCTGCCGTCAGACGTTTTTGCTGAAATAGGTCATCCTAAGTTTAAAGTGAACTTTTTATTATACGGCAAATACTTCAATCATTAAAGCAGATCAAATGTACGAGTCTTCGTTAAATTTATATCCTTAAAACAAGATTTTCGCGTACGTATTCAAGAGATGGGTATTTACTACAATTCACAATATCCGGTCGAAGTTAAAATGGTTTATATCTTGTTGCTCGAAAACATTTTCAAAAATGAATTTATAACATTGAGCTCTGACATTTACGGACAGCATGCGGGTGTAGTTTTTTTCCTGCTGAATGTGCATATGAAAGTAAGCGAATATTTTTTATTTTATTTTTTAACACAATCTGATAGGAAAAAAGATAATACATGTTCGTCCAAATATTTGATAAAAAGAATGCAAGTGAAATTAGACGACTGCATGCTTGTCAGTCGTTAAAGTTGTCATGCATTTGAACACTGGCTTGTACCGAATGTAATTATACAGGGGTCACATCACTTAGACGAAAACTCTGAAATCAAGCGAAATCAATCTAGTCTAACTCTGGAAAAACTGGGCTGGATATATGTGCGTTAAGTTTCGTCCCAGATTAGCTTGTGCAGTCCGCACATGCTAATCAGGAACGACACTTTATGCTTTATTGAATTTTTTCGTTTAAATACCGGTAAGTTCTATTTTTATCGATAATCCAATTGGGCGGAAAACATGAAAATTGTTGTGACGATTTGTACATATGTGAAAAAAAGGGCCTGCGAAGATGGATAACTTGAAGAAACTTGATCGAGTCCCGTTTGGGAATATATGAAAATTCAGCATTCATCCGATCATGTGGGTTAACGACGAGATAAACGTGTCAATCTGTCATAAAATCAATTAGTTCACAAGCACGATAGTGAGCAGCAAAGAAACGAAACTGTTCAAGTTCAAAGATGATAAAGAATTAACTGATTTTCACTGAAAGTTGGTATTTTAAAATGCCATGTCTTACTTAATTTTAGAGCGATATTATTCATTTATTGATAATTCACTGAATAAGGGATCAATTGGAACAACATGTCTAGGTCTACTGTTAGTATTCTATATAATCAAATTTAACTCATACCTGGTATATGTATTTATCGGACGACACCAAAATTGAAACTTGTTATTTACCACAACAACAACGTGCTTGTGATACACATTTTTTACGTGAAACCACGCCTCAGAACGCCAACCTTACGCTAAAAATCAAAAGTGTTCAATTCGTTTATTTAAGGGCAATTTCAAATATTAATTGATCATAATGATTTATTATTTTTAAATATGGTTAAACTTTTGCTTGTTCCTTTTGCTTGTTGAAGCACAAATAAATGAAGGACTCTGAATATCTATCTTAACTTCCAAACAATTTACCGTTAGCACATCAAAAGGGTATTTATTTTGCATTGAATACAAGTCACTTACGTGCGTTCGATTATTGTTAAAGCGTTAATTTGCGTTTAAAATGAAGATGCTCGTTTGCAAGAGAAATTAAGTCATCACTTAAAGGGTCAAACATTCACGAACGTTGGCAGTGATACGTTACCTGCGTATTAAGTAAATAAAGTAACGTTATCCGACGTCGTTATGTAACAAGCTCCATGACGGTCAAGCGTTTAACTAAAATGGCAAAAAGTACATATTAAAATAAATTGAAAGTTAACGGTTACTATATTTTAACGCACGCCAGCCAATTTTTGTAGCTTCAATCTTGGACAGTTACGGAAATCCCCACAGCTGTTTATTTCATTTTGTATGAACACCTTCTCAATAATAATTATTTTATTGCAATATAAAATTTAATTGCCCACTTAATAGCGGCACTTTCGTTAAAATATTGACAGGCGCGTTTCGCTTGCCGTAGGGTCATCCCAACGATTCGAAAACTACTCAAAGCGCATGCGTACAACAGTATGTATAAAATTGAGACCGCGCCCGGAAAATCAGTGAGGAGACCGGCGATCATACAACAACAGGTAACTGAGTTTGTTCGTATTCATGTTATTGACTGTTGACGCTCATCTGACATCAGGGGCCTTTGTTTTAAAAACTGGTCGCTAGTTTGTTTGTTTGTTTGGTTTTCAATGCTGCGGTAACACTAATATTTACTTGTTATGATGACTTCATAATTCATTTTCGTAATAAGTGACGATGGTTTCAAAATCCTTATAAAGTCAGAAAAGTTTGGACAACTTAATTATCTCTTTAGCTATTAAGATTTATATACGGTCAATGTATGATTCTGAAGTAAAAACTGAAAACGTTTGTTGTATGTGTATTTACAATATATTTTTTAACTCGTTTATCAATGTTTATAGTGTAAAATAAACCCTCGACGAATAAAAAAGAGGGAGTATAATCATTTTCTTTTTGATTGTTCAACTTACTTCAAATGTGATATTTTACTTCTCTGAAAGAAAGGATCGTGGAAGTTTTGGTTCAGATACAATAAAACAACATTTAGTGTCACGCGTGCGGCAATAATATTTTATTTTGAATATCGGAAAAAAGTTAGTGGCATGGAGTCAAAAACTAATGATTAAATCTACATTATAGTTAAACAAGCGAACTAAAACTTGTAACTATAACACATATTTAAATGTTTTGTTTTGGGATAATCAACGCTCGAAATACATAATATGCATCGTGTTCTGAGAAAACTGGGCTAAATGCATGTGCGTAAAGTGTCATCCCAGATCAGCTTGTGCAGTCCGCACAGGCTAATCAGGGACGACACTTTCCGCGAAAATTGGAATTTTGCTCAGAAGAGACTTCATAATCTGGGACGACACTTTACGCACATGCATTATGCCCAGTTTTCTCAGAACGCGACTCATATATATATATATTAATATAATAAATTGTTAATTCCTCAGCTTGAATGGGCCTGTGGTAGCGCGTAACATTTTGCTTCTAAAGGCCTCGGGTCCGAATCCCAATGAAACCATATGTTTTTCAAACAGTTCTTGTATTTATCTTAGATTATTCAAGACGTTACAGTTTTTTGTAGTAAATACATTTTATCTTTTTTTTCGATTCCGTAATCAGTGAACAATCTCATTGAAATACCACAATTTGTCATCATTGACATTAGTTGCAATATTACGTTTGTCAATCGTATTTAAAGCGCTGACTTTATTTTATTTTATTCTACTTTGGGGTTCTTTTAAATGATATGTTAACAAATCACGTTAATGTTATTAGCGGATGGTTCTATATGCGACAAGTATGCGTTCCCATAATAATTTGATTGTTTCTTTATTTTGTATTCCGGGTTGATTGTTCGATCATCTCGAGGAATCATATTCATAAACATTAATGCTAGCATACCAAAATAATGCTGCATAGAAATTCGGAAGAGTCCTGCCATGAATTAGATTATTAACGTGGGAGATGGATAAAAGTTGGACAAAAAGTATGGCTGACCTACCAACCATATTTTAGAGATATTAGTAGAAAAATCAACACTTTTTGCACAGGTGTCCGCGAAATTGATGTCGATTTTACAATGTGCGTTTTTTTTTTTGTTAACGAACAAATTGTTTTAATTCTCTCGCGTTTGATTTAAACCTAGAGGTTGTTATTCAGAGGCGCTTGACGGAAATCACATAATTTATTTATTGATTTGAGTAAATAGTTTTCAATTTAGGGTCATTTATCGGTCAATAAACAACAAGTAAGAAATATGACGGGGAAAATGTAAAGACAGTTATTTCAACGCACTGAAACAACTAAGTTTTTTTATTTCCGAAAAAACAAGTTAGTTGAGCCGCGCTCTGTGAAAACCTTCCTTTATGCATGTGCGTTTAGTATCGTCCAGTTTAGCTTGTGCTAATCAAAGACGACATTTTCCGCTTTTAAGGAATGATTCGTTTCAAGGTAGTCTCTTCTAATCGGAAACCCAGTTTAGGCGGAAAGTGTCGCTCTTTATCAGCCTGCGCTGACTGTCTAGGCTAATCTTGGACGATACTAAACGCACATGCATTGAGGAAGAGTAACCCAGAGACACGTGCATTTCGATTCCATTGTGACTAGGTTATATAACTTTATTGTGCTTTTTGTGGCCATGTCTTATGAAAAAATACACGACAACTTGAAAATACGATCTCAAAACAATCGACATTTATATTATACGTTTTTCCCTAAAATGAAAGGCATGCACATAATTGGCCGTAAACGATTATAAATTCTTAAATTTTCTAGTCATAGATGTATGTTCATAGAAAGTCTACGTCTTCATTATTAAATTGTTAATTAAATTTGTCGTTTGCTGTTGAAGAAAAGGGATCCCATGTTCGGGACTGCAGTTTTTGAGTCAGAGTAGTTTAACAACAGTAATTGTTTTCATTTTTATTCTAACATATTAGCGAGTATCATATTAGATAGCATAAATGGCATACAGTATCTTAAAAGTTTTTAGGATATGTGGCCGTATTTCCTAAATAAGTTTCAAAGCCAACGATATGAATTTAAAAGTTGTGATTACAAACGATTGTAAACATATTGATTAGTCTTTTCCTGCACAGCTATGCTAAGCTCTGGTCATATATATTATTATTTAACTTTTATTTAGCGTAATGTTTAACCCATTTATGCCTAGTGGACTCTCCCATCCTTTTAAATTGGATCAATTTATTTCCAAAATTAGGTATGTCTAGTATATTTATTTTTATATTTAGAATATTTCTTACAGAACTTGCTTCAAGCAAACAGCGTAGACCCGGATGAGACGCCGCATCATGCAGCGTCTCATCTGGGTCTACGCTGTTTGCAAAGGCCTTTTTTTCTAGACGCTAGGCATAATTGGGTTAAAATTATGTTCACGTGTTTCCAGCGATGAAGACACTAGTGCTTTCCCTTCTCTGCCTCGCTCTGGTGAGCGTGACCGTTAGGGGAACCGGTTACGGTTCCGGCCTTGGATTCGGCAGCACGGGAGGTTTCGGATTGTATGGTTCCGGTCTTGAGTTCGGGGGCGGTTCCGGTCTTGGTTACGGCGGCTTGGGAAGCTATGGATCTTTCGGTTCCGGTCTTGGGTTCAGCGGCTTTGGAGGCTTTGGATCGTACGGTTCCGGTCTTGGTTACGGCGGCTTGGGAGGCTTTGGGTCGTATGGTTCCGGTCTTGGCTTCGGTGGCGGTTCCGGTCTTGGATTTGGCGGCGGTTATGGATCGTTTGGCGGCGGAAAGGGCTACGGCAAGGGAATCGGCAAAATTCCTTTCCTACCGGTAAATACACAATAACAATGAGGTATTATGAGCCGCGCCGTGCGAACATGAGGTTTATGCGGCCAACTTAACTCCAGACCAGCGTGAACTGGGCTTAATGCATTTACGTAAAGTGTCGTCCCAGATTAGCCTGTGCAGTCCGCACAAGCTAATCAGGGACGACACTTTCCGCTTTTATGGTATTTTTGGTTTCAAGGAAGTCCCTCCTTACCGAAATCAAGTTTAGGCGGAAAGTGTCGTCCCTGATTAGCCTGTGCGGGCTGCACAGGCTAATCTGGGACGACACTTTACGCACATGCATTAAGCCCAGTTTTATCAGAACGCGACTCATATGTGTCTATTTTATATACGAAGAGTTTAATATATTTCAATATGTATTATTTTAGGGAGCAGTGTTTGCAGATTATAATATGTGCATTACATAGTGTTCCGTTCATTAATGATTTCAAAAGGACAATGCTATGTGCAAGATTGTATTCCTTGTGTATGCATGAACTAACTAATGTTATCGTAAAACAGACGAAATCAACGCCAGTTGTGTTTCTGTTTCATTATTATTTTGCACATGGATGGATTTTTTTCCCTCAAATATTGCTGTCATTAAAAGTCACATCCGGTTAGTCAAATCCGCTCAAGACGCGCTTACATTGACCAGTAGATGACAACTGAAATGTACATGCATGGCCATAGGGCGTTTGCCATTGGCTCATCCTTACGGAAGTCCTGAAGCTATACAAGTTCTGACATTTGTGGCTGACGGTGAACTTTGAACACCGGAAATGGACGTTTTCTTCACAGAGTTTATACATTTTAGTTAATTAATCATGCCGTTTTGTGAATTAAATTATTTAACAAAACGCCCACTATGACTATGACACTAAATTGGACTTTTGCTAAGAAGAGACTTCATTTAAACGAAAATGTCTTAAACGCGGAAAGCGTCGTCCCTGATTGGCATGTACGGATTGCACAGGCTAATCTGGGACGACACTTTACGCACATGCATTTAGCCCAGTTTTATCAGAACACAACTAATGTGTGATCTATTTGAGCCTCGAACTGGTAAAACGGGGCTTTATGCATGTGCGTAGAGTGTCGTCCCAGATTAGACTGTGTATCCATCACAGGCTAACCAGGAACGATACTTTCCGCTTGTGTGGTATTTTTCGTTTAAAGAAAATCTCTTCTTAACGAAAGTTGACTTAAAGCGGAAAGTTAGCGAACACTTTACGCACAAGCTCCGTTTTCCCAGAGACATGCTAATAGTATTCGCCCTTTAACGTCATCACCATGTTTGATATTGGCCCATAAACATAACATGTCGTGTGAAAAGGCATTAATAAACAGATTCGTTTTGTTCACATTTGTTTCACAACTTGTGACATGATTACGGTTTCGTGGAGAATGACGCCGGCGGTGATGTGATCAAGGTCAATCCTGTTAAATCTCTGCTGGTAGGAGGTTACACGACGACATGCTGTGCGAATCAATCTCTCGCAAACCGGATACGTTCGTTTTACGGTATTCTCTGTCTGAAGGTTTCTTGGAAATAGTACTAACTTTATGGCATCGTCACCTGATCATAACCTTCAAACGCATCGCACAATACCTTCCAGACTGTCCAAATGGCACATGGTTTTTACATTAGTCACAAACAAATGCCATCTACGTTTAAGAACATGAAAATAGTATAAAAGGAATCAAAATTATTCTGTTAACCGATAATTAATGATAATTAACAAAACAAACTTTTTATGTTTGAAGTCCTTAAAAAAGACCATTTAAATGTGGTTTTACCGATTTACCTTATGTACAACAGTCCGGGCCTGCAGTCCTCGTCCACTGCATATGTGTTCGGTGCGAGCAACTCTGCTACATTTTTAGTTACTATGCTTTTAGGTCACAATTTACTAAACATTTTCCTTATATAATTCAATGTAAAAGCGACCACTTTCAGCAAAAATAAATGCAGCATTTTGCACATTGAAACCCCCATGATGATGCCTTTTCTTAAAGGGCATTCAAAACAGAATCGGTGCCAGCAATGCAAAGTTATGACATGCACAACGATAGGAAAACCGCGACACTAATCAAAATTGGTTGTTTTAGCACCTTGTTTTTTCGGCAGTTTTCTAGAGGAATGTACCCGTTTTCTAGTGGGGTGTAACCTGTTTCATTGCGCTGTTCGGTACAATGTAACCTTAATATCTCGACTCTACGTTCCAGGTACCGCGATACCCGATCCCCATTCCCGTGGTCCCGGTCGTTAAAGTGCCTAGGCCGATTCCCGTGGAAATCCTGACAGTTGCCAAGGTTCCAGTTGGTACGTAACCACGGTAACAGTTAAAGTAACGACTTGATTTATGGAAGCAAAGAGCGAGGAAATTTGTTTTACTGAGCTTCAACTGTGGCGCCCCAGGAAACCCGATACCTTGCGGGTCGTGTAATACCATAGGGGACAGTGCTGTGCATTTTGGCATGAACTTACATAGGGTAAGTAAATTGGGAAAAATTAAATTTTTCAAAGTCCAATTTGAAACAACTGTGTATTAACATTGATAACAAAGGTATTGGCCTACATGTAGAAAAAATTCTGACAAATTTTCTTAAAAAATGGTATTACACGACCCGCAAGGTATCGGGTTTCCTGGGGTGATTGTGGGAGCAGCTTTTTATTACAATACGTTTACGTGTTCTTTTAACAAAATATTATATTTGTAATTATAAATAATATTTGGGCCGCACTCTTGGAAAACTGGGCTTCAAGGGACCTTTTTACAGATTTTGGCATGTATTGTAGTCTGTCATAATTGCTTTAAAATTTATATTGATTAATATTAACATTTAAACTAAAGAGCTTAAGGAAAAAAGAATACATTCAAAGAAAAAAGAGAGAAATTCTCAATTTGGCTTAAACCACTGATCCTTTGGAGTAAAAGGCATTCGTGATCATACAGGGTTATGCGTATTTTATACTTTATATAAGCAGTCATTGTAGTGGCGCAAAATATAATGATCACAACAGAACTTTCAAAATTATTCAATCTTACAATTTATCATTTTCAGGTTTTTAAATCGTCAAAAGGTGCATATAAAGGATATTTTGAGCATGGTAAATGTTCAGTAGTATTGTTTCCTCGCAAGTACAATACCTGCAACGAACATTTGTGAATCTGAAACACTTTATTCTATTTTGTCAATTTCCCAAAACGTGAAAAGTTGCACGTTCGTAACACGTAGTCTCAGATTAGCCTGTGCAGTAAGCAGGGATGATTGTGAACGTTTTAAGTAAGTCTGTTCTGGACGAAAATTTAGTCAAGGCGCAAATTGTCGTCCCTGATTAGACTGTGAGCGCTGAACAGGCTAATCAGGGACAATACTGTACGCACATGCATGAATCCCAGTTTTCCCAGAGACTTGCTCATTTGTAATACATGTATATGTTTTGCTCATAAACAATATTTCGATTATGTGTTTTGTTTAGCTCTCGTTTTATAAGCGTGAATACTTAACTGAAACGATAGTAAAGTTAAGCTTGCCTTCATCGTTAAACAAAAGGTTTTGACTCGATTTTACCAACTGAATACATCGTATTTTCCAGCAAAAGGAAAGGGTGGATACGGAAAGGGCCTGTCGGGTGGATTTGGAAGTGGATTTGGTAGTGGATTTGGTAGTGGATTTGGTAGTGGATTTGGTAGTGGATTAGGTGGTGGATTTGGTGGATATGGAAGCGGCCTGTTAGGTGGAATCGGTAGTGGATATGGAGGTGGATTTGGCGGATATGGAAGCGGCCTGTCAGGTGTATTCGGTAGTGGATTTGGCGGATATGGAAGCGGTCTATCAGGAGGAGTCGGTGGTGGATTTGGTGGATATGGAAGCGGCCTTTCAGGTGGGTTAAGCAGTGGAGTTGGCGGATATGGAAGCGGCCTGTCCAGTGGAATCGGTAGTGGATGGGTGAGTGGAGTTGGCGGTGGATTGGGTGGATACGGAAGCGGCTTGTCAAGTGGATTTGACAGCGGGTTGTTGGGTGGATTTGACGGATTTGGAAGCGGCCTGACTGGTGCATTTGACGGATACGGTAGCGGATTGTCGGGTGGATTTGGCGGATTTGGTAGCGTTTTGTCAGGCGGATATGGTGGATTCAGTAGCGGGCTCGACGGTCTGGGTGGTAATATCGGTGGATACGGTCTTGGGCCTGTTGGATTTGGCGTCGGTGGTTTGGGTAACGGTATCTGGGCCGGAGGACTGACAGGTAACATGATATTAAGTATTGATCAGCGTTGATAAAATTAATTAAGAATACGTTGATGCAATCTATATAAATACAAACGAGTACTGATGTCAACACTTGTGTTATTAACATCATAAGTCGTCTGTAGAATCTGTTGGAATTCAATAAACATGTATGGCTATAATACTTTTTTTTCTCACCACCGTTCTCGTCAATATGTTTCAATCATATTCAAAACACTCGCCAACGGTGCCAATTCCAAAACACGTTTTTCACGTTCAACATATAAATAAGCAGGCGGCTGGGGAGGTAGCAACGTTGGCGCAGGATGGGGGACCGGAAACCTCGGATCCAGTGGCTGGGGAAACGGAAATCTCGGATCCAGTAGTTGGGGAACCGGAACCGGCTGGGGGACCGGAAACCTCGGATCCAGTGGCTGGGGAAACGGAAACCTCGGATCCAGTAGTTGGGGAACCGGAACCGGCTGGGGGACCGGAAACGTCGGATCCAACGGCTGGGGAACCGGAACCAGCGGCTTTGGAACTGGAACTGGCTGGGGGACCGGCTGGGGGAACGGAAACATCGGAACCAGTGGCTGGGGGACCGGAACCGGATCGGGGATCGGTAACATCGGAACCAGTGGATGGACGGCCGGAAACATCGGATCCGCCTCTTGGGGCAAAGGTGAGCATGCCAATGGTTAACAACAATTTTGACAATTTAACCAAGTCGTTTATGAAGCATTGATGCATAGCTGAATAAAATAAAACCGGATATTTTTAAATCATTATAAAATCATTAGGCTATTCAAATTATAATTTTATAATATACGAAGTAACAAAATTCCTAACATTTTGCTGAGACTTAAATAAATTTCAATGTAGCATACAATGAAACTCCCAAAAGCAAATAACCTTTCATCTGCATATGCGGCCTTGCATTATAAAACTGTATTGTAAACCCATTTATTCCTAGTGGACTCTCCCATCCTTCAAAATAGGATCAATTTATTTCCAAAATTAGGTATGTGTAGTATATTTATTTCTATATTTAGAATATTTCTTACAGCAATTCCTTTAAGCAAACAGCGTAGACCCAGATGAGACGCCGCATCATGCGGCGTCTCATCTGGGTCTACGCTGTTTGCCAATGCCTTTTTTTCTAGACGCTAGGCATAAATGGGTTAAATGCATTTTACATTATTACAGTGGTGTAACCGGAAGATTCCCAACTATACATTTAACAAAAAGGTAAGATAGACGATAGCTTTTGAATACGAAATGGTCAAGTTACAATTGTGATGATGCTGTCGAAGACGACGACGATAATGATGGTGGTGGTTGTGGTGATGATAGTGATTGATGATGAAGATTATGATGGCGGTTGTGGTGGTGATGATGATGATTATGATGATGATGATGATGATGATGATGATGATGATGATGATGATGATGATGATGATGATGATGATGATAATGATGATGATGATGATGATTATGATAAAAATAATAGTTATAATTTAAGGATTAATAATTGTGAGGATTGCTATTGTTATTATGATGACGAGATAAAGAATGACGTTGGTTGTTATTTTAATGGTAGTTGTCATAGTAACAGTGATGATAATGATTGTTGCTGCTGCTGATTGTGATGAGGCGGGGGACTAAGAATATACATGTAATGAATTGAAAAGTTTTAAAGTAATCATTGAAAAAAATTACTGTTTTAGAGTGGTTATTTATATAAATTATTATTATATTGTTATTATTTGACTACGTGTGATGATAGATGTTAGTAATCAGTATTTCTCACTACAGGCCTCACTTAACCCAGTTATGCCTAGTGGACTCTCCCATCCTTCTAAATTGGATCAATTTATTTCCAAAATAAGGGATGTCTAGTATATTTATTTCTATATTTAGAATATTTCTGACAAAAATTTCTTTAAGCAAACAGCGCAGACCCAGATGAGACGCCGCATCATGCGGCGTCTCATCTGGGTCTACTCTGTTTGCAAAGGCATTTTTTTCAAGACGCTAGGCATAAATGGGTTAAATTAATTAATTTCAGATGAATCCTAGTGGATGTTGGGCCTTGTTACGCCGCGATGCTGCTGTGCTGTACATTCCTGTAGATATCATCCTCATTGCTGTACCACAACTACCCTTTTAGTGAACACCTTTTTGTTTCCTCTATGATATGAACATATTTCTGTCGCTGTTGAAGTGTATTTTCATGATTAAACGATTGTTAAAAAACGTGTTGCGTAAATGGTACTTTATGATACAATATCATTTTGTAGCGAAGGAGTAAAAAGCATAAACATAAGTCTCGCAATAAACGACCATACAGTATACAAGACTGTCATGTACAATAAGATGAATGCAGTCGTTTCAGTTCAATATTTAAAGGGGCCATTTCACGTTTTGGAAGATTTACACATTAAAGAAAAGTTGTTTCCTAAGGAAAAGGAAACAGCCGTCTGCCAGTGTTACTGGATAGTTACATATCGAAAAAGTAGGAAATATTTGAACAAAAATAATTGTTATAACAGCTACTGTTTGTGTTATTCCTTTTTTTAAACTGTGCATTAAATTACCTGTAATATGATTACAAATAAGGGTGTTTAAAAAGGGCATATTGACGTTATTTGCCCCTATATGTGTAAGCTTGAAAAACAGTGTAAGTTTCTTCTTTTCAAGCAGATATTTATATATTAACAATGTTATGAAGATAAAATCATTTATAAAACGTATACACGGGTGCGTGTCTTAATTCGTCATCTGTTTTGGATGGGAATTCAACTAAAAAATCCAAACTATAACTGAATTGTCTTTTTTATTAAAGACAATGACAAGCCTTTGATCGGAACATAACATTGACCTAAAAGAATTGGCTTTATGAAGCCATTAGATTAGGAAGTAAGTAACAAAAATACGTGACGCACCCATAGGACCCCTAAAAATCGTGGGGCACATAGGCAGTTGCCTACTGTGTCTAATGGGAAATCCGGTACTGGAAGTCGCCCGCAGATACATTTCTTTTAGACTTTTCCTTCATTGAGTACAGTTTACCCTCGTCTCGACTGTTTTCCCACGCTGTGTTCATGGACCAAGAAGATTTTATGCACGTCACTATATGTTCGAAGCTAGCCCTGCGGATATACTATCGGCGGAAGATGGTCGGGAGGAGCGTGTGGTTCAGAAGTGCTGGCGTGCCAATGCGGGCCATGCAGCAATGCAGACAGGGGCATTAAAGGGTGGCCATGTGAATGTCATGAATGTATTCTCGGACGCCAGTCCTAATTTCGCTCTTCATAACTGTACGAACTATCCGAAGTCGGGGGGGGGGGGGAGCAGCATAGGCTGGGCAGCGCGCATAGAGCGGGAAGATATAAGGTTTTCTTCATAATTATCATTCGCAGAAGGAGCCCATCACTATGCCAGGCTTCCTTTTCGTGCGCATTATTGGTCTACCTGTCTCATAGGTCAACGTGCACTGATTTATTTGAATCTACTATAACTTAAGTTAAATCTCGGAAAACCGGAATACATTTGATATATTTTTCGCTCACAATAAATCTTTATCATCTCTCATGTCACTGGAATCACATCAATTAGCAGCCTCATGATCAGGTGAAGAAAGATCGTAAACAGCGGAACACTACGTCCACCACTGTGTATAGGCTTAAAGTCTGGTCAGGGTAGACCTTAGTTACACAAAATAAGTAATAACATAGCATGTTTTAACAATATTGGCAATGTAATGATATAATCTGATGTTACTTTGAACCAGTTGCTTTATTATTTTAAGCAGATTAAAAATCCATAATCTCTGCCCAAGCCTGCGCGCATTGTTACTCTATTCCTCATGGATACAGATCTAGTTTTTATCGTCATACAATTGTTTGTGCTTTCTGTTTGTATTCTAAGGGGCGAAATTTTGAAATCGTATGTGATACTTTAAGTGTTTGTGCTTTCTGTTTGTATTCTAAGGGGCGAAATTTTGAAATCGTATGTGATACTTTAAGTGTTTGTTTGACTTAAATGAAAACGTAACAAAGACATGCGGGTGGAATAGAAATAAACATAGTCAGTAATAAAAGACATGCGTCGGCCGGGAATCGAACCCGGATCGACTGCTTGGAAGGCAACCATGCTAACCTTTACACCACCGACGCCGCCATTTATGTGGAGGATTATTTAATATTTATATACACATATGATTTCTTTGCAAACAGTTCTGAATTTCAATATACTCGTCGACATTATTACAACCACTATTTCACATATCCTAAAGCTAGTGATATTTTGCGTGGTTTCATTTTTTTAATACAGTGTTTATTTTCGTTTTACGATGTAACTGAGGAAAGCACTTCCTGTTTAAATATGGCGTCGAATGTCGGCGAAGGCGATTCGAACGCGAACAAAAACGGTGAGTTGCAAATAATTATTCCCATTTATATTAATTGTTTAAGCCGTATCAAAAGATTTTTTCGTATGACACCAAGAAAGAAAATAATAAAACATTTTTACATTGTAAAACTGGCTCGTTAATCTATTTTATGAATTTCGGATGTAAACAATCCAGTTACCTCCCTTGCCGAATTCAATTCTTGATGCCGTTTTAGTAACTGATTAAGGATATCAAAATTAATGATTGAAATAGTGTGTATATTTTAAGACTGTGAACACATATCATCTCGTTTTGATTGCAGTTTCCTTTATTATTGTTTAACACAATAGAATGTATATTACACCTTTCATTTGGATTATGTCGGTCTGTATCTATCATGAACGACAACTCTGTTCTATGGACTTGTTGCAACTTGAGTGTGCATATTTATACTTGAGCTTCAAAGTCAATTCCATCTACTTGTGTAGTTGTTAAAATTGGAAGTTAAAGACATGGCTGCAGTTTGTTTTCAATGTAAGTAACGTTTTTTTTACTTTAAAAATATAAATAATTTATTGTTAAAAAATCATGACATAAGTAATAGATTTGTCAACAGTTTAAAACACATTGATGATTTAGTCTGTCATTACTATTGAATTAAAGAATTTGAAATTTTATTTGAATCAGATGGAATTTAAAATAAAGCTGCTACATGTAATGATGTGTAAAGGACTTTCTCACAGATACTCAATTTTTATTAACACAGTTTCAAAATAATAAAGAACACTGTATAAATTATGGAACAAATATCACAGATAATGTAAATCATTCTTATGTACTAGAACAGATTTGTTTATGAATTATATAATTCAAAATTGATAATTATTAAGTGTTATCAGTGTGTGTAACTGTTTTTTTCATACAAACTCGGGGCCAGTTTTTGGCTCCATTCCTAATGCCAATGGAAAAAAGTATTTATGTTTCCTAAATGGGACCTAAGAATTCCCAATTGAAGGTTTAAACAAATAAATTTAGATCTCAACCTTTAGTTCATCTCCCATCCAGCTCTACAAGTTACACCTTAGAATAGTAAATAATATTTATAATAGTAAAAAAAACAACACTAAATTTGTAATTTCCCAATTTTGGTCAAAATGCCGTGATTTTTCCCAATCCCAAGGGACCTGACCCCAAAATGGTGAAAAACCCCCACTAGTTAAATACTTTAAACAATTGAATTATATGGACTTATTCTGTTGTTTTTGTTAAATTGTGTTGCGTGTCAATCAACCATATTAAGTAAAATGACTCTAAATATAAACCAGATCGGATGGCCAAGTGGCATTGACACTTAGCCTTTTGATGAGGATCTCAGAACGACTTTCCAACACTCCACTAACTGAGCTAGCCTGACTCGATGTCACTTAAAAATTGGTTTTCAAATTATAATATTTTTGTAGATGCTATGGACACAGAGGACCTTGGACTATTTGGGGATGAGGAAGACCTTGCCATGTCAAAGTAAGAATTGTTAAAGAGTTATGTTACTAGTTCTACCCTGGAATCAAAACCAATAACTTTTCAATAACTTTTCAATACAATAAGGCTTTCGATTCAATTGTGATAAAATAAAAAAGTATTAAGCTAAGGGCTGTGTCAGAATTTTTTCTACCATGGTTGTCATCTAAACTGATACAATTATCATTTAAAACATAATTTTGTGATGCACAAATTGATTTTGAAAGAGTTAGGTTTGAGTGGACCCTTGAATACAATATGTCGTATGCAATAAGTATGCAACCTTTTTGCTTTCTTTAAGGTCTATAAAATGTCACAGTAGACACTAAGTCTGTGCTTATTCTTGATATGGATAATATTGAATGTAGATGTTCACAAACAAGCAGATCTTACATCATACATGTTCATGATGTGAATTAAAATCGTGCAAACATTGTCATTTAGGACAGGCAGTGATTTTTTTTGCTTTAATTTGTTACAGCCTGTGCCATTTGAATTGGGAAAATTAGCGCGATAAACCGTGAAATTGGGAAAAATAGCGCGATAAACCATGAAATTGGGAAATATTAAGCATTATAAATAGGATTATAAGTAACAGAAGTGATATTGTTTTTAAGTGCATGTTGAGGGAGTTTTCTAGAAAAGGAGTCTGGTCAAATCGGTGTTTTTTTTAATCAATAAAAGTGGCAAGTTTGGGAATGATTTATGGACAAAAATGACTAAATTCAAGTTATATATTATGTAAGATGTTTAAAAAATAAAGTTGAGACCTAGATTTAAGAAATCATAATTAAGTTATATGAGACTTTTTTTTTTTTTTTTGAAGTTGGGCTTTTTTTGGGAAATTTTGGTCAGAATTTTGGGAAAAAACGTGCATTTTTGCGATTGGGAAGCAGCCGAAATTCGGCTGTAAATTAGAGCAAAAAAAATCACTACCAGGCTAAATTGTATTTCTGTGTCATTACATTACACAAGGTCATCCTTGCCTTATGGACACAGGTCTACTTTTAAATAGTTTAGAAATTTTTCAAGCACAAAGAGCTCTCTCCAAATCACTTAGATTATTTGATATTGAGTTATTAATTTGCTTACAAGCTGTGATTGGTAAAATTTCTCTAAAGAAAATTATCAGCTTAATACTATAAATAAGGATTCATTTTAGGAATAACATCAACACAAAAATTGTACATTTTCAGATTTTTTTTATTTTAACCAAATACGTCAAATGTGTAGCCTGCACCGACAGCTTTGATCATTGTTGCTTGATGTAAGCAGTGCTTGACATTTGTTAGGGATATTGTAATGCACATTTTAATTCAACAATAAATGTTATTGTTACATAATGTCTGTTTGTTTATTTCAGTTCTAGCATCACAGATACCAAATTTGACTTAGTAATAGGCAACATTGAGGATATTGTTATGGGTAAGTACAATTTTAAGTATCCATACGCACAATTAACAGAATTTAACACAGTGTTAAGCATTTGTCAATTTTATTTTTTTGCGCTAAATGTTACGTTAGTGTAAATAAAAGAGCACACAACTACAATAATACAAAATCTTAAGGCAACTTTAACTCCATAATTGCACAATTTCTTTCAATTGCATTATCTCTGGGTGCATAATTTATAAATAGCAATAAATAAAGTCAATACTGGTAGCTGTTCAATATTGAACCATAATCTTTTCATTGTAATGACCTGTGTTTGCCCTTTCCCACTCTGAATCAAAGTGGGAATAACTATATGCATTCAGCATACAAGCAGAGCAGCCTGCAAGGTATTCAGGTTTTAATGCTGTTTGCTGCTCATCAGTATCTTAGGGCTGCAAATGCAGCCGCTAAATCTTAAATTTATGAAGAAAGTTCTTTAATTAAATTTGATTTTCTCAGGGACTTCAAATGGGTCAAAATGCTTATGTGAGCAGTAAAGAGTTAACTACCAAGATTAAGATTCATAATCCTATTCAAGAGTTTTAATACTAATCTCTATGACCTAAAAATACAGTACCAAATGAATATATCCTGAACTGAACTTATCTTGAAATATAATTAAGGCAATTATGACTTTTACACCATCACAATTGTACACTTGCACAATCATTTTGGCAATTTTAGCATTGTGTATGTAAAGGCTCAAGAAATGCTAAAAAAATCAAATGTTAACATGGTCACCATGCTTAAGAATTTAGAGCCATTTTTGTAACATTTGTTTATATTATGTTAATAATCAATTCAAGTTGTTTTCACTATATGTAATATGTTTTTTGGAAGTTTGTATTTGTACACATTTCTGGTAGATAAAGTAATGATACCTCATTTAATTTATAATGTGCATAATTCAGCATATACATGTACTGTTAGTTTAGGAAATTTGTAAACATTAATTTATAGTTAAATATTCAGTTCTCAATGTTTTTTTTTGTTTTTCAGAAGAAGAATTTCAAACAATGCAGCACAATTTCTTAGAAAAATATTATAATGAATTGATGGACACAGAAGAAAAATAAATTTATATACACAGATATTCATAGAGAATATGTAAGTAATCCTGTTGACATATTTATAAACAGATTCTAGACTTTACAATAATCTGAGATTAAAGTGATAAGGAATTATCCAATTGTTATTAGTAATTGTTTATGATTCTTTACAATTTATTTAATGCTATCTTCTACCCATTGAATTTCACAATAAAAAAGGGGAATGTTGCCGTTTAAAGTAATATTATATATTTTGGTAGCCAAAGTAAATAAAACTAACTTTATAAGGAATGTTGTACGGCTATGTGAATAATAGTTTTAAGTCATACATGTTGTGTTTTAAAGTATTTGCATTTATATTAGCACTTAACATCATACAATTTTGTTTACTGCATTATAAAGGTAAAGTTTTACACTTAGAAAAAGAAATTGCAATTATTTTCAATTGGTAGGTGTTCACATGGAAATAAAGCCTACCAATATTTTTACTTTGCCGTAAACAAATATGAAAAACATTAAAACTGAATAACTGGTTCTAAACTGATACTTTTTTATCTCATTAATTTTTAATTGGACTTTTCTGTTAGTAGTGCATCAAACCCTTTCCTACCCTTTCAAATAGAACTAAAATACAAGGTTTACCTTTTTATGCCCCCTTCGAAGAAGAGGGGTATATTGCTTTGCTCATGTCGGTCGGTCGGTCGGTCCGTCCACCAGGTGGTTGTCGTATGATAACTCAAGAACGCTTGGGGCTAGGATCATGAAACTTCATAGGTACATTGATCATGACTCGCAGATGACCCCTATTGATTTGAGGTTACTAGGTCAAAGGTCAAGGTCACGGTGACCCGAAATAGTAAAATGGTTTCCGGATGATAACTCAAGAACGCATACGCTTAGGAATCATGAAACTTCATGGGTAGATTGATCATGACTCGCAGATGACCCCTATTGATTTGAGGTCACTAGGTCAAAGGTCAAGGTCACGGTGACCCGAAATAGTAAAATGGTTTCCGGATGATAACTCAGAACGCATACGCCTAGGATCATGAAACTTCATGGGTAGATTGATCATGACTCGCAGATGACCCCTATCAATTTTGAGGTCACTAGGTCAAAGGTCAAGGTCACGGTGACCCGAAATAGTAAAATGGTTTCCGGATGATAACTCAAGAACGCATACGCCTACTAGCATCATGAAACTTCATGGGTAGATTGATCATGACTTGCAGATGACCCCTATTTTTTTGAGGTCCTAGGTCAAGGTCAAGGTCACGGTGACCTGAAATAGTAAAATGGTTTTCGGATGATAACAAGAACGCATACGCCTAGGATCATGAACTTCATAGGTAGATTGATCATGACTCGCAATGACCCCTATTGATTTTGAGGTCACAAGGTCAAAGGTCAGGTCACAGTGACCCGAAAAAGTAAATGATTTTCGGATGATAACTCAAGAACGCTTTTGCCTAGGATCATGACACTTCATAGGTACATTGATCGTGACTCGCAGAACCCCTATTGATTTTCAGGTCACTAGGTCAAAGGTCAAGGTCACAGTGACAAAAATCGTACTCACACAATGGCTGCCACTACAATGGACGCCCATATGGGGGGCATGCATTTTTTACAAACAGCCCTTGTTATTAATCGTTTTTTATTAAAACCAACTCAACAGCCTTGGTTTTATTTCTAAATCTAGGGATATCGACCCTGAAGTTAAGGGTTTTAGTGTAAGCTTAAGGAAGTTAAGCCCCATAAGTTTTTATGCTCAAACCTTTAAATTGGGGTTTATTGTAAGCTCAAACTCCAAAATGAGTGGCTTTTGAGAAAGCTAAGTCCACACATTTAGAGTATTTAGTGTTACTACAAGCTCAAACCCATAAATGAGTTTTTTTTTTAGTGTAACCTCAATCCTGAAATAAGGTTCTTTATTACTGTAAGCTTGTTATTTATATTGATGAGGGAAATGATTCGATTTCAGGTGAGTTTAATAGAGCATTACTTAGAAGAGGAATTGAGTCAGCGGCTCCCAGGCTTCAGTATGGCTGAGTTCATCCAAGAGGTCATGTAAGTATGCGCTACCTATCCAAATGAATTATGCTCTGGGCAAACCGGTCTAATAATGTATGTGTGTTAAATATCTTCTCAGATTAGAGTGTGCAGTGTCAGTTTTTGTTTACAGTCGAGACATGCTTCTGGTTCTGTCAGGCGCACTTCTTCAAGTAAAACATGTATTATGGATTTAGGATGATAAGTGTAAAATATAATATATTAAAATATTTGCAGTAAATAACAATTGTTGTTTTGTTTTGTTTTAGGGGGAGAAAGGAGTTAGAGGGCGAGATTTTTGAAATGCTTCATACCTTCAACGATTTTATGTCTTTCAAAGAAATGTTCCTAGATTTCAAAGCAGTAAGTATGGCAACTATATGCTGTGGTCACTTTAAGGTTTATTGACTAAAGAGAATTTTATTTGTTGGATATTTTATTCATTATATTCCTTTGTCAAGACCTAAAAATAAGTGAAACATAAAATGTTTATTAAAAATCAAAACAAGCTTTTTTAAATTATATCCAATATAACATTGTTTAAATTAAAGGGAGTCATTGCTTACATTGTAATGATGAGCAGAGAGCCTGTTCAATGTAATAATTATCTCCCCATGTCTGTTTCAGGAGAAAGAAGGCAGAGTTGTGGATCTTAGTGTAGGTATCACTGTGACCCACTTGGGTTCAGACTTTGCCTGGATGGGTCATCGTTTTCATTGTCTGGACACTCTATGGACCGAGTAAGCATTGACCACTGACCAAGCATTGACCATTGACCCCAGCCTTGACCTCTCACCAGAGCCACTCTGGATATTATTGACGTTCTAATGTTGTGCTTCAGACCTTCACTCTGTTTGGAGGCTGTTGAAATATTTATTCTTATGTATTCTTACTTGAATTGAAAAGTTGTGAATGTGTATTCAATAGTTTTTAATACATTGATATAACATAATATAATTCATCTTGCAAATGGTTTCATGTGAAGGGAATAAATGTTATTAATATCTTAATGTGACTTTATAATTTTATAAAATATCTATATTCACAGACTAGCAAATCTGAAGAGATGTTATTTGTTAAGCTTGATATGTTTCAGGCACATTACTTGTAAAGTGACTATGTTAAAATGTTGAAAACCTGTTATAGTTAAGTCTATTTCCATCAATGTTTATAATTGATGTTAAATTATCTCATGAAAATAACACTCTTTTTCTATTAAAATATGAGTTGTCAGATAAATAGAAAGCATATTGTTTAAGTTTTAAATATGTGCAAGTTCCATTAATGCATAGTAAAGTATTACAATATAAAACATATTTTGCACCTGTTATTAAATATATAGCCAGTGAATGTTATTTACAAATACTCTTATACCTCATATCCGTCCCAAACAGAGGTCTCTTAGTTTTTAAATAATTAACCTTCAGTTTTATTTTAATTATAATTAAATATGCATATTGTAACTATATATTCATTTTCAACCTTTTAACCACTGCAGTTGCATTGTATAGTGCTGTAGGATAGAGTGAAGACTTACGATTATTTTCCGAATATTATGTGTTCACGTCTATATTTATTTTAAGTGTATAAAAACCTCATTTACATTTTCAATATTTTTAGCTTGACTATTATATATGAAATATATGTAGTGGAGCTATCCAACTCACCCCGGTGTCGGCGTTGGTGTTTGGGTTAGGGTTAGCGTGCAAATGTTAAGTTTTCGTACTACCCAAATATTGTCCCTTGACATATTGCTTTCATATTTGCATACTTGTTTACCAACATGACCCCAACCTATAAACAAGAGCAGACAACTCTATCAAGCATTTTGTCATAATATATGGCCACTTTTCCACTTAGAATATGCAGCAAATGTTAAAGTTTTCGTACTACCCCATTTATTTTTTATTTTTATTGTCCCTTGACATATTGCTTTCATATTTTGCATACTTGTTTACCAACATCACCCCAACCTATAAACAAGAGCAGACAACTCTATCAAGCATTTTGTCATAATTATTGCCCCTTTTATACTTAGAATATGCATATTATTGATAAATCTATGTTAAAGTTTGCGTTCTACCCCAATATTTCCTATATCCTTTGACATATTGCTTTTATTATGTTGCATACTTTTTTACCAAATGACCCCTACCTATAAACAGAGCAGACCACTGTATGAAGCATTTTGACATTATTATGGGCCCTTTTACATTTGACACGAGATAATTGAACATTTTGCTTAAAAGTGCCATACCTTCTTTATTTATAATCACATTTATTATTAGTTTGACAAAACAACCTTACCCTTACCACAAGGATTCCACCCAAACAATACCCCATGCCCCTACCCAGAATCCCCCTCAACCCCCCCCCCCCCCCCCCCCCCATTTGTTTTTAACATCATCTAATAAATTACCACACCCCACTTATACCCCCTCTCCCCCCCATCCCCCGCCCCCTCCCCCCCCATTTTTTTTAAACATTATCTTATAAATACCACACCCACACATTTACCGCCCATCACCCCCCCTTACCCCCCCCCGCATACCCCCCCCCCCCAATTTTTTATTAATTTTTCTATTTTTTTATTTTTGAAAGATCATCTAATAAAGACCACACCCCATATTATACCCCTCTCACCCCCCCTCCCCCCAATTTCTGAAAAATTGTCTTTTGTAAAGAAAAACATGTGAGTGTAAGGAAATGTTTCACATTAGATTAGTTTTCCCAACAACCTGGTTATATTTATTTTACGTTTTTACATGATCTTTGGCTGTATTAAGTAAAAGTATATCATGTTGTGTTAAAAAGACTATAGGTGGTTTTTATTTGAATTCTGTAACGTCCTTCTTTAAAACATTCCGAAATATCAAGCTGTTATTTATCTTGTTGACGTTTTCATGTTCATTGTGTACGATCTTTTGATGATGTTTTCCTATGTTCCTGCCATGCAGAGAAAAGACAATAAAATCTTGATGAAAACTTTAATGCGTACGGTTTATGGTATGTTTAAGAACATCATCATTTGTGATTCAACACTGATGTTAATATGATTATTTTTTAACAACGAATGTACTACTTACTGCACAAGACATGTATTTAATTGTCAAGAACAAATCTGACGACGACGCAGGACTCGTCTGAGAAGGAAATCCAGCAATATGTGGGAACATAAATTCAACACAACCAACTTAATAAAGTGTACAAATAATAAGGATTCATCAGATATATTAATCAACTGAAATAAAATTTATCCTTTGTTTGAATATAGATATCATTTTTTTACACATCTTCCGATTCCGAACTTGACTGAATTAGCTTTTCATGTGGTCTCCATTTTTAGCTCGGGTTTTTCCGAGAAACCTGAGGTATTGTCATAGCCAGCTCGTTGTCCGCTGTCTGCCATGCTAAATCCTTAACATTGGCTCTAAAATCAAGTTGTGCTTCCACTGACAACATTGAAACT